>NC_137553.1:19701719-20301719 GCF_963082525.1 Nesoenas mayeri
GATTGTGCCTGAAAAGCGCGAACACCAGCAGAGCCTGTGCTCAAAAGCTGGTGGGTACGTGACTGCATTGATGCACGTTCCCGTGTCTGCGAGTGTATAGACGCCTGTTTCATGTTCACACAAAGACACCGGGTCGGGTTTTTCTTCTGTGCGTGCACACGCGTTTTCGTTGTCTCTTCGGAACAGACGTACCTCTCTGCATGCTAAACGACGTGGTAAAACGCATCTGCCTATATTTTGGTAAACAATCGAGTGTGCGTGTTCCGACAGCCGCATTTCCGCAGACGACTCCACAGACCCGGTTCTGAAAGCAACGCACGCCAGGACTGAATGTAGAACCAAGCAATTGCACCGCTGCGTGCATTCACATATTCTGACGGACGTCTTTTATGCCACAGCAGCACGAACGTATGTGCGTTCAAGCATGTATCAGAAACAATGTGTGGACCGAGGATCTGTTGGTATTTTCTCCGTACGGCACGCTTCGTGGTAGCTTACTTGCCGATCGCAGGCTTAGCGGTTTCTATACACGACTCGGTATAGGGAGAGAAAGAGAGCGCGTCGGAAAAGTTGCGTTTTCTGCGCTGGAACCTAGTTGCTACGCCTTCTGTTCGTCCACGTGAACACACACGATTGCCCACTGCAAACCAAGCAGAAACCTTTCCACAAGCTCCCAGGTATGTGCACCCACCACCTCGTGCACGCGAACGCAGCTAGAGAAAAGCACCTACCTTTTCACACACTGATGCTTAAGCAAACGCCTGGCCACACACATGCGCACATCCGCAAGCGCGCCCACTCCCATCTACGGACAGAAAGACGTAGGCGAAACGTACTGAGATGCTTGAGGGTAAACACGTCCGTTGATGGTTGGCGTACTGCCTCACGCATACGTGGCTGCACGAGAATATTCTTTTGGAGGGTACCTGCAGATATGTCCCTGTACTTGGACGACCGTGTGCATGAAAGCATTTGTGTCTACAAACGATTGTCTGTCCACATGCGTGTGCCTTGATGCAGGCTCCATTCGTGCTTTAGCTGGAGTGAGTGCACAGCTGCGCCGTTTGTTGTCAGGGTTCTGTGTATTGCATGACGTTGCCCAGTCCTGCATTTCTCAGGCGGACAGATGCAAGGGAGTTCTGCTAGTAAGAGAGCAAAGAGAGTCGTAGGCAGTAAGTGAATGCTGCTCCGAGCTACTTCTCACCTATGGCAAATGCTTCACAGTGGCCTGAGGAAAGGCGCTCAGCAGTCGATCTACAAAGAGAAAAGAAACAGATCTTGCCTTAACACGAAAGAGTAACAGGGCGTCTCTGTGCAAGCTTGTCTCTGATCTATAGATGAGGATGAACACTTGTGCGCTTGCTCACTGGGCAGCGTCTGTGTCTCCAACCCCGTTGGACAGAGTGTGTGTCAAAAACCCCGTTGGACAGCGTGTCACAAAACATGTAGAAAAGCGTGTTTGTCAAAAACCCCATTGGACAGTGTGCGTGTCAAAAACTCCATTGGACTGTGTGTGTGTCTCAAACCCTATTGGACAGAGTGTGTGTCTAAAACCCTATTGGAAAGCTTGTGTGTCACAAACCCCATGGACAGTGTGTGTGTGTCATAAACCCCATTGGACAGTGTGTGTGAAAATCCCTATTGGACAACGTGTGTGTCACAAACCTCATTTGACAATGTGTGTGTTTAAAACGCTTTTGGACAGCGTTTGTGTCACAAACCCTATTTGACAGTGTGTGTGTCTAAAACCCTAGTGGAAGGCGTGTGTGTCACAAACCCCATGGACAGTGTGTGTGCCAGAAACCCTATTGGACAGCATGTGTGTCACGAATCCTATTGGAAAGTGTGTGTCACAACCGCATTGGACAGCGTGTGTGTCTCACAACCCATTGGACAGTGTTGTGTCACAAACCCCATTAGACAGTGTGTGTGTCAGAAAGCTCTCTGGACAACGTGTGTGTCAAAAACCCATTTGGAAGCTTCTGTGTCTCAAACCCCGTTGGACAGTGTGTGTGTCACAAAAACCATTGTATAGCGTATGTGTCTCAAAATGCATTGGACAGCGTGTGTGTTTCACAAAGCCCTCTACACAGTGTTTGTTTCAAAAACCCCATTGGACAGCGCCTGTGTGTCACAGTCCGCATTGGACAACGTGTGTGTCACAAACCTCTTTGGACAGTGTGTGTGTCACAAATCCAATCGGCTACCGTGTGTATCTAAAACCCCATAGGACAGCGTGTGTGTCTTAAACCCCATTGGACAGTGTGTGCGTCACAAACTCCCCTGGACATTGTGTGTCTCACAAACCTCATTGGACAGTGTGTGTGTGTCATAAAGCCCCCTAAACATTGTGTCTGTCACAAACACCATTGGACAATGTGTGTGTCACAAACCCCATTGGACAGTGTGTGTGTCCAAAAGACCTTTGGAGAATGTGTGTGTCACAAAACCCATTTGGGAGCGTCTGTGTGTCAAATCCCGTTGGAAAGTGTGTGTGTCACAAACCCTATTGGATAGCGTGTGTGTCTCAAAACCAATTGGACAGTGTGTGTGTTTCACAAAGCCCTCTGGACAGTGTGTGTGTCATAAACCTCATTGGACAGCGTGTGTGTAACAAACAGTATTGGAAAGCGTGTGTGTCAAAAACCCCTTTGGACAGCGTGTGTGTCACAAACAATATGGGACAGTGTGTGTCACAAACCTCTCTGGAGAGTGTGTGTTTCTCAATCCGCTTTGTACTGTGTGTGTTTTACAAACCCCGTTGGACAGCGTTGGTGTATCACAAACACCATTGCACAGAGTGTGTGTCACAAAGCCGTGTGGATAGTGTCTGTGTCACAAAATCCACTGGGCAGAGTCTGTGTCTCCAACCCTGTTGGACAGAGTGTGTGTCAAAAACCCCGCTGACAGCGTGTCATGAAACGTATTGGAAAGCGTGTGTGTCAAAAACCCCATTGTACAGCGTGTGTGTCACAAACAAGATTGACAGTGGGTGTCAAAAACCTCTCCGGACAGTGTGTGTGTCTCAAACCCCATTTGACTGTGTGTGTTTCAGAAACACAATTGGACAGTGTGTGTGTCTCCAACCCCGTTAGACAGATTGTGTGTCACAAACCAAGTTGGACAGTGTGTTTTTCACAAACTCCACTGGACAGTGTGTGTATCATAAACCCCATTGGATACCATGTGTATCTAAAACGCCATAGGACAGCGTCTGTGTCTCAAATCCCCTTGAACATTTGTGTGTCAGAAACCCCTTTGGACACTGTGTGTGTCACAAAAGCAATTGGACAATGTGTGTGTCAGAAAGCCCTCTGGACAATGTGTGTGTCACAGTCCCCTTTGGACAGTGTGTGTGTGACAAAGCCCTTTGGAGAATGTGTGTGTCACAAAACCCATTTGAGAGTGTCTGTGTGTCAAACCCCGTTGGACAGTGTGTGTGTCACAAACCCTATTGGATAGCGTGTGTGTTTCACAAAGCCCTATGGACAGGGTGTGTCTCAAACCCCATTTGACTGTGTGTGTTTCAGAAACACAATTGGACAGTGTGTGTGTCACAAAGCCCTGTGGACAGTGTGTGTCTCACAAAACCCATGGAGCAGCGTGTTTTTCACAATTCCCGTTGGACAGTGTGTCTATCATAAACCCCATTGGATAGCGTGTGTATCTCAAACCCCATTGGACAGCGTGTGTGTCTTAAACCCCATTGGACAGTGTGTGAGTCACAAACCCCATTGGACACTGTGTGTGTCACAAAACTAACTGGACAGTGTGTGTGTCACAAAGCCCTCTGGACGATGTGTGTATCATAAAACCCATTTGGGAGCGTCTGTGTCTCAAACCCCGTTGGACAGTGTTTGTGTCACAAACCCCATTGGACAATGTGTGTATCATAAACCCCATTAGATACCATGAGTATCTCAAACTCAATTTGACAGCTGGTGTGTCTTAAGCCCCATTGGACAGCGTGTGTGTCACAAACCCCCCTGGACATTGTGTGTGTCACAAACCTCATTGGACAGTGTGCGTGTCTCAAAGCCCTCTGGACAGTGTGTCTGTCACAAAGCCGTGTTAATAGTGTGTGTGTCACAAAACGCACTGGGTCTGTGTCTCCAACTCCGTTGGACAGTGTGTCACAAACCCTTTTGACAGCGTGTCATGAAACGTATTGGAAAGCGTGTGTGTCAAAAACCCCATTGTACAGCGTGTGTGTCACAAACAAGATTGGACAGTGGGTGTCAAAAACCTCTCCGGACAGTGTGTGTGTCTCAAACCCCATTTGACTGTGTGTGTTTCAGAAACACAATTGGACAGTGTGTGTGTGTCACAAAGCCCTGTGGACAGTGTGTGTGTCACAAAACCCATGGGGCAGCGTCTGTGTCTCCAACCCCGTTGGACAGAGTGTGTGTCACAAACCCCATTGGACAGCGTGTTTTTCACAATTCCCGTTGAACAGTGTGTCTATCATAAACCCCATTAGATAGCGTGTGTATCTCAAACCCCATTGGACAGCGTGTGTGTCTTAAACCCCATTGGATAGTGTGTGAGTCACAAACCCCATTGGACACTGTGTGTGTCACAAAACTAACTGGACAGTGTGTGTGTCACAAAGCCCTCTGGACGATGTGTGTATCATAAAACCCATTTGGGAGCGTCTGTGTCTCAAACCCCGTTGGACAGTATGTGTGTCACAAACCCCATTGGAAAGTGTGTGTATCACTAACCCCCCTGGACATTGTGTGTGTCACAAACCCCATTGGACAGTGTGTGTGTGATAAATCCCCCTGGATATTGTGTGTGTCACAAAGCCGTGTTGATAGTGTGTGTGTCACAAAACCCACTGGGCAGAGTCTGTGTCTCCATCCCCGTTGGACAGAGTGTGTGTCACAAACCCTTTTGACAGTATGTCACGAACCGTATTGGAAAGCGTGTGTGTCACAAACCCCATTGTACAGCGTGTGTGTCGCAAACAAGATTGGACAGTGGGTGTCAAAAGCCTCTCCGGACAGTGTGTGTATCTCAAACCCCATTTGACTGTGTGTGTTTCAGAAACACAATTGGACAGTGTGTGTGTCACAAAGCCCTGTGGACAGTGTGTGTGTCACAAAACCCATGGGGCAGCGTCTGTGTCTCCAACCCCGTTGGACAGAGTGTGTGTCACAAACCCCATTGGACAGCGTGTTTTTCACAATTCCCGTTGGACAGCGTGTCTATCATAAACCCCATTAGATAGCGTGTGTATCTCAAACCCCATTGGACAGCGTGTGTGTCTTAAACCCCATTGGATAGTGTGTGAGTCACAAACCCCATTGGACAGTTTGTCTATCATAAACCCCATTGGATAGCCTGTGTATCTCAAACCCCATTGGACAACGTTTGCATTTCAAACCCCATTGGACAGTGTGTGTGTCACAAACCCCATTGGACACTGTGTGTGTCACAAAACCAACTGGACAGTGTGTGTGTCACAAAGCCCTCTGGACGATGTGTGTATCATAAAACCCATTTGGGAGCGTCTGTGTCTCAAACCTCGTTGGACAGTATGTGTGTCACAAACCCCATTGGACAGTGTGTGTATCACTAACCCCCCTGGACATTGTGTGTGTCACAAACCCCATTGGACAGTGTGTGTTTCACAAATCCCATTTGACAACGTGTGTGTCTCAAACCCCATTGGACAGCATGTGTGTCACAAAACCCATTAGACAGTGTGTGTGTCTCAAACTCCACTCGAGAGGTGGTTTGTATCACAATCCACATAGGACAGAGTGCGTTTCACAAAGCCCATTGGAGAGTGTGTGTGTCAGAAAACCCATTAAACAGTGTGTGTGTCTCAAACGCCACTGGAGGAGGTGTGTATCACTATCCACTTTGGACAGAGTGTGTGTCACAAACCCCATTCAACAGTGTGTGCGTCACAAAACCCATTGGGCAGCGTGTGTGTCTCAAATCCCATTGGACAGGTTGTGTGTCACAAACACCATTGGACAGCGTGTGTGTCTCAAACCCCTTTGGATATTGTGTGTGTCACACACTTCATTGGACAGGTTGTGTGTCACAAACGTCATTGGACAGCGTGTGTGTCTGAAACCACTTTGGACATTGTGTGTCACAAACCACATTGGACACCGTGTGTGTAACGAACCCCTTTGGACAGTTTGTATGTCACAACCCCTTTGGACAGTGTGTGTGTCACAAATTCCATTGGACAGAGTGTGTGTCACAAACCCCATTGGACAACGTGTGTGTCACAAACACTATTGGACAGCGTGTGTGTCACAAACCCTATTGGACAGCGTACGTGTCTCAGACCCCATGGACAGTGTATGTGTCACAAACACCATTGGAAAGCGTGTGTGTCTCAAACCCCTTTGGATTGTGTGTCTGTCTCAAACTCAATTGGACAGTGTGTGTGTCTCAAATCCAATTAGACAGTGTGTGTGTCACAATCCCTGTTGGACTGCGTCTGTTTCACAGACCCCATTGGACAGTGTGTTTGTCACAAACCCCATTGGACAGTGTGTGTGTAACAAACCACATTGGAAAGCGTGTGCGCCACAAACTCCATTGGACACTGTTGGTGTCTCAAACCCCAGTGGACAGCGTGTGTGTCTCCGACCCCATGGACAGTGTGTGTGTCACAAATTCCATTGGACAGAGTGTGTGTCACAAACCCCATTGGACAACGTGTATGTCACAAACACCATTGGACAGCGTGTGTGTCTCCGACCCCATGGACAGTGTGTGTGTCACAAACACCATTGGACAACGTGTGTGTGTCACTAACCCCATTGGACAGCGTGTGTGATTCAAAACCCTTTGGACTGTGTGTGTGTCACAAACCCCATTGGATAGCGTGTGTATCTCAAACCCCGTTGGACAGTGTGTGTGTCTCAAACACCTTTGGACAGTGTGTGTATCACAAACCCCACTGGACAGCGTGTGCGTGTCACAAGACCCTTTGGACAGTGTGTGTGTCACAAAGCCCTCTGGACAGTGTTTGTGTCAAAAATTCCATTGGACAGAGTGTTGTCACAAACCCCACTGGACATCGTGTGTATCACAAACCCCACTAAAAAGCGTGTGTATCACAAACACCTTTGGACAATGTGTGTGTCTCAAACCCCAGTGGACAGCGTGCGTCTCAGACCCCATGGACAGTGTATGTGTCACAAACACCATTGGACAGCCTGTGTTTCACAAACGCCTTTGGACAGTGAGTGTGTCAAAAACGCTATTGGACAGCATGTGTGTGTCACAAAACCCTATTGGACAGCGTGTGTGTGTCACAAACCCCATTGGACAGCGTGTGTGTCTCAAACCCCTTTGGACTGTGTGTTTGTCTCAAACTCAATCGGAGAGCGTGTGTGTCTCAAACCCAATTGGACAGTGTGTGTGTCACAAATCCCATTGGACTGCGTCTGTTTCACAGACCCCATTGGATAGTGTGTGTGTCACAAACCCCATTGGACAGCGTGTGTGTCTCAAATCCCTTTGGACAGGGTATGTGTCACAAACACCACTGGAAAGCGTATGTGTGTCACAAATGCCAAAGGAGAGCGTGTGCGTCTCAAACCCCACTGGGCAGCGTATGTGTGTCACAAACGCCAAAGGAGAGCGTGTGCATCTAAAACCCCACTGGGCAGGTTGTGTGTCACAAAAACCATTGGACACCGTGTGTGTCTCAAACTCCATTGGACAGTGTGTGTGTCACAAACACCACTAGGAAGAGTGCGTGTGTCACAAACGCAAATGGACAGCGTGTGTGTCTAAAACCCCATTGTACAGTGTGTGTGTCACAAACCCCATTGGACTGCGTGTGTTTGTCACAAACCCCATTGGACAGCGTGTGTGTCACAAATTTCATTGGACAGTGTGTGTGTCACAAACCGCATTGGACAGCGGGTGTGTCACAAATCCCACTGGACAGTTTATGCTTCACAAACCCCACTGGAAAGTGTGTGTCACAAACCCCATTGGACAGTGTGTGTGTCTCAAACCCCAGTGGACAGCGTGTCTGTCTCAGACCCCATGGACAGTGTATGTGTCACAAACACCACTGGACAGCCTGTGTGTTTCACAAACACCTTTGGACAGTGATTGTGTCAAAAACCCTATTGGTAAGCGTGTGTGTGTCACAAATCCCATTGGACAGCGTGTGTGTCTCAAACCCCATTGGACAGAGTGTGTGTCAAAAACCCCATTGGACAGCGTGTGTCTCACAAAACCCATTAAACAGCCTGTCTGTCACAAAGCCCTCTGGACAGTGTGTGTGTCACAAACCCCATTGGACAGTGTGTGTGTCACAAACCCCGTTGGACACCGTGTGTTTCATAAACCACTTCGGACATTGTGTGTTTAAAAAAACCCCATTGGACAGTGTGTGTGTGTCACAAACCCCATTGGACAGGGTGTGTGTCTCAAACTCCATTGGGCAGCGTGTCTGTCACAAAGCCCTCTGGACAGTGTGTGTGTCACAAACCCCATTGGACAGTGTGTATGTCACAAATCACGTTGGACAGCGTGTGTGTCACAAACCCCATTGGACAGCGTGTGTGTCACAAAACCCATTAAACAGCGTGTGTTTCACAAACCCCAATGTGCAAGGATTTATAATGGTTTTCTAGGATTTCTAATGGTTTTCTAGTCCTTGCGCTGAATTCAGTAGTTTTTGTTGTTGTTATTATAGGGAGCATTTTTCCCTAGTTTTCCTGTGGGCTTTATTTTGCTTAATATTCCCACAAATACAAATGCAGCCGAGATACCACATGCTTTGTCTTCTATTACCTAAATATTTTGCTGTCCATCTGCCTCATGCATGGTTTCTTCTGAACCAGCTCTGACTTAACAGCATCTTTCTGCGTCATTGGTGTTAGATCTAGGCACTGGTTTCTGAGGGGACTTTCGTGCTGTCAAAGAGGTACTTTCATTTTTCTGTTCCAGCCTCAGTCTCTCCCACTTTTATGTCCAAAAGAACCATTGGTCTCGGATCATATTATTCTGCTGAAAGCGTTATGCCCTGACAATTCTTAGGGGACATCCAGTGACCTTAGCTTTTTTATTTTTTTTCTCACTTCTTCGCTTTCATTAGAGCATTCATTAGGTAATTATAATTTACACAAGTTGACTTTACCAGGCTATTGTATTTTTTTGTATTTGTCATTTATTATTACCATCACATTTCTTACTGACGTGATTTTGTGTATTCTTTTAGTTCAGTGCTAAAATTCAGAAAGAGAGAAAGCAGAAATCCCTTCCTGTGGATCACTAAAAACTCTTCTACTTAGCAACAAGTCATCACAAAAAAAAAAAAATGGAGAGCCCTGCAGTCAGTATTTAATGGAAATGTTGGATGCTATATTGATTTTGTATTTTTCTGGAAATTCCATCAAAACTTTATGTACTGATTTAAATACATTGTCAATTACATAAATGTGACTATCTTAATTAATTTTCTCGTTTCCATATGTAGAAAACAGATTGGTTTGGTAAGATTTATTTAAGTCTTCTCACATAAACAGGAATTAATTATATTACCACTTCTAATTCTTAAATTCTTTATTATTTGGGTTTTGTAGTATGCATTTTTTTTGGAGACTAATAAGCCTGTAATTACATACCTCATCCTGTTTATCTTTTTATGTGCACATTATCAACGCATTAGCTTTCTATCAGTTACCTAGTTCTTCCTCAGCATTACAAGACTTAATGGAAAAGAACATTAGTGGTTGAAAGTGGTTCTCAAAGAACTCTCAGATGCAAGTTTTCTATACTTACTGACTGGAAATTACTTAACTGTTTAACTGATAGATTCTGTAGAATGAAAAGCACTTCAGCATTACTTTAACCTAATTTATTTTTCCAGACGCAAAACAAATCTGTTATCTATTAATAACCTGTAATCTGTTAATTGCCAGTTATTTGCCAGTATCTGTTGATTTGTTAACAGATTTTGTGTTTAGTAGTTTTTGTTGTTGGCCTGCATGAACACAAATATTTTTTACTCTTCAGAACTATCATTTTTGATTCAGATAAATGAAAGCTTTTCCAGCTTCAGGTAGGGAAACTTAGGCCATCAGCTATCAGTGCTAGTCATCCATAAATGACCATTACAGAATGAAGTGTCCAAGTCACTCTAGAAGAAAATAAAAATAATTTTAAAACCCAACCTATTTCCTGAGCTCTTTTGCCTGCAGGGAAGATCACCTAGTAACTAATTTATATTCCAAGTTCTGATTGCTAAAAAGGAACAATTAAATACTCTCAGTCTTGAAATCTCAGCAATGATTAGAGACCTCTGAGTCATTTTTTTTTTTCATTTCAATGCATATTTTCGTATTAGAAGTGACTGCCTTTCATCCTGTCCGGAAAACTCAAGACAAAACTTTCTGCTGAAACCACCATCATGCACTGACCCTCTGACATGGGGTAGGCATAGTTATCAGGCACTTTTTTTCCATGGCATTTCATGTCGCATCTTTCAAACTGACATTCAGGAGTCAGAGAGTCTGCTGTTTATGATGAGAAGCACAATCATGAAGGCAGACTACCAAATACATTAATTTTCCCCCTTTTACAAAAGGACAAGGCAAATGTCAGCCATCTGAAGAAGTAATGGTGTACAGAGACCTGGCTGGACACAATGGCAAGGAAACATCAGTCAACATCAAATGCTATTTGTAGAACTTGAATAGATTCACCAATGTGGGATGAATACAAAAGGATCACATACAAATCCTGAATATTTTGAAGTCTGAGGAATTGGAGTATCTGAAGGTTTATCTGAACTTCATCATTTAGCCCCTTCTATGGTGAGTTAAATCCATAATCTTGTCCAAGCCACATTCAGACTGCAGGATGAGCTCCTGTTTCCTGTGTCTTGATAATGCAATTTATCTCTTGAGAGAAACATTTTCTGCATTTATGAAGATATTCTCTGAATGCTAACAGATGTGAACATAATAGGAGCAGTGGAATGGGAACATCTTCAATACTTCTCTGATTAACTTTGGTATCAGGCTAGATTGGCTAGCTATAAAGTTTATCACAGGTTTTGAAAGCTGTTGGTTTGGTTTGGTTTGGTTGGTTTTGTTGTTGTTGTTTTGTTTGTTGGTTTGGTTTTGTTGTTGTTGTTGTTTTGGTTGGTTGGTTGGTTTGTGGAGGTTTTTTTTGTGGTTTTTTGTTTGTTTGTTTTTTACTTGTAGACAGTCTTGAAGGTCACTTCCAGTAAGAAGTTAGTTCAGTTTCAGTCCTTGTGGTGTACCAGGAGGACTTTTTTTGTGTGATTCATACTTCTGTCTTCCAGCAATGACTAAACGGACTGGCTTAATTTAATTTAAATGAAATTTTAATTCCATTGGGACAGATCTGTAAGTTAATTTAAACATTTAAAAATACCTAATGTTATTCCTTCCTTTCGGCTCTTGTTATACCTTTACAATGCTGGCTTAATAACTCAAGTCAGAATATAATATTTTTATTTTAAAAGACTTAAATGCTTGAAAAATTGTAATGTTTACTGACAACCATGTCTGCTAGCAACTCACAGTGAGATCTTAAAGGCTTGCAGAATAAATGGCTCCAATAACCTAAACAAAGGCAAGAATATGAAATTAATTTTAACACTATCTCAGCCATACGTCCCCCACTGAAATGTGAGTTTGCCTTCCGAATGGAGCCAAAACAAGAAATATTCTGGGTGACAAAACAGAATGGAAGATTACATGAGTACAAATAAGACAGTATTTTGGTATAGTAAGCAGACCATTAGAGTTTCAGTAATTCACCCTTGTAGCTGACTTTCAGGTGAAGGGTAAGAGTACAGTTATCTTTCATGATTTGCACTATCAACTAATTGTGCTATTGGTTAGTTAGTATTGGATGGATCCTAAACAACCAGAAGGTCTACTAGATTGCAGAGCACTCCAGTGAACGTTAAGACAATAAAATATAATGTTGTCAGTTACTTACAACAAAAAACAAATGACTCTTTGTACCATTAATGTTGCCATATGGTAGTGTTGGTTGTTTTTAAGGGCAGAAAGTATAAAAATATATATTCCTTATGAACTGAGACCTCCACAGTGATTTGTTAAGTGTTTTAGGCAGAGTGAACTTTACTAACAGCTGTTCTGTAATAGCAATTCTATAGAAAAGACCCTGTGATTAAGTAAGGTTCCTACTAATTTTAAGTATTTTCTTTCAGTAGAATAAGGAATAACTTGTGACAGCAAGGATAAACCATGTGTATTGTACATTAAATTCATGTAGTATTTAATTCAATCAATGAAGTAATTCATAACTGAAAAACATCCTGTTTGTTGTGGACACTTCAGGAAAGAATATAGCTAAAGTACCAACTAGCAGAAGCTCTGTCATATTAGTTTAATGAAGAATAATGTTAAACAGATTTTCAGAATTCAGTTGTAAAAGTGCAAATCATAGAATGATTTGAAAAAATTGCAGAGTACTACAACACAAAAAGCAACATATTTGTCTTATTTGAAGGTGAAGATCTAAATCCCTCCTTTCTCTTTTTGTTTCTTCTTCATTCATTTTGACTTTTGCACAATGTTCTTTAGTATTGTGCTGACAACGAAGTAAAAAGAAACATTTCTGCACCTTGTCAGAGCTGCTTGATAAAAGAGTATGTGTCAATGAGAATGATGTTGTGTTACTATGTGAGATCCTTTTTGCTACTTCTTTTTTTTTTCTTTCTTTTAGTCTATAGAATCCAGAAAAAAATGCACTAAGGTCCCATTCCTTCTCATATGCTTGTACACGGAGTGAGGGGCAGAGGGCAAGCGAATAGTTTAATGCAACTTTCAGCATAAACTGCAGTTGCAGAAAAGCCAAGACGGGTTCACTGCCTGGAAGAGTGGAAAACAGCATGGCTGCAACTGCAAATTTGAGACAGAATATTTAAGTAAATTCCACCTTCATGGAGAAACTCTGATATTTGTTATACTTCTAAAGACTATCAAAGATGGTGACGTATAGTGTAGGTGAACTTCAAAGACAGCACAGATTGCCCAGGGTTTCTAAGAGGACAGTTTGACCATATAATCTACTGGATGTTTCTCCTCTAGTAAGAGGAGATGAATAATAAGTTAGATTACTGTATTAGTAATGGTAACTCAGGAAAACTTACTCCATTAATATTGAATTCTTCTACTTTACTGTATTTAAAAGTATTTGACAAATTGTTATAAAATAAGATATTATTAATTTTATTCTTCTTTTGGTGTTCTTTTCTGTTCCCTGTATGAACAGTTAATGGACTAGAGGGATTTTTTGATGCTATGCATGGAAGTGCTCTCTTTGTTACCATTCATAAAATGCCATGATATTTTCCGTGTACAAGTATTTTGGTTCACATGAAGTAGTTTGGCAGTTTCCTAACTTGCACATTGAGTTTTGCTACACAGAACCTCAGGTTTTCTCCAGGGTGAGTCCTGCTTTAGAAAACGCGTTTGGAAATCAATCTCTTTCCCTCTCTCTCTCTCTCTCTAAATTTAAGAAAGGAATAAGAGATTGTATTACAGATTTATTCTTTCTCTCAATCTCTCTCTCCCACACATATATACATATATATGTATAAACATACGTATGGAGGTATATATTGATATGCGTTTATGTATGTCCCCGTCTGTAAATAACACACCAGCCCATAGTTTTTTTTGTGTACTTCTAGTAAATCCTTTCTAAAACTAGATCTATTTCATTTTCTTAAAGGCTTCACAAATGGTCTGTGGTGATTCATCTTCTGACTGACACAGACACAATACGAGCTTCCCCTTCCTTTACTTGACCTGAAGCTATGCCTTCCCCGATCTGAGATAGCTAATCATTTCTTACTTTTCCTTGTACATAGTGCGTTTCATTTCCTTGTATCATAATCCCTTCCTGAATTCCTATGAATATTTATTTAACATTTCATTATCTTGTATATAATCAAAGTGACAGTACATTTGAATGCTGAATGCTGAGGTACACAAAGATGCACTCCCTGTGGGAATGGTGGAAATCCTATTTCTCTCTGAAATGTTTATTCAAAATATTTTCTGAAACACAAGAGCAGAATGAAAGAATTTTAATTCCATAATGATACAACACATTGCTGAGAGTGGTTACAAAAGGTCTAAATGTCAGAAGATTCTTCTTTTCCACAGTCCACAGATGAAACTCCAGCCCCACTGATGCTTGCTGCTTCTGTCCCTATGCAAAGAAGCCCTGCAACTGTTTAAACATGGAGTTTTTTGTTTGTTTGTTTGTTTTTCATTTTCCAAAGATCCATTTGCTGTGGTCTTATCCCCAGTAAAAATACAAATTGATATTATATTTTTGAAGGAAAATGGTCATTGTTATGGATTTTTTAATAATCACTGCTAAGTAGAAAACAAATAATAATAATAAAGAATCTGATTTGTGTCACACATGACACAGGAGCATTAGTCAAAGTAATTGTAGGAATTCATTGCAAAATGCATTAATCATCTTTTACTGCTACACATTAGCAAGATATCTGCACGTGGATAAAAAGGCAACATTTGCTTGTGGTGTTCCAGACTGCAAGATGTTAATAATTTATCTTTCTTTATGAGGAAAAAATGGAATAATTGAATAGCTAAGTGGACTTACTGAAATTCTGACTGAAGAGAAGTAAATGAGCTTCAAATTAGGTCCCAAGGTATATAGCTATCCAAACCATAAAATATGAAAACCAGGTTTTTGATCAAAAGCAAGCCTTCTTCCCTGCTCCCCCACCCCACCGCCCCATGAAGTATGACATGGCACCATATAATTGCACAGGAAATTAAAACTCTTTTCACAGGTTAAATAATAGATGAGATATAGGCTTGAAATAATTGTTTTTATTGAGCTCTGCCATTCTCTAGCACAGCATGCAAGCTGTGGCTCACAACTTGCACCTCTGTCAGCACAGAGATGGATTATCAAAAACAATACAGGGTTCCATTTGGAGACCACAGGAAACAAACAGGTGCCAAAAGCACAAGTCACTCTTTTTTTCTTTTTTTTTTTTTTTTTTTTTTTTCTTTATAATTGTCTTAAATCACCTAAATTCATACATGGAAACTGCTTTGTAAAGTTGCTCTTCACAGGCAGCAAGTTCCTTTCCTCGCTGCAGCTGCTGCAGGTCAGTATTTTCTGGAAGCTCCTGCCTCTTTTCACGTTCTTCTTGCAAAGGGCACCATTTTTAGGTCCTAAATGTCCTGACATGGCACTGAGTGAACTTAGTGAGGTATAGATGTAAAATAGATGCAAAATGTAACTTCAAGTAGAAAATAGCCCCAAGTACAGAATTGTTGAGCTGCCATCCTGAACCTGGGCAGGCTGACTTTATATCAAACTGACGAATACTGTATAACCAAACATAGATATACTTGAAACCAGAAACTATGATTGAACATGGGGCCTTTGTCATCTCCACAGTTTTATGTGTTTCTAGAAGCACAATGGTGGTGAATTTATACCAGCCATATTGATTCAGCTTCTCGGGTACTGTGATGTTTGAGTTGCCTACATGTCTTCTTTTTCTGTTGGCTTGTAACATTGTTCTGAGCGATTCTTGAGTAGGAGCAACAAGAAGAGCCGGATCTACATGTAAAAGTAATTGGGACTTTTAGTTCCTAAAGTTGTCTAGAAAAGGAATAGACAAAAATTATAGAATGAAGTTCACATACCTTTTAGGAAGGAATGCCCAAAATTATTGTTTTATTTTTCAGAAATGGTAACCTTTGAAGGTTTTTCACTTGTGTCTTTATTTTTGTTTTACAATACTTTTATTTTCTGGTTTGCAAGTAGAAGCTGCTGGAAAGAGGATGTTACTTCAGAAGCAGAGAAAAGAAAACTGGGCATACCTTGTGAGCAGGATGCTGGCAAAGATTGATGTTGCTTAGTAACCTTCTGCAGAGAAGCATTTAAACATACTTTGCATACTTGGGGGCAAAGAAATGGGTTCAATTCTTTGGTTTTTCATTGTGTTGCATTCTTGACTTAATCTCCTTTTTACGTGGTGCTTGTTAGAGGTGTTTGTTAGCAGGATTCTGTTTTTCTTGCCTTCTTAGTAAGGATGCAAGATAATATGCATATACAATTAGAAAGGTTAATCAATAATTGTTCAGTGTCTTAGGAATTAATAATTTGTTGTGGCACTCAAAAGGTCATATGAGGAGCTTGCATCCTTCATATGTCTGCAACATGCTTGTAACCTCTCAAATACACATATTAAAACTTTCTAAAAACTTGTAAATTTGCTTTTAGACTTATTTGGTATTTATTTAACAATGTTAAATTTGTCAGAATGAAAACAGAACTGATACTTTCTACAAATAGTATGGAAGGTTATAAAACAGTAAAAATAGTTATCTGTGACAATTTTTGAGGGCTGCAGGATTTCTCAGCAAAGAGAATTTACTGAGCTAGAAGATTGCCATGCATCTCAGTTGATTAAAGTGTTCAGGAAGTATGAGTAGAGAACAATTACTTTTAGGCAAGCTGTAGATGAGCAAACAATTAGGGGACCAATTTGCAAACTCTGGATCACTCCTCTTCCTGGAGCTGCAAGTCCAGAATTATGATTGGAAGTGGGAAAGTAGAAACAATTGGAAAATATCAATTTAGGATATACCTGTGGTGCAGTCACAGCAATTAAACATTACACTAAATCACTGGCTTTCATCAAGCAGCAAAGAGCTCAGTAGTTTACCCTGTTTCTGGGGCCAGATAGGTAAATTATTAGACAACTCTGATAAGGGGGAGAGTTGGCAATCTCTGTAAGAATTTGGGACTTTTCAAATCCAAAAGCAAGCAAGGCTTCAAGCAAAGCTACAGGAAAAAAAATATGTATAGAAATTAGCTTACTGGTTTTCATTAGTATTTTAACCTGTTTTTCTTTTGATGCTGATGCTTCCAAAACAGCTGTTTCTTTTCTAATCACAGCAGTCATTGTTTCCAGAAGTGAGAGAAATGAAGTCTGAGCTTAGTGCTAGTACTGGAATCTTTCAATCTAAAGGCATACAGGGAGAAGATAATTTTGTGAATCTGGTGTAAGCTTTTTAATGCATGAGTATCTGGAAAAATCTGTGAAGATCTACAAGACCTATACTTATTTCCAAATTCAGGGTGAATGTGGCAGACTCTGAGTTAAATCTTCTAAACTAACACAGAGTGCTGATTTTTAGTGCTTGATACCACCATTATTCAGCTGGCTAACAGTTATTTCCTATCTAAAGATAACATGTCTCAATTTTTTTTTTTTTAAATCTTAGTGAAGTGGGACATGGTATAATTTTATTTCAGATCAGTCTAATCTGCATTCAGGCAGAGCTCTGAGAATTTCTTCATGCTGTGTTAGTGTGTTTCAGTATATTGTAATAGCATCTTAATGAATGTACACCCCAGAATGACTTTTCAAGAAGCATAACATTAATCATTTGTAAGCTTAAATCGTAAAAAAGACTATGCAAAGTAGGGTGTATTTGATTTTTCTCAACACAGACTTCTGAAAGTATGGTGGTGTCTTGTGTCACCAAGACATTAAGGCAGAAAAGCACAGGGATTTCTTCCCTCAGAAAAATCTCAAAGCAACTGATAAGGTTTTCTAAGCTGTGCACTCTGAGAATGTGGTGGGTATGTATATTCAGTCAGGACTGACACATCTGAATGAGTATCCAGCATCAGTTGAGTGGTGCATGCCAATTCTCAAGAGGTGCAAATGTCAACCTAGTGAAGTAGTTTGAGGAGGCTGAAGTCAACTGCAATTATCTGCAGCTGACACCGAGGGCAGGTACTTCCTATGCAGACTTTTGCCGTGGGAATTTGAGGACGAATCTTCTATCTGGACATCTTTTGTAGAGTACTCCATATTCCTAGCGGTGTGGACCACCCATGACTTAAATAATTATGACTGAGATTCATGGGACTTGGTAAACAAATGAATTGTCTTATGTTAATGACCTCTCTTCTACTCTGAAACCAGTTCAGGGATCATGACATTAAATCAGTGTTTGGACATGGCCGGTTGTTTCTTAAGAAATTTCTTTTGCTCAGTTTTTGCCAATTTATGCAACAGTAACTACAGATTTTTAAATTCCTTTTTGATTCAAACAGTGATAGTGCAAATGGATGGAAGTGTACTTTCAGTCATTTGAGGAGCTATGAAAGCAGAATGGATGATGAAAAGACCAAGCCTTTTGTGTCCCAGGCAATGCAGACATCTTGACATAGCTGAATATTGACATCTCAGATGCCGTTACATGACAGGTAAGGTACAGCACAGGCTCAGTCCACTGAACTCTCATAACGTATCCAGGGTCAGGTGACAGAAATGATGGGCCGTGTAATCACAGAAGAAGGAGTTGCCTAGGAGGTGCCTGTGTTTGTAATATAGAAGGTTGCTACTCAGAAATTGGATCAGAGCTGTTACTTACCTAACTTATTTTATGACCAGATACAGACCAAAATATGAGACACAACCTTAATTTAATACCATAGGTGCTGTCAATGCATCAGGTTGGAGACTGGGAGGCAGGGCATAAGGGCATGAACTGCACGCTAGTGGAAGACAGCCATAAATATAATTTATATGAAGCCATGTTTTCATGGTCTTCTTTAGTGACCTCTCTGAAGAAGCTCAGCTTCAGACTGGATGAGTGCTCTCTTGCTTGCCACTGGGAGGCAACTCTGGAGATGAGGAATGGGAACTTCTGGTAAAGACTCAGAGGTCAACAATCCTATAAATGACTATATTTATTTTTGTAGAAAGTTCTGTAACATTCACCTTTCTTTGAGTGTGACTGTGGTTCCTGCCTCATCTGTTCTGCAACTTTTCCGTAATTACATTTCTTCTCTGATTCATAGGGTCAACATAAAAAAAAAGGTGTTGAAAAGATCACACACACGTATTTAAAAGAGGAGAAGATATAATAGCAAGTATAACTAGAAATAGTTATTCTTTGAAATTTCAACAACAAAAGTCCCACCTTTATGGTAGCGTATGCTGTACTGATACAAAATTAAACGATGTCCATCAAGGAGGCCTTAAAGCGCCCTCAGAATGAATATTTCTAAAGGATTTATTTGCTAATATAGAGATCCTGACCTAAATTTCCCCTGCAAATACTGGTATGCTATGTATAATGAAATAAAAGGAGATAATCACGATGCAAAGACTGCCAAAAGAATAAGTATTGGGTTCTGAATGAGACAGCTCACCTAAATATAATTTTTTTAAAAGCATAAAAATGCAAAATAATTAAAGGTAATATATACTCTGAACTTGGAAAACAGTGATGGACTTGTCAGCACTGCTTACCTTCAGGCTGACAAACTTTTAAAGGTGCATGGAAGTACATAGAATTTCAACTGGTAATTTGACTTTCACTGATAACTCAGCCACCATTTGGACCAAACAGATTTGATGATGTAGACCCACATTCTGCATCTGTAATTCTGGGGTAACGCCCATGGTTGAGTGACACTGCTGTAGATTTACCCTTTTTAATTGTAAGTGAAATTTTCCTGGCAGGAGCAGATGATGATGATTCTCTTTTCTCTATTTCTCTTTTAAACATAAGTAGCATAGAACAAGTTTAAAAACAAAACAGACAACAACAACAACAAAAAAACAGATGAAAACAACAACAAACAAACAAAACCAACCAACCAAACAGAAAACTACCACCGCTGACAAAAAAGGACTAATATGAAGTATGTATAGATGCTATTTTAAATTATGTTGAACAAGAATTTGGCAAAAGATATATATAAGAGAAAGATGTTTAAGTTCTAATAGCTGGAAGCCTACAAATCTAATTTGGATCGATCCAGGCTGTAAATAAAGTTGAGATTTTATCACAGTTACAGGAATTAAATGTTGGAGCAAACTCTGTAGAATGTGTGTCAGATTCCTTGTTGACTGATAGGTTTAAATCTTTAAAAGTCTGGATATTGTTTTTACCAGGGGTACTGTAAGTCATTCAAAAGCTCTGCTTTAAACGTAAGAATCAACTGACAAAATTGTGCAGCTTTTATTCAAAATGAGGCAAATCTCTGTGGGTGTTTTTTTGGGGGGGGTTGTGGATGTTCCAAGTGTTTCAAGTGCTGATGGAATAATTTTTGTAGATGCCATTCTGCTTCGAAGAGAAATACATTTTCTGAGAGAAGGCGCTGCAGCATTTTGTGAAAGCATGCAGTTTTAGGTTTAACATGTTGCCATAAACATTTTGATCTATATCCAAATGGCATTTGTTGGGAGGTTTGGGTCCTAACTCCATCAGGCAGGACTAAGTAGCTGAGCAGCAAGTAGAAGTATTTATTTTGTAGCATTGTACATTGTCCAATGGGGTTTATGACACACACACTGTCCAATGTGGTTTGTGAAACACACGCTGTCCAACGGGGTTTGTGACAAACACACTGTCCAATTGGGTTTGAGACACACACACTGTCCCATTGAGTTTGAGACACACACGCTGTCCAGTGGGGTTTGTGACACACACACGCTGTCCAATGGTGTTTGTGACACATACACTGTCCATGGGGTCAGAGACACACACGCTGTCCACTGGGGTTTGAGACACACACAGTCCAAAGGGACCACTATTATTTAAGCTGCATATTCTCACATGATGGAAAAGACACATTTAGACCTAGGCCCTGAGCAACTCCACTTGGGCTAGTCAGCCCAACGTGCATAATCTTATTTTATTAACTATACAAGACCTTAGATAGTACCCATGGCATCATCTAATTAGTTTTACTCATTTGCATTTCTAATTTGTATCCCATCATTATTTTCAAAGATGACTGTTAATATTCTTTGTGATCCTGTATACTCTTGTTCATTTTTAGCAAAAGAAATAAAGATCCAAGTAGTTTGCTATGGATAAATTAATCAAAAAATGTATGCATTTAAGAAGGACATGGTACCTTTATTTATTAGGAAAAGAAAAATGAGGAATTATGCTTTTGATATGGTAGTACTTATTTTGCTTGGTAGACTTAATTTTGGCTAACTGTAAGATTCAATTCTAATACTGTAATCATGCTGAGGTAATGTTTGTTGATGAAATTTGACATAAGTATAACTGAGTGGTTTGTGTATCCGGTAAGAGTTAGATATGTATCATCCTTGAAAAAGATGATAATCAAAGGTATAAAAGGCATAACTAAGGTGATTAAGCCAACTTGATCTAGTGGACTATTATAAAGAAGATTAAATGCTCAAAGCACAATGGAAAACACATGGGGTTCTTTTTGTGTGCAGTTGTTTGGGGTTTTGTTGTTTGTTTTTGTTTTCAAGATAGTTCTGTCTTCTGGTTTCTGCTAACGTAAACTTATGATTCCTTGTGAATATGTCAGAGTGACAAACGAGAGATAAATGAAGTGAAAGCAACTAGTGTTATTTGGATCCTATCTTATTTGAATCATATCTGACGTTTAATAAATTACTATTTCTAAAAAATATCTTCATAGAACTGAGAATATTCCATAGCTGCACTCTCATAAGAAATTCTCATTTCACTATCTGCCCAGGCTTCCAATATGACTAGATCTATTCGATACAGTTTTTCCATCTTCAGTAATGATCCCACAGCTTTGCAGCTTAGCATCAATTATAAATGTCACTAACATATGCTATTCACTCCTTATTGCAGGACTTAAAATCTGATACCAATTCTCACACAAATCAGAAAGGCGTTTTCCCCTTTGTTCAGGCTATAGTGCTATTTCTGTTTACATCCTTTTAGCTAGTTTTCTATCTGCATGATAGTGTTCTCAATTAGGACCATCTGAATTAATTATCAGATGTTGCCATTGTAAAGATATCTTCCTCAGAAAGAGCAAACTGCAAGAAATGTGCAGTTGCAAAGTTTATATTTGCAGATTGAGAGTAGCGCTTCGCCTTGCCATGCTGGTAGTCATCCCAAGATTTCAAAACTGTCTGCGGTATATTGTATGCTTTTGGCTTTAGGAGATCCTGAAAACTGTATTCCTTTCACTTTCTTGATACTTTTAATTGCAATAATTTTTAATTCACAAACTATCTTATGTGACTTTGACATGAATTGCTTCATGTATGATTTCACTTAGATAAAACCAGCTGCTCCTGAGTCTTTAGTTATTCATGGAGTACACCTTCAGCTCCCACAACATTTTTAGCATAATAGAAAAAAATAGTTATTCCTAAATAGGAAACAGTGCCGAAGTTTGAAAGAAAATATTAAGTGCTTGTGTTGCAACATTGTTTTCAAAACAAGTGAGTAAGTATTCTGGTGTTCTTTAAATGGTGGGCAAAATGAGTTGTGAAAAGGTTAAGAGAAGTGCTTATGGCCAGTCAGTGCATTATTTACAAAGCCAGGATTATGCCTCTAACTGCTGACTTTTAGTCCAGTCTTTTTCTGCCTTGTTCACACTGTTCATGAAGAGAAATGGATTAATATTAAGAGATGAATTAACATCTTAAGTTACCTGTTACAGCTCTGACATAGGTTGGGATGGGATTTATTGTGCAGGAGTCAAAACAATGTGGATTTTTCTTTTTTCTTTAGGATATGGCTTCTAAGAATTCCACTGTCATAATGAATATATTTCATGAGAACTGAGGGAATTTCTAAACAGCTTAAGATCGTTGAGGTTTGAAAGCCACATCTTTCCTTTTCCTGAAGAGGAAAATGTAATAGGAACATTAATACATCTCAGTAACATTTTGCTATTTGGAGGAGATTCAGGATCTCTTTTGAATTCACTTTTGTCGAAAGCTGGAGGACCCACATTTGTGTCTGCATTGACACATGTAAGTGTATAACTACATTATTGAGTATTGATACTGCATGCATGTGAGATGTGAGTGGATGAAAGGAAGCATGCCTGTATATGAGTTGGTGTATATATATATTTATATATAGAGAGAGATAAATAATGCAGGACTGTATGAAATAATCGTAACTGGCAAACAACAGACTGGGAAGCTTTGTGATAGACTCTCAGAGCTATAGGGTAAACCACTTATATAGTGAATTTTTGATTGACTCCCTGGCATTCTGTCCTCTAATCCATCTCTCCTGAGACTTAATTTCATGCTCCAAACTCTGAACAGCTTCAGACAGCTGCCATTTAGAAATAAACTAACATAAATAAACCATCAGTAACAAAGCCCTTTGACTCTCCAGACTACCCCACAGAAGCGTAACCTGATCAGAAATAGGACTGCTTTTTCTTTCGTAGGCAGAAATTTTCCCAAATGTAGGCAAAATCCGGGCATATAATGTCTCATGTTCCTCTCATATTTGTGGTCTGTTACTTTGAAATGGTACGTAAGATTGTATGTTGAATCCTAGAAGTATGTAGGGTGCAAACTAGCAAAGTGATCTCTCCTAGAAAAGAAAGGCACTGACAAAGGGACATATTGGGAGCCCTAGTGATCTCTGGTATTTTCAGATTACTGAAAAGGCTGGAAGGTTATAATTCACTGTTTGATAGACAAGTATTCTGTTCTTCACCTAAAACAAGGGAGTAATTTAGTCATTTTTTTTACTCTTCTCAGTTTCCTCTTTTCTTGCTATAGTACATAATGCTTACAGATTTTGAACCATAAAATGTTATGCTACAAAAGAGACTTGAAGGCTTCAGGTAAGACAAACAGTACTTGTCTGTGAAGTTGTCTGAGGTACCTTTCCATATGACATGCTTGTAAAGCTAATTTACCTTCCTTGGGAGGTTGGCTGAGTTGTACTGTGAAGACAGATGCTGAGTTGAGTATAGCCATGCAAATCATAGCCACAATGACCTTTTGGGATTTCAGGCAGAATATTTGACTTGGATGGCACAAGTGTCACTACCAGTTTCACTGAATTCTCAATAAAACCTGAAGTAGGTGACAGTTAACAAAATGTTACTCTGATAGCGTGTCACATGAGAGGACCAAGTATGCAGTGATCTCAGGGTTGACTTTGAGAAATGTGTTGTGATAGGAATGTTTCTATTAGTACTAACTAAAGACAATGAATCTCTGCTTTTTCTGTCGGGACTAAAATTGATAAAAATGAATAGATGTCATAAAACACCATTGCCACTCCTGTACAGTGTTTACTTATAAACATTAGTTATGTAGGCACACAGAAGTCTGTTTGGGTATACACGCACGAAACGTTGCACATCTTGGAAATTTGCATGACCAAGTGAACATAGGAACAAGACAGTTGATTTTTTTACTTCTGCTGAAAAATATGTTAAAGAAATGTATATATACATTTCATGCATAGTATATGAAATCTACATATATTTGGGAAACATCACGTTATAATTTTGAGCTTCTTTTATTAATTAGAAATCTTTTATTGGCTCTTTTCCCAGTTAAATTTGGTGCAGTTTTAAAGGACACTTGGAAACTCAACCATCCAGCTTTTCTCTCTTATCTTACACAATTATGTTATAGACAGGCTAAAACAAACTGTCCATTCATGCTCATCAAAGAATCAGATTTTTCTTTCCCTATTCTCAGTATATGCAGTTAGGGTGGGCCACAGCAGTAAGAGATATGATCCTTAAATTCCCGACCTTAGCAGTAAACCAGATGAAGTAGTTTTATCCATTCTTTCTATGCATTTTTATAGACCAAATAAAAAAGTACATAAATTTTGTTTTACTGTAGATATAATAATAGCTATAAAAATTTATCACTAGATTCAGTAACATAGCCCAAAGTGCTGGGAATAGAGACAGTAATAATATACAACAAGCAACCATTCCTTACTTTTAACTGTTTATTAGTGCTGTTACTTAAGTACTCATGGTAATTTTATTGGAAATAGACCCTTTAAAATGTCATGCAAGATGTTAAAATGAAAGAAAGCAGGAGTTTATATCTTAATTGCAAATATTATCTTGGACACATTGTGGCATCAAGTTATGAAAGTAATAACCATACATCTCAAAGATTTTTTGAATGAATTCTTAATTGTACACCTAAGAAATAAAATCTTTAGAAACTTTCATGCTAGATACAATGTTTTTCATTTGACTTATTAAAAGATGATTAACTGCTCAAGTGTTGAACAAGGAATAAATTAATTAGAGCTGAGCTACAAATGAGAGATGTCGTAAGTTAGGTTAATGGTTGGACTCGGTGATCTTAAAGGTCTTTTCCAACCAGAATGATTCTACGATTAGAAGTGATGAGAATGTGAAAGTTGTAGAGAATGTTTGATAATGGTTTTAATTATTTTTCTAAGGGACTAATCATTTCTGTTAATGATCAATTTTTGAACACTGTTTTCTTGGTTAATTACTGTGATTTATATTAGTGCCGTCACATGTGAGACAAACACCAGAAACTAAAGGATCCTCTGTTGTATGACCTGACTTATAAAAATATTAGAAAGCTTTAGAAGTTTCATGCCTTTGTGCATTTTCCACTACAATAAGCTGAGTTTTTGGAGTTGCCTGGAAGAAGCACGTATTTTCACGGACATACCTGTAGCTACTAAGTGCACTAGAGCAAGAAAACTCTCTGACGGTGGAAATGAAAGAGTGCTTTGATTCATTTCATGATAGTGATGAAAGTAAGAGTGAGAAAGTTAATTTATTATTAGGTGCTAGGTGTTGTACATATGCAAACTAACAGAGGCTTTGCTATGAGTCTTGGAATGTTTTGTTTCAATGCTAGCAACTCTGTGTGTGTGTGTATTTTACGAATAAAGCATGTGCTATAATGTTTACGTGATAATAGAACAGTGCTTTTGGTATCTGTTTAAGTACTAAGAATTAGTTTGAATCTTTGAAATACATGAGTTAAAAAAAATAGATACATTAGCATTTTGATTCTAAACTGTGTTGTTATTTTAACTTATTTCATGTCTATATTTAGATAACTTTACAAGATTTTGTTGTTATTGTTCAAGCTTTTAATCATTGGAATAACTTTTCCCCCCTTCTTCCATCCTTCTTTTATAATTACAAGCAAATAATGCACAAGAGGATGAATGAAGTAGGAACATGAAGGGAAATATAAAAATAACATAAGATATATTTAAAGTAAAAATTCCTTATTCTAAATAAGGATATTCTAAATGATGGAAATCCTTGCATTTCTTCTGTATGTCTTTATTTTCACAAGTTCTCGCTTATTCTCATCTAGTGGTCAAAAATACATTGTGATGGACATGGAGACAGAACACCGTCCATTACCTTGTCTCACTTGAAAGGTATTGAATTATAGGGCAGTAGTTTCAAGCTGAGAGGTGACAAAATTTGAGCTATTTGAAGAGGAATAAAAGCATTATTCTGACCAAGTTTATCAGGTGGACTACTACCTGATGGTATTTGACCTGTTCAATGTCTTACTGCAGTATTTTGCAGGTATCTTGGTGGGAGAGATGACAGAAACTTTATGATAAAATGCAAGATCATTTTGAGTATAATGCTGTTAAATGTAACTATGTAGTTTCATATATGTGATTGTGATTCATTCTTCCTTTAAAAGAGCTAGTCTGTAATAGAGTATATAATTTGAATAGTCCCAAGTAGATTTATGTATTTTCTCTGCCTGAATCAGATAGGGATTCAGTGGAAAAAAAAATAGAGGGACGCCCAGACATATGTTCATAACTACACATCCTTACATAGTCAAGAGCAAAATTAGTAGTGCTTACTTCAGTAGTGCTTATCAAATATAATCCCATTAAAATTTTCTTCAAATCAAGTCTCTTTCATGAAATTTTCTAGTTTCATTTAAACTATGCTTTTTCCAACAATAAAATTCATCACATATCACAGCATCTTTTTAGACCAAAATCCAGACTGAGAATCAGTGTTTTAAAACAAGGATGAGGACAATATCTTCAGATTAAAATATCCCACAGTTTGAAAGAGGGCAGATGATGTTTCACTTCATAAGTAATTATTTTCCCTAAGAAAATCTGAAACACTGAGATTTTTATTGTAAAATTTTAGTATGTACATATAGACATATATACATGTATGAAGGAAAAGAGGAAGATAGCAAATTCTTAAGTACTTATGTTTCATTTTATAATGAGAGAACTATTTGGTAAGCTTTCTTTTGATTCTCAAAGTGATAACTTTAATTTGTAACAGTATTTTCTCTTCTTGACCACTGTACTGGAAAACAGAACTCATCTTTTTGACCTTACGTTATTGCTAGAAATGCTTGTTGATTACTAGAATCAAGTTTAGCACTGTCCACCAACAAATTTATATAAGACAATGCAAACATTTCCCTGTTGCCATTAACAAGAAAGTAGCTGTGTATTGCACTATAGAAGGAATTATTTTACCTGATATATTGAGGTTGTAGCGTAGTGAAATCTAAGAGGGAAAAATGTCAGGACCTGACTACCAGTATGAATCAGTATGGGTGAACCTCCTGCAATCTATGGGATTTGTGAGTAAGTCCCCAGAGTTCCTCAAATGGATGAAAACAAGCCTCACTCCTCATGGAAATCTGAAGATTAGTTTTGGAAAAGTCATTCAGGTTCTAATTCTCTTCTAAGGATCTAAAAGTTGGAGAGATACCTGAATAAAATTTTAACTTGTGTAACAACAGATTGATGGTCCTCTATGACTTATCAAATAGATCTGATGGTTCAGTTAGACCTTATTGTTGTTTTTATACATTGATCAATGTAAAGGAGAACAGAAAATAAAAGATATTTGGTGCTTCAAAGGAAACTTGTTCATATTATTGTTGAGTAGTAGTATGAAGCTGTATCTTGATGGATAAAGAGGAGACAGACATAACAGCCTAAACGCTGCTGCTATATATTCTGGAGTCAACCTCTCAGGCTACATTTGTGCTAACAAGTCCAGGGTCCCCTCCCAGGTATTGAAGCTAATGTGGCACGGAGCTCCCTGCATCGCTGCCAAACCCAAATGACTATGGGCAAACTGACAACGGGTATGGAGCCTGTATTATTCAGGTTCCTGAAACAGGGCCAGGAACTGTTTGGGAGAATCCTGGTTGAAAGGAGCCAATTTTATGCTAGCAAATATTCTCACAGTTTCGCTGTTTTTTATTTGCTAGTGCACAGCAATAGTCCATGTCCTAGGAATGGTCGCTGGCTAGTATGGACATAATCTTCATGCGGTATCCAGGATAGATCAGCTCAAGGTGGTATCCTGATACCTATTTCTCTATAAAGTGCTGTGATTTTGCCAGTTATCGGCCTCATGCATCACGCTTATGTCATCTGTTTAACCTTTATTTAACAGTCTTTTATTTGCACCAGACACTTAGCATCCACTATCTTTTATATTTGTTCTTATTAGATGTACTCTATTTCTTCACCTCATTTTTAGGATCATATCCTGAAATATGTTATGGTACCAATAAATAAAATCTGAAAGACCATGAATATAAATGAAAAGGATCCCACTCAGAGTTAAATTTAGCAGACCACTGCCTGGTCCTATTATTTTGTTCCGTTTAAGTTCATTGTTCCATCATTCCATAAATATTCCATTTCCTTTTCCAGCTCTTTTCTCCCCTTTTCTCCCTGATATACTCTGATCATCATACATTGCAAATTTGTCTTACAAATTTCTAATACTTTGGCTTCTAATCTTCTATAGACATAATGATTCCATTTCAGTTCTTGTTCTCTTTCTTAATACTGTCTTTGAGTTAATGTTGTTAATTTAGATTTGAATTGTCCATTTCTTCGAGAAGAAAATGAATAATTTTCCTACAAAACTGATGCCTTTCTTCAAAAGATTGTTTTTTGAGGCTGTATTTATTGATGTCTCTAAATGTATATTTTTTTTAATCAGTTGAGCACTCATTTTATTACTATTTTTTTCATTAAGCAAAAGTTTGAGATATTCATATGATTTCTCTGCATAAATAGATCTGAACTCATACCACTGTATTATTTCAATGTATTAGTCTAAAATGTTTTCAGTTGGCTTATGTTAACAGACAACTTTTTTAGAATTAACAAATATACTAGAAAAAATCTTTTGCCCAGCAACTCCCAAGCTTCTCATATTATGAAGAGCACTCAGCAAGCATCATGCTGATAGCAATGTCATTCTTTGTTCTCTCTGTAAACCTCAGTCTTGAGTTTTTATTGTGTTTTTGTTTGTTGGGTTTTTTTTTAGCGTTGAGTAGCTGGGAGCCACACCAAAAGGATCTGATAACACATTGCCTCCAAGTCAGGGTTTAGGGGAGCACTGCCTCAGAGTGTCTTTGCCTTTCATATTGCTGTTTCATGAAATGAGAGAATTATTAATATAAGCTTGTCTTGTTGGGTAAGCTTGTCTAAACCTTTCAATAGCAAGTGAAATCCCCTCTAGAAGTCTTCTTGAATACATAATGAACAACTGTGCTTACCTGTCTTTATTAGGCTGTTTCACCTCCTCCTGCTGTGATGACAACAGGGAGAAATCTGCAAAATCAGTACTGTGTATCTCAAAGGAAATTAAAACTTTGATTTTGTAAATGATTCATACTACTGAAAAATAACACAGTGCAGTTTTCTTCATACAGTATTCTGTACTCAATGCTCTTACTCTGAAAATCTTGATAGGCAAAACGCTGTTTAATATTTTCCAGAAAACTTTATGTGGCAATTTGAAGTATATCTATACTATCTGGCAGAAAAGGTTAGTACTTTAAACATGTATCGATATTTTTTTTCCTGTTGTTAGAAATGGAAAAGACAATCTGTGTTCCTTTTTAACTCTGAAGGAAGCACAGATGCCTCACTGATAGCTATCAAAAGTAGAACAGTTTGTATTTAACTAGGGATGGGACCAGAAAGAGTAGCAGAATAAGAGGTACATAAGGTTGTAAATGAATATAGGTTTTTCTGGAGAAATTAAATGGGGCCTGCAATAACAGTGTAACTATCTTTCCTGGCATTTGTATCAAATTACAGTGAAATAAGGGAATATTTTTTTGAATCCAACAAGCCAGTCCAGAAACTGTCTTTTATTTTGTTTTCGACTTCCATTTTGCTAGTAGGAATAAAAAAACATCTCTGACACAAGAAACACCAAAGTCCTAAGGCCTTGCTTTGTGGGAAACTGCAGCGGGTCTGTGGAATCCTTGACAGAAAATATGAGAGTAGAGATCAGCCTTGAGATATTAAGATTTACCCTTGAGGAGGATGGGAGTAAAGGAGTATCCGGAGAGAGGAGAGATGTACCCGTGAGAGAGAAGGGGATAGAAGAATAACATGGATGATAGCAAGTTTAACCAATGAGATGTTAGTGCTGTAACTTGTAACCAATAGTGAAAAGACACATGAACTGGCAGAATTGTATAAAAATGCACTTGTAGCAATAAATGGCATCTATTACTTTCATCTTGAAAGAATTTGGTCCATGTCGCTTGTCCGTCTCAACCGCGACATGTGGTGACCCCGACGTGATCCTACCTGAAGAGGATCTCGCCTAACAAGGTGACAGCGAAAAGCTGTGAACAGCCGAAGAGCTGTGGAGACGGAGCCCGGTACAGCTGATAAGAACAGCCCAGGAGAGCTGCCGAAGATCCGGATCGATTGAAAAGACACCTCGCGAAGGAGGAGGTGAGCTACCGGGAACATAGGGGGAAACTTATCTAAAGAAGAGGGTTCTATATTATCTACATGGAAGCTGCTTTTGAAGAAGCAGGGTGTTAGCCTTCCAGAACTGACTTTAAGAAAAATGTTACTATGGGGCAAAGCACAAGGTTTAGAGGTTAATCCTGTGACAGCATTTAGTGTGTCACAATGGATGGACTTGGGAGATAAATTGTTTGATAGTGCTACCCAAGGGTCCAAGGAAGCAACTGAACTGTTAACGACGTGGTGCTTATTATTAGATACTCTGAAAGAGTTAAAACAGCAACAGGCAGAGGCGGCCGAGAGGGATGGTCTTCTTGGCTCTTCTGGGCCAGATTCAGAGAAAAAAGCAAGATTAAGTACTACTCCGACACCCCCTGTTACTAAAGATTCGTTAAAACCGCCCAAGTCCATATTATCTGACACGGACAAGGATCCGCGGCACTTTCTTGGAAAGTTAAAAGGAATAAAGGAGGAGCGCACGTATATGTGGCCCCGAGATCAGAAAAAAACTATGAAAGAGTCGTATACATATGTGTGGCCCCGAGATCTGTTAAAAGTTATGAAAGACTCACATGAAAAAACAGCGTTATGGTCTCGGGAGGGGCCTTCAGAGCACCAGTCAGAGCAGCAGTCGGAGCGGTGCGTTCGGCCGACCGCTCCACTGTCATCAATTACGGCTCAAACCTCTCCTCTATCATCAGTAAACGCGGTTCTGCTGTCTGCGTCACCGCCATTGATCACAGTTCAACCCTCTGCCCCGCCGCTATCAGTTGCGGAAGGAAAAAATGGATATTTTTTTTTTCTGTCCCCCCTTGCCTGGAGATTTAGGTGGGGAGGACCCCCCGTGGTGAGCCAGACCGAGTCAAATAACGTAATTTCTACAGATTTGGGTCCCTCCAACCTGCCCCCGCCTCCCTCCCACACTGAATTCCTGAGGGTGAGGGTAGAGTTTCAGAGCGTAAACCGAACTTACCAAAAAGCTGGGATTTACCCCCAGTTTCGATTACAGTTAAACCACGGGACCCTGTGCGTTTCTGGAAGAGACACTATACAGGCACGATAACTTTCTGAAATCCTGAAGCAGTCAACAGACCTCACATATCAAGCTGTGATGGGGGTGCCTGGGACCAGCAGTGCGGCCAAATCATTTGCAACTGTTAATCGGGGTCCCAGTGAGAATTACATGCAATTTATTGACCATCTTCAAGAGGCTATCAATAAGCAGGTTGAAAACTTACAAGCTAAGGAAGCATTGGTGTTGAAATTAGCAGTAGAGAATGCTCATGTTTACTATCTGTGAGTTTTACAGTACATATTATGCATTTCTGTGTATTGCCTCTCTGAAAAATCAAGCAGCTTGTTAGGAGTGTGAGTTAATTGTTTTACTAGTTGTTTTAAGTGTGCTGTAAAACTCTCTCCCTATTTTTCCCAGTCATGCTGCAAGCAGCACCCCTCCCTCCCTCCCCCTTCTCAAGGTTTTTACTTGCAAGATGGGGTCAGTAATAATTGTTTTCAGTTGTGTTCCTGAAAAATCAGTATTGGGAGGTGTTTTAAAACTTAGGAAAGCACTCAGAATTATAAGGAAGGAAGATCTTGTAAAATATTGAAATCAGTGTTCGCTGCTGTTTACGTTAAATGATTGGTAAAAGTGTCTGGAGAATAGAATTTTGTTACAATTAATGTTGGTTTTAAGGTGAGAAGAGCAGGACAAAATAAATCTCTCCAAGAGATCATTAGATCATTACAGACAGTTTTACAGCTGGAACGGTTTGAACGTCAACAAGCTGAGAGAGAGTTAACTGATAACACACAGGTCACAGTAAACTTGCTAAAGTCTGCAAGATGCTTTCCTCATTAACCTGTTTTCTTTGTGGGTATAGGTTTAAGCATGTTGCAATTTTGGTAGGTCTTTGTTATATGGTATGATAAGTTCACAGTCTGTTAAATCATGAGAATTCATTGACTCAAAATGTGCGTTCCGTGATAATACAGAAGATCATGAGTAATTTAGTTCTTTACTGTGTGAATGTGATGGTAAATTTTGTGTGTAGTAGCTGTTATTTTTTTCTCTCTAGCATGCTAGCTTTGTTCCAGCATTCGGACTTGCGCAACTCTGACAGGCTATGTCTCGTCTCGGTGTGCTGGATTTGGTTTTTCCGTATGCACATCATGTAAAGAATCCTGGTTTTGGAATAACAGCTGTAGCGCACCAGACGAGACATTAAAACAAAAGAAAAAACAAAACAAAACAAAACAAAAAAAGGCCTTGCTCAGTCCGGCTCGGTGGGTGCGGATGGGTTTCAGCGCGCAACTGACCTTTTTTGTCAGGGAGACCCAGAGGTACCTCCACCTGGCTGAGCAGTGAGCGGCCCAAAGGTGCAATAAAAAAAATTGAGATATTGTCTTATATTGGTGTAACTGTGATCCATCTACATATTTGAACTTGGTATATGGTTTTCATATCTGAGCTCAGTATTTTAGTTTGCATATTCATATTTGGTACCAAAAGAATCTTGTTTGGGGAGATAATTACAAAATGGGAACCGGTTCCACTGCTGAAATTCCACCTTGCTCCCCCTTAGGATGCATCCTTACACATTAGAGTAATTGCTTATATTGTTAGAAAAGCATTTAAATTGTTAAAATGCTATGATAGCTGTGAATTTGGAAGAGGTTGTATTTAAAAGTTGCTAGAATATTAACTGATTTAGATTTAGGAAAATAGAATAATGGATTTATGTTTATTATACTGGTTTATACTGTTTTTTGACATCTCTAAATTGTAACAGGTAAATGGAGCTAAGGAATGTAACTATTGCTGAGCTACTTGAAATTGCATATATAGTGTATTATGGTTGGAATGAAATGGGAAAACAAAACAGCAAAATATTCCAGGCCTATGTGCAGCTCATTGTAACTGAGGAGTTTACCAGAGCCTCCCACCTCGTACCGGCTGCGTGACCTTGGCTGTATCTGAACTGCAGGAAGAAGACAACGAAAAAAAAAAAAAATAAAAAAATGGAGAAACCTGTTTTCCTGCTGCTAAGCGGAGAAAGGGGGGCTTTATTCACCCCGCTCTGTCCTTTTTTTTTTTTTTTTTTCCCTGAAATATTGTCATCCATTTTTGTTGTGGCACTGTGTTGTTTTTCGGCTTTGAATCAGGGGTTGTTGGTGTTGTTTATTTTTGCTTCTGTCTTGTTTCCTAGGTTTTGGCACATTTGGGAAAAAGAGCTCATAATTTTACCTCCTTGCTGAAGTCAGTCTTTTCACACTGGTCAGCTTTGGGGGGGTCACAGTGTTCAGTGCTTCTCTGGGTCAGACTGGTACTGATTTGAGTGTGGAGTGGAGCCAGATTGGTTTGGTGTGGAGTGGAGCCAGATTGGTTTGATGTGGAGTTCAACCTGATGTGTTTTCATATTGGGCTGTACGTCTTGCCATCTCAGATGGGGGCGAGAGGGAAGTTTTATTCCCCCCCCTGCCCCTCCCCCAAGCAATGTTACTGCTAGAGAGCTGTAATACTGCATGAAGGAGTCTGAGGGTGAAATTTAAAGGCATCACCAGTGGATATATAGTTCTAATGAAACTGGAAAATTAAACCAAAACTTTGTTCTGTGGTAATTAGTTGTAAGTGACTTCTTAGTAAATTCACCATGCTAGTTTTTGAGGTCATGAGAGAGAACGAAAGAAAGGTTGTTTTTTGAGACCAATGGAATGCCAAATTTGGAACAAAATTTAAATACATGAATTCTTATAGTTGTTAGAAACTCCTATACCTCTCTTAGGTTAAGATTTGTTAAGTAAATTGTAAGCTCAAATAACGTTTTCTGAGAATTCTGTTTAGTTGCATGGCCTACAAGAAGCTGCTGGGATGGTGCAGATCTGCTTGCTGCAAGTGAGAAATCTCCAAGGAAATTTCAGATGCTGTATTTCCACTACTATTAACAGCCAATGTTTTGATAAAGCAAATACTACACTGATAGATCTGAAACAGGACTTCGATCTGGTAAGGGAAAACAATATCCAATAAATATGACAGCCAAAATGGAGTTGGAAACTTTGAGGAATAAATTTATGACAACGTTACAGGCTGGCTGCGTTTGATTGGACTTGCAGATTTGTCTATTTATGGCTACAACATAGAAGCAACCTGTGGCGATTGTGGGACAGTATGATGAGATTGCTAGCAAACTGATATACTGACTGTTATATACCAATTGTCACTCTACTCAAGAAAATGTAGGGAATTAATTTGTTTCAATAGGCCATGATCCTTTTGTCATATATGTACCATTTGTGAAATTTAATTTTGATTTTTTTATTTGTAATCTATGTCTTTGTAAATTGCACTAGCTGGTTTTCTTAACAGCACAGCTTTTGGCATGCATAAATGTAAAATGTAAATTACTGCAAAACCTGCAAGTCTTTAACATCAGGTCATAGGCCATACTTGTATTTGGTCTGATCCTACATACTTGCAAAGTTTTTGTCGATGGTTTTGGGAAGTCTCATAAAGCTGTAGTGGCTTAGTGTGAAGATAACAATTGGCATCATTCTGAAAAAATTATTGAAGGTTCAACCCAATTAGCAGAACTTGGCACAGCTTTAAATTACTTAGAGCCTTTTAAGGAGGAACCTCTAGATTTGATTTGTGATTCTGAGTACGTAGTCAAGGTTCAATGCACATACCTGCTTTTGAACTGTGTTTTTTTGTTTTGTTTTTGTTCTTTTTTAAAACAAAAAGGGGGGAGAAGTAGGGAAAACATCACAAAACCAATTGTCAAAAGCATTGTATGTGATGAAATACTTTGCAAGTATGACCCAAAACAATGCTAAATCAGAAAGAATCTACATTAGTATGGCCAAATCATTAGTTAATGGTCAATGGAAAAGGCCACATCAATTGATAACCTGGGGGAGAGGTTCTGCTTGTGTCTTTACAGATCAAGGGCCGCAATGGTTGCTGGCGCGAAACGTGAAACCTGTGCTATCTTCCTGACAATGATTGCTGCAGCTGCTGTGTTTTGGATGCCCGCACAGACAAAGACTAACATGTGGAGTACTTTAGCCAACATGACTGACCAGGACTCCATATGCCTGGCTATGGCATCTCCGTAAAACCCGTTCCACACATGCTTGGTTGGCATCCTCCTTGATGACTACAGCAGCATCACACAATTGTTTCAAAATATTGGTCGATGCAGAGGCATTGCAACAAACTGTAATAATACTAACATGGCACTTTGGATTAACTGTCTCCCGGAAATAGACATTGAACCACAGGAACTGGAATTGCTGGGATCTGTGCCCATGGATGCTTGTATCCAGCCGGTTTGTGAAAAGTGCCAGGACAATATGCTAAAGCATGAATGCATAAGACTGCAAAATGTTAATGCTACCATTGGTGACTATAGAAATGAAACTCGATGGCGTAATGCCTCGCAGAAGAATCCAAGGGATGTAATTGATAATGTGGAACAGCGACCCCAAAACCTCCTGTATGGTGTATTCTTGATCTGTGGAGATAGAGCCTGACCAGGAATTCCTTCTAATGCTGTTGGAGGACTGTGTATTTTGGGACTATTAACTCTCTTAACGCCCAATGTATCTATGATAATAGATCACAGAAGAGCAAGATGAGAAAAACAGCTTTTGCGTGTATATGAGTCAAAATGTGATGATAATGTAGATTTTTGGGGATCAAGGTTAAGGGTTTTAGGATCTCTTGTATCTGGTGTTGGCACAGCTAAAAGCTTTAAATATTTTAGAAAATTAGGATGCTGGCTAGTTAAGCAACTAACAGAACTTAAAAGGCTTTAAGTGGACTTTTGTTAGATAGATTCTGTAAGACACGCCACACGGCAGAGTAGAGCCACAATAGATTTTTGTTATTAGCTCAAGGACATGGGTGTGAAGATTTTGATGGGATTTGTTAAATAAATTGCTTAGTGGTTGAGAGTTTTTAGGATGGTTGTTATCAGTAGTGAAAACAGGACTGATCATTTTTATGATTGTTGTGGTTGTGTTACTAATGTTGCCACGCATGATTTCTCTGCTGCAAAGGGCCCTGCAGTGGACAATGAGGGCAGCATTTTTAGCACAAATACAAAAAGGGGGAATTGTGGGAAACTGCAGCGGGTCTGTGGAATCCTTGACAGAAAATATGAGAGTAGAGATCAGCCTTGAGATATTAAGATTTACCCTTGAGGAGGATGGGAGTAAAGGAGTATCCGGAGAGAGGAGAGATGTACCTGTGAGAGAGAAGGGGATAGAAGAATAACATGGATGATAGCAAGTTTAACCAATGAGATGTTAGTGCTGTAACTTGTAACCAATAGTGAAAAGACACATGAACTGGCAGAATTGTATAAAAATGCACTTGTAGCAATAAATGGCATCTATTGCTTTCATCTTGAATGAATTTGGTCCATGTCGCTTGTCCGTCTCAACCGCGACATTGCTTATAGCAAAGTGTATTGAAACTATTTAAAAATGTTATGTAAAACTCAAAAAAAGCATACAGCTGCCCACACTTCTGCTTTCCTTCAATGTGTTATGTTTATTTATGTTTTATTTTCTCTCTTTTTGTATTGATTGTCATTTTCTTTTTTAGGTTCCATCATAGTTCAGCACATTTTTCAAATCAAGGTTATTGATATATACAGAGAAGATCAATCCTAATAATACTGAATACTGTAGTACATCTCTCAAATTAAACTGTTTCCCTTCAGGACTAGTTTCTGCAAGTAAAACCTTTCCTTCATACACCAAGGTAGTGACCCTGTTAAAAATTCTACACATCAGCGGAACAAAAGTAAATGTATGACCTTGTTTTCTTTATTTTCTTACAATTGGGGTTTTGAAAAATATTTTCTCTCTTATAAAAGAAATAGGATCCTTTTTGTGATCAGAGAAAGTTATTCTTAGTGGTAGTTGTTCACTTTTGTAGCAGTAAATACCATGTACTGTTCTGAGTTACAGAGAAAGCAAGGAATAAAAGAGCCAACTTTTAGTGACCTCCTGCCATTTAAGAAGTGTTACATTTCCTGTTTCCCTCTGGAAGCACATTAACTCCTGTACAGAACTTCTACAGTACATATAAAGGATACTAGCTCTGAAAAAAATTGTCATTACCACTGAAGGCACTGGTGATATGTAAAACAACCTGGCTGTGTGCATGCTCAAATATATAGTATTTATGAGCAGGGACCAGTAATGTATTTCATCAGAGTCATAGCCATTCCTCATACTCACAAAATTAATTGTTTGCTAGGATGCTGACAGGCCTCTGAGCTCACCACAATTCTCTCTCTGACTTCTGCTTCCCACTCTTAAAATTGTGATGGATCCTTGTTAATTGCTGAGTCCTCATAGTCAAGACAAAGACTAGATGTGAGGCTTTGCCTCAAGAGCCATGAAATGAATGAGCTGAATGGAAATGGAAATTAGTTGGGCCCCTACCAGAAGAAACTCCTTTCAGTGGGACAGGATCTATACTGGCAGGGAGTCAAAGGACACAAACCACCGAAGAAGCCTCCCCTTGAATGGACTTGCATGTTAATAGTTCTCCTGGGAACGAGTGTACTTAAGGAGGGAAAGCTTTCTCTTTGCCAACAGCTAAACCAAAGACTACTCTCTGAGGTAACCTTAGAACATTTTTCCATATGACTGTTTCTGTTTCATTTTCTCACAAATGAGCACAGGGTGAATCAAGTGAACAGGCAAGTGCCCATTCGATGACCAGACTCTTAAGTGGATGTGTTAACAAAAGGCATGTTGGGAGGTGAATCAGCATCTTCCCTGACACCTGAATGAATAGTCAGTACTTATTTCCGTGATAGCTGTGTTATTAATTTACAAATGCAACTTTCTTTATGCAAAATATGTGCTACTTACTTAGATATAACAAGCTCATCCTTTTAAAAAAGGAGCACATTCAGTAGGAAAGAAAAATAGTAGTAATGGGGAGGTGTTCACGTAAGCATGCAAGCACACTTTTTACACAGAAGGTAGCTGCTGCTTTTAAACAGTTTGGTGAACACTGCTCTTAAGAAGTTTTAGATGTGAATTTTAAATGTGTGTATATATATATATATATATATATACACACACATACACAAAAGAGTACCAAGGAAGCTATTACAAACCACAGGAGAAATTATTTCTGTCCAAATATTTGGGGGTTCAACTGTCATCCAGTTAAAATGTCCACTTCTGAGCAATACACAGAAAACTCTGACTTCCCCTAATGATCCAGTTCTTTACAAACTCTTTGGATTGATTGCAAAGGAACATTTTTCTTCAAGGGGACTTCACAACACATTGGAAGTTTATTAAGCATACAGTAGCAGCAGCTCACTGCATCTCTGACAGAGGTGCATTCAAACAAGAGAACAAGCTAATCAGTTAAGATGAAACACACTAGAGTGAAAATCATCAGCACTTTCTTATCATGGAAATTCCTTCCACTCCCTTCTGATTTCCTGACAGGTTTAAGTCCCTTACCTAATGTTAATTTTAATCACATTTTCCTAGAGCACATAAAAAAAAATACACAGTTCATCAGCTTTATAGAGGACATTGGGAATAGAAAACGTTCACCGTTGTGTGCATGCAAGAACATATAAAATGTAGATCAGCTACAGGTTTCAAAGGTTTCTCTCCACTGTTCCAGTTCAAGTTCTACCCCTGATGTAGTTAGTACAGTTTCTTCTTTATGTTTCCTTATTTTGCTTTACTTTTTGTTAGAGACTCTTCTCCAGAATATTGCCAATGTTTGGCTTATTAAGTTTTTGCAACATCTCTGTTTCTCATGAACAAGAGAAATTCTTCCCCTTTGGTGTCCTGTAAGCACTACCTGAAGTAGTCATTTGATGGTCAGCTTGATTCTTATTTATTGAGACAGTCTAACTCTTTTACATAGCACAAAACTAACTTTCAGCCTATGTTTTTTTTTTGTCATTTCCAGATGTTCAAAAATATATATATGTTATGTCTTACACATTTATAGCAACTCAGATTTCAGTTTCAACTTAATTAATTCATCCTTATAATGAGTAGAATTGTACTGAGTTCTTCCCATCCTGCTGCATCCTTCTGAGTACAGAGAAACTAGAGGGGACCAGACAAATTGGTTCTATCAAACTGAAGAAAGTCTGTAGGCACTGCAAGAAAGGCAACTGTCAGTATCTATCCTTATTGATTCCAATGTCTGGAAATACCACAGAAAGGGCTTCAACATTCCCAGTGAAATACACACTATCTACTCATCTTTGTGAAAGAAGTAAATCTTCCAAAGAAGATGTGTTATGCATTTTCAAAATTGTGATTGTAAAGGTTTCTTTAAAGGTAACAGTTTCTTTCAAATGCTAAGTAAATTCTTTGGATATATTTTTGAGCAAGTCAGGATTAGATAACAGGGTGATGCATTTTATATTCTTACTGAGAAGTTTAGTAGAAAATGCCAGTGAAGATTTAGACTGATTTCTGAAATCATTCCCCACTGACAACTAGCAGGGAGCTGTCTTTGACAACTCTTTTCATAGGCAAATGCATCTGAATGAAAATCAAATGCCAAGAAATTCAATGTGTTTTCTGTGTGCCATATCCTTTATTTAGATTTTTTTTTTTTTTTTATGTGAAGATGAAGAAGAGGTGAAGTTACTTCTTTTTGTTGGACTCTCTCTACGAAATGTGAGAATGTTGTAGTTGAGAATTAGGATGATAGAAAAATAACATACAAACAGCATAATTGGGCCATTTTTCATGAACATAGAGATCTAGAAGTTAATAAACTTAAGAAGTAATTGATTTTCTGGTTTTCTCAATAATAGAAAATAAGTCAGACAAACCCCAAGCTGCTTCTTTGTTTTGTTTTGTTTTTTACATAAAAGGAGAATTTCCCTCACATTTTTTGTATCAAGAGGTTTTTGGTAGAGATCATGCTCCTGGAAGGAGCAGGCAATACTGATTATTACTTTTCAGCTCCATACCTCGTATGTCAGTTCTCCGGAAGCCAGAAAATTGAGAAAAAAGTATTCCTCTCATTTTTCTGTCTTTTAGAGAAAATAAATTCAATTATAGCAGTAATTGTCTTTCATTTTTCACTATACTTTTCTAAAGTGTTTTACAGCAGAAGGATACATAAAGATTTTTAGTAGCTGAGACTCCCAGCATCCCAGAGCAGGGCAGTGCTGAGGCAAGAGTTACAGTCCAGGCCCTTATGGATGTGTTTGGTGCTTTGCACGTGAGCCTACATGATGGCAGGCCAAGTTAGAGGGTCTCCTTCATGAGTTGCAGTTCTGTGTTTTGTTCCCTAGAATTCATAGAGCAGATTTCTTATGTACTTTACTAAGCTTCTTTGTCTAGTTGCTTGTTTGCTTTAATAGAGCTTCAGTTTTCAAATGGCACTTTTTGTGCTTTTTCAGGTGTTAATGATGAGCCAGGTGCTTTACCCTGTCTTTACATGTAATACATGAGAGGTAAAAGGAAAAATAAAGTGGTACTAAGAAGGCTTAGTAGTTTCCAGCTTATTGCAGTTATTTGTAATTTATCAGGAACTGAGGAAGGTTTATAAAAACCTTGTTTATTAATGTCAGTATAAACAGGATGTTAAAGGGAAACAGGAATGAATTTGCTTGTTATACTCTATGTCCCAATGAGCAAATCCCACAAAACCACCATGAGAAATTGAGCAAGGAGTGCTGATAAGTATTTACACTAAATCTCTCAGGAATGAGCCTTAATCTTGGCACTCTGAGGGAAGTAAACAGAAAAGTAGCCAGGATTTGCATACCAGTCTGGAAAGAGCTCCAGGTCTTGGGAGTTTTTTGTTCATGTGAAAGTTTCTCAAACAGCTGCTGCCATTTCCTTTCTCACAGGTAATGACTCACCTGCTTACAAGGCTGCTATTCAGGCCTGAGTTTTGGGTTCCCCTCACAGCCTGTGTTGTTTTTCTAAAAACTTACACAATTGCTTAAAATCATTTCAATCTAGAGGAGCCTACTATTCTATATAAATGCATTTCAGTCATGCCTTACTCCTTCCATTTTGCGATGCAAATCAATTTTGCCTCAGTTTTTTTCAACAGGTATCTAATTAGGGCTGAAATATTGACCCTCTTTTTCTCTGGCCTTCTAGGGATTCAAGAGTAAAATATGGACATTTCATTTTAATAGAATAAAAGTGTTTCTGTGTGCCTGTATGTTAATTGCATACACAGAAGTTTTATTCCCAAAACCAAATATTCACATTATAATTTTTTTGTTTCCTTTCTTTAATAATTCTATAAAGCAGATGATGCAGCTCTTTCAAACAGTAAAAGCAGATAATGGGTTGGTTAAATATAGAAAGATACATTAATGCATGTCTTAATAGATAAATGTGTATCTAGAGACAAAATTATTTTTTTAGTATTCCTTTATTTTTTTGAACATTTTCATACAGTAAGAAGGGGGTCTGCTCTGTAATTAAACTCTTGGCATAAAACGGATTTAAATACAGATTTTTTTTTTTTCCTATCCTGTTTTAATGAACCATACTTCATCTTCCCCAAAGGGTCTGCAAAATGCTTTACAACCAGTTTTGATTAGCTGCTTATTAAAATATATGTATTTTTTTGAATATTTTTTTTTAAAATTTATGTATGGTTTAGGACTATTGTTTGTGATGCATCTCACCAACCTAAAAGTACAAAATGCAACTCTCAAATATCACTCAATCACTACAAAACATATGGATGATCTAATGTCCAATCTAAAGTGTCTTTAATTTGTAGTTTAAAAAAGTAGGTCTGCATTTTTTCTTTTTACTGCTGTAATACAGCACTTGACTATTTAGTATGCTATCTGTTCAGCCTGGATGAAATTAAAAATGATTCAAATTACTTTTTTGGGGAAGTCAAGTTATTTTTTAATATTATTTTTTATTCGCTGTATTTTGTACTCCTATTTTTGTGAGCTAAGTAGATAGACTCTAATAATGCCTGTAAATATGAAAAAAGCAGAATAAAAAGTATCTTAAAATGTGTGATTTGGAGAGCAGCTCCACACGTTGTGTTTAACAGGTATCTTCCACTGTGAGCAGATGGCCCCAGCCAGGGCTGATGCACAGACAGAGAAGGAAATAAACCTTTATTGTGGTCTGAAAGTGTGTGATACCAGAGGACGCCCCTGGATCCCTAACTTGCTATATGAAACACTGAGTGGTGTGACCTGGGTACCTGGACCCCCTGCCCCGAGCCCACGGAGCAGAGCTCTTCCCCTACCAGGGCATGTGCTGCCAGGAGGGAACCTCAACATAACAAAAAGGGAAAGAATCTGATTTGAACTATGTTTCTATGAAAATGAAAAGTCAATTACAGTTTTCTGATACAAATGCTGCTTTTGCTTTATGCCTAACAAAGAAGAGACATTGGCCTTCCCAAGTCTTACCTTAAATGATGTGCACATATCTATATATATCTAAGTGTATTACATATAGATATTTCTAAGTAGATTATATATAGACACATGTATAAGATGAAGATATGATTGCAGTTTTATAACTTATGGTTTTAATGGCTCCCTAGGCAATATATTTTTTTAATTATTTTTTTTAATTTTTTTTTTTTGAGGGGTGGGTAGGAATTTAAATAAGCATTTTTCAGGTCGGCTTAAAATAAAATCAAGCATGCCATATGTCTTGAAATATTGCAAAGACAGATAATATCCAGAACTCTTCCTTGTATAACTCTCACTGGTTCCTAGAGTTTTTGGTCATATGTTTAACTGGCAATGGCATCTAGTATTATAGATATATACTATATAGTTTCTACATATTTTTAGAACTTTTGAGATGATCGACATACTTTATCAGTAAATGAGGTATTTTCATGAATTCAATTTGTGTTGGAGTATATTTGGTTACTGTTTAAGGCTTATGTAAAAGAAATTCGGGTTTTACTCCACATATTTCCTTGTAACCTGGGCACGAACTTTCCATTATGGTTGCCACACATACCCCTTTTCGAGATGCATAAGCATATGCCAGTTAGAGACTCTTTATCAAGAACATCCTGTTAATCTTCTTCGTTTAATGGAATTTTTTTGATCCTTTTCTTGGTAATCTGGCATGAAGAGGGAACAGATTTATCAGAGCAGCTCCCTGGCAAATTAAGCTCGTAGACATTTAACAGTTTGTGAACTGGCAGAACTTCTTGACAAACTTTGTCCCTTCTAAGTCATATTTCACTTACAAAGTATATGCAAAACTGCTTCCTGGATCCTGTCCCCTCTCAGTGTCTGAATATTTGCCTTGTTCCAGGTTACTAGCTTTCATCTAATGAATTTGAAAAACAATAGCTGATACAACTCCTTCAAATCCAAACTACTAATAAGGTGAAGCAATTGTTTCACCCAATTTCAGCTGCAAATAATGATGGCACCACACCTTCAGTGAGATCCATATGAATGGGGCCTCTGAGCTACAAGAAACACCCATAAAATCAGCAGCGTTACATGCGGAGTTCTGCTTCATGTACTGCATTTAAATATTAGCCCTATTTTTGATTCTGCTGTATGTAAAAACACCCAGTATATTTCTGAGTCAAATACAAACACAACCAAGTCTTTATATACTGAAACACTGCATACCACACTTCAACCTACAGCAAGCTAATTGCTCAGAAATACAATTTTAAAAAATAGGCCTTCTTTGGCAATTTAAACATATCCTTCCTTGACTATTAAGGCATAAGCAAGATGGTAGGCAATGTTAATGATTTTCCTGAAAGCAGTAGGACGGGGTAGGGGAACAGACTCAAAAGCTTCTCTAAATGAGTTATGTGGGAACTGATTTCAAAATAAAATTTAGTGGAACTATACAAGCTGTTACTCCATTGGGAATCTACAGAGCATTTCATTAGAAATGAAAGGTTATAGGCATTCCAGTGTTCTCACAATTGACCTTTTACTAGATGACTTTCTAAAGTCTTGTTGAATGCCTCTAAGGATGCAAATGTATTTTCTTCAAAAGGCAGCAACTCTGAACCTTGCATGAAAGCAGTCTAATTGAGAGCATTACAGAATTGTTGAGCTCAATCTACTGTATTGAAAAACTCTATATGTGTTTCTTTGTAAAAAGTAGTTTACCTTTTCTAATTCTGACACAGCTTTTTCATCCTTAGCTTTGCCCTTTACATCAATCCTGTTCCTCTTCCTTTCTTTTTCTCAGCATGGGTTAAAGGGACTGAAGCTGAGAAAGCAAGAGAAGTTTTCATAAAACATCTGCTTCTGGTATCGATTGCTGGTTGGTGTTATAGATGATGGGTGGGCGAAAGACTCCAGCTGATCTCTTGTTGTTGAGGCAAGAGGAATTAAGAATAAAGGGTTTCTGCAAAGTTGCTATCTTTCCATATATTGGCACCCCAGGATTTGTTAATGCTTTCCGAGAACAGCACCTTATTTTTTTAGGTAAGCATTGGAAGTGTTTAATGAGCAACAGTGTCATTTCCTCTTCAAGGGCTGAGAGAAGCTAGAAAAGATTTTATGTTTTTTCCATTGATACTGACATTTTAGAGGTACTGGGATGGAAAATGAGAAAGAAAAAAAAAAAGATAAAAGTTCTAATCTCTGTCTCTTGGCTGAAACTGTTCCACTTAAAGAAAACAAAGGTTAAATATTAATTGTGTGATAAAAACAATAACTTTGTAGCTTTACAGCGCTGAGGAAACAAATCTTCACAGCTCCCAGTTAAGGGTTTTTATTACTGAATTGCTAATAGTACATAGATGGACCTCCCATGATCTCGAAGTTTTGAGTATATTCATAAAGGGCTGGAGTTTTGGTGTGAAACATGATTCTTACTTCAGGCTTGAGAGAATCTTAAAAATGAGATCAAATCAAATACAAAAAAAAAAAAAAAAAATTGCCCAATAATAAAAGTCTTCATTCATTCATTTAGCTCTATGTACTCTTGTAGAGTTTTTGCAAGTTTTTTTTAAACATAGGCTTACTTTATGAATAAACTCATTTTATCATCAAAATGGATACACACATCTATTAGATCTTGGCACTGGTACATTCTTGGTTTCACAGCAAGGGTACTAACTTAACATTTGGAAAAGTGTCTTTTCTATGGAGATATTATAAAAAAGCAAATAGGTAAATCAATATCTATTCTTTATTTTATAATTGAAGAATATTGAATGTATCATAAAACGTCTATACTCATTTAGATTTGTTTTCAACAATGCTTATTATGAAATGTTCTACAGTATTAATTTCAATAAAACATTATGAACTTACTAGACAGAAAACAGTCTAATTGGCAGAACTCTGATTAACTTTAACGATGGCTAACACTATATTACTTAGTCTTAGATAAATATTTTTTTTAAGAATTAGTACTTGGCTTTTAAAAATCGTATTAGGAACCAATTCAAGTTTGTGTCACATTACACTTGCAATCTGGGCTCAAGCATGTCACTTATTTCTTAAAAATGTCTCTAAAATAAGAATTTCTTTCTCATCTTGAACTTAGGTCTTTGCTGCTTTTTGTTATGATTTTATTATAAGAACTGGTGTGGGGATAAACAGCCAAAGTGTGATATTTGCTGCAGATTTTCTCAGGGAATATTTTTTTAAATGAATGTCATGAATCTCTTATATACCATTAGTTTTATAATTTTGGAACACATTGGATATCTAGGAATGATAGCAGTTTTTATTCAAGTGTGATACCTAAATTAGTCAGTAGTCCATGGCTGTTAAAAAATTAATTTTCCAAGATTCTAGAAAACTTTTTCTATGTAACAATAACAGTTTGCCAATACCTAACTGGGAATGCATTGCAAGTTATTTCAAAACACCTATATCTTGTGTTTGTTTATGATCTGATATGCTGGGTTCAATGACTACTGTGTTGATTTTTTTTATTTTTTTTTTTTTTAATTTAGTAAATTACATAGTCATTCAACATGATTTAGTTAATATCGACATGCTTTTTGGATGGTATGTTTCATTCAATGCATGATGTATTTGATCCAGCAGGTACTGTGATTTTGATTCAATATATTAAGTATCTGATTAGATAGGTTATGTATCTGGTTCAGAATATGACTGATTTAATAGACTATGCTTTTATTTCTGTGTAAGCTGCAGTAAATTCTCCATTTATTTAATTCAGTATATGATATATTGGCAGTATATGTAGTTGTAGTTAATACATTTATGGGAGTATGTAATTCATCTGCAATATTCCTGAATTTGAATAAGCTGTATTTCATATATACCCTCGGAGGCTAGAAGGCAACTTTAAACTCATGATACCAAGAGCACTGAGCAAGCTCATTTGTGGCAAAAGTTACTAAATACAGATCATGGTTTATAAATGTTTCTGTTTGTGAAGCATCTTGAATTCCAAAAGGCCTTCACATAACCTCAGATTACATGTTCCAAAATTATTGTCTATATAAAAATAATCCAATAGAGACACTTGACAGCAATACTGTAACCTTATTGGAGACATACATGCAGCGCTTCTTTTATAAACCTACGAAAATGTAGTACAGACAATAAGCCAAGTAAAACTCAGAAGATCCAGCCATTCTGCTGTCTGAATTTTGAAATAGTATGACACAAGTCAGTATCTTCATACCGTTTGTAAGTGTTCTGGATCAGATGTTTAACAGAAGAGCCAACTAGAAAGAGCTAAGACAATTTTATTAAGAATTCAACCCTTAAATTATTGAATAATATAGTATTTAATACTTAAAATTAGTAGGAACCTTACTTAATCACAGGGTCTTTTCTATAGAATTGCTATTACAGAACAGCTGTATTTATATTAAATATAGTATTTAAAAGAGGAGAAGATATAATAGCAAGTATAACTAGAAATAGTTATTCTTTGAAATTTCAACAACAAAAGTCCCACCTTTATGGTAGTGTATGCTGTACTGATACAAAATTAAACGATGTCCATCAAGGAGGCCTTAAAGTGCCCTCAGAATGAATATTTCTAAAGGATTTATTTGCTAATATAGAGATCCTGACCTAAATTTCCCCTGCAAATACTGGTACGCTATGTATAATGAAATAAAAGGAGATAATCACGATGCAAAGACTGCCAAAAGAATAAGTATTGGGTTCTGAATGAGACAGCTCACCTAAATATAATTTTTTTAAAAGCATAAAAATGCAAAATAATTAAAGGTAATATATACTCTGAACTTGGAAAACAGTGATGGACTTGTCAGCACTGCTTACCTTCAGGCTGACAAACTTTTAAAGGTGCATGGAAGTACATAGAATTTCAACTGGTAATTTGACTTTCACTGATAACTCAGCCACCATTTGGACCAAACAGATTTGATGCTGTAGACCCACATTCTGCATCTGTAATTCTGGGATAACGCCCATGATTGAGTGACACTGCTGTAGATTTACCCTTTTTAATTGTAAGTGAAATTTTCCTGGCAGGAGCAGATGATGATGATTCTCTTTTCTCTATTTCTCTTTTAAACATAAGTAGCATAGAACAAGTTTAAAAACAAAACAGACAACAACAACAACAACAACAAAACAGATGAAAACAACAACAAACAAACAAAACCAACCAACCAAACAGAAAACTACCACCGCTGACAAAAAAGGACTAATATGAAGTATGTATAGATGCTATTTTAAATTATGTTGAACAAGAATTTGGCAAAAGATATATATAAGAGAAAGATGTTTAAGTTCTAATAGCTGGAAGCCTACAAATCTAATTTGGATCGATCCAGGCTGTAAATAAAGTTGAGATTTTATCACAGTTACAGGAATTAAATGTTGGAGCAAACTCTGTAGAATGTGTGTCAGATTCCTTGTTGACTGATAGGTTTAAATCTTTAAAAGTCTGGATATTGTTTTTACCAGGGGTACTGTAAGTCATTCAAAAGCTCTGCTTTAAATGTAAGAATCAACTGACAAAATTGTACAGCTTTTATTCAAAATGAGGCAAATCTCTGTGGGTGTTTTTTTGGGGGGGTTGTGGATGTTCCAAGTGTTTCAAGTGCTGATGGAATAATTTTTGTAGATGCCATTCTGCTTCGAAGAGAAATACATTTTCTGAGAGAAGGCGCTGCAGCATTTTGTGAAAGCATGCAGTTTTAGGTTTAACATGTTGCCCTAAACATTTTGATCTATATCCAAATGGCATTTGTTGGGAGGTTTGGGTCCTAACTCCATCAGGCAGGACTAAGTAGCTGAGCAGCAAGTAGAAGTCTTTATTTTGTAGCATTGTACAATAAGCTATTTTTTTCCAGTCAAAGTTTTGAGTGTTTGAGTTTGGTATAGGTGTATACATCTACTACCAGCATATGTACACCACAGCAGGATAACTAGTGTATCAATATTTATATTAAAAGTGAAAATCAGAGGGTAGTCTACATTCTTGATACATCCCTTTGGATTAAGTTGCTTAATTCCTGCTACTAGAAACACACTTTAGAGTTAGCTGAATTTTCAGAAGCAGCATTATAATTTTCTTTCCTGTGAGTTATTAGCAAATCAGTGTCTGTGTGGAACTTGAGCACTGTGTGCACAAGGTAGATACTTTATCGTATGCTAATGATATATATATATATTTTTTTTTTTTTTTTTTTTTTTATGGCCATCCACCTCTTTCCATTTTTTTTTTGGGAGTTGATGTTTCAATAGCCAGTATTCTAAGACCATAAAACATTGCAGGCCATTGTTGGCAGCTGCCTGGTGCTATTTTCAAATGTGTAGGTGGACAGAGGCAAAGGACAAATGGGCGATTTCATGGTTAAGCAGGTGCTGCTGATTAGGATAAAGTCTAAAATTCTGGCCTTATCCCAGTTATTTTAATATAGTTTTAAAAGGGATGGAGCTAGTCTTGTATGTATTTTATAACTGTTTCCCTGGAGACAATCTGTGTGAGCTGGCTAAATTCTCATAAACACATACTAATAAATAAATAAATAAATTCATAATTAATGGGACTGACTGGTTTTGGCCTGTCTGCCACATGTGCCGTTCCTCTGAAGTGATGATTTACAGTTCTTACAGACTGTGTTTGTTTTGGGGGCTCTTCAAGTGAGACTGAATACTGTAAATGATTTATAATACTGTGGCTGTGATTATTTACTGACAATCCAAATGCACCAAGTAAGGATTACAACATGGTTCATATTACACAGACTGATAAATTTTAAAATGAGAGATTATTTGGGATAAATACTCCAAAGTTTATTATTATTCATATCTCCCTGGTAGCTGAAGCTGCTGTACTCGCATTATAATTATTATTGTGTTGCAATAAAAATAAAATAGTTACTTATAACATGTCTTTTCTAGTCTATATCACCCGGTTGTTTGTACCTACAGATAACAAGCAGTGATGTGACTGATTCTCCTTCCATGTGTACCTTTATGAATCAGGCATCCACCAAAGAAAACAGCCACCATGGTACAGATCAAGTATGTGTGGGAGGAAGGAAGGCAGGTAAATAGTGATTGAGCACCTATTAGTAGTGGTGCAGGTAGCACAATGTCACCCAAAATAAAACTAGGTACAGTTACATGTTTTGTAAGTGTGGTGTGAGATATATAGTAATTACAGGTTGCAAGTGGGAATCAGCTTATCTAATGCAATGAAGTTTTAACTAATACTTAAATCACAGTATTGCTAATCGTTCCCTCACATTTTAAAATTAAAAAGTAAACAGTTAAGAAAAGGGTAAGGGTGTTGAGTTTGAGAGATTGGAACAGGTTACCATTAATTCAACTCTGCGACTTGCAAAAGCTTTTTTTGTATAACTGTGTCAATCTTGAGTGTTTACTTGGTTGACTTTGCTCCCTCTCGTGCTTACATTTTTTCATTTACTAATTTGGGGATTAAATAAAGAAATAGAATAATGTCTCAACCAATAGTTTAGGTAGTCTGCCACCTTCATTTCCTGCCCTGTAGAAACAGCCTTGGCCTTCATTGCCAGGATTTGGATTGAAAGTGTCCCCAGTTTGATGAAGCCTATGGCTTTACACATGGTGAAAACATCCTTCTGAAAAACAGAAATTTTTTTTAATGTGAGAGGTATCTAGTAGGTTGTCTTTTCAGGGGACTATCTGTGCACACATTTACACCTACAAAAGCTCAGCTCTGTATAAATGATGTATAGTGAAGGGTATTTTCATTGATTAAGACACAATGCCTGATTTTAATTACAATAGCATGGTAGCCCAAGGGTATTTTTATAATCAACTTTGGGGAGTGAGGGGGCTACACGATGTGATAACTATTCAGATATTAGCTTAAGCTCAAGCACTTGAAATCACTAGTAAGGGTAAGACCCTTACTATTGTCACTGATTATAAAAAGTAAAAAGGAGACACCACCTTCATCAGTAATTCTTTTCTGTGCCACTGTTCCACACGTGCGAAATGGAGGTACTGTATCCATATAACAAATTAAAACACACTTAAAACCATTCTGTGTTTTCTCTGCGATGAAATTAATGAAAAAGTGGTACTCATAATATAAATTATAACTATGTTGTTATGAAAGTAAGGAAGACTTTTGTTACCAGCCTCTTTGACAGTTTTGTTTTTACTGAAGTCTCTGCCTTAGGACATGATTACAGATTTCCATTCCATTCAAGTTTTATGAATTAAACAAAACAGAGCAGAAATAAAACAACATAAAACCTTGATAGATTAATAAAGCAAGTGTTTAAAACTGTAAATCACCGAGGACAGAATGGTAACTCTTTAAACTTACTGTGCACATTCTATTATATTTACATTTAAAGTGTTTTTTTTCATCTCCACACTTCTGTTAATACATTTATCAAAACGTGGAAGAAAAAACAATCAAGCTGTATTTCATAGTATTTGTTAGAAACACACTAATTTATATTGAAAGCAGAGGTTCTATTCCATGTAGAATGGCTGCCTATTCATTGAATATCTATCACTAGGCAGACACGTCAAGCAACTTATTCTTCAGTTATAAGTGAATCAATTTTTTTACAACATGATAGCAGGCCAGAAGGTTTCTATGGTGGAGCACTTGCTGAGATAGGGAGCGAGATCTACTGTAAATAATGTTAACACTCTAGCTACAATAGTTTTTTAAATGCATCTTCTACTACCTTCAACATATAAATCGATTCATGAATAAAAAGGCATAATGTATTATGTTTTTCTTAATATTTCTTAATATAGCATGTCCATTAACCATAATCAAAATCTCTGTTATATATATATATATATATATATATACTGTTATATATATAACTATACACACAACAAGAAATGATATATGCAGTGCTGTGTTTTCCATACTAGAGTTATAGTTGCTAGCAGTGTCTTTGGAACTTCTTTTTTCAGGTTATGATGGTAATACAGTTCAGTTTCACTGTTTTGGTTATTACTGTGATTTTAAACAACTTGACTTCTAAATAAGTTGAACATATTTTTAAAATCTTTTTCCTTGCAGTTTATCTTGCATCACTGCTGAGGCACTTCTACTCTGTCAATAGTGAAAGTTGTAGCTATCTGATTAGCTTGTTATTGCAGGCCTATTCTGAAAATAACCTCAAGTAATTTTTTCAAGATTAAAACAAAAAAGCCTAACACTTTTGCTAAGTGCATGTTATTTTTACTCATTATTCAGTTAATCTTAATTTTCTGGGAAATTTATTATGCAGAAATTTATCTACAAGTGTTTGAAAGCTGGTGTTTTTAAGTAGTAGGCTTGCTTTCAGGTCCAGTGAGTGTAAAATCTTAGCATTTCATGAGGCTTTATGTTTGAACCATTGTAAAACAAAATGGTGAGGTTATCAAGATTGTTTTTCCTCTGTTTTTTTTGTTTTTTTTTTTTTTTGTGCCAAGCTGTGGAAAACCTTGATGTCTTATTTTTTTAACAGAAAATCATAAATCAGTCAAAAAAAGTTTACAGAGGAGTCTGGGTCTCCTCATAAAAGTCCACAATATAACTTTACCTGATAGTAAAAATCATGGACCCGATAGAGGTAGCATTTTATGACATGTGATAATTTCCCCTCTCCCTGCCAGCCTATCATGTCATGCACTACCAGCAATAAAACTTCTCTTATCCTCTACTGTAAAAGAAAATCATCTTATCACGTTTTCCTCTTTTAATATTTCCTCTGTTCCAATAGTCCTAACCACCTTTTATTTCAGGTGTTTCCCAATTAACATATCTCTTTAATCTCAAAGGCAATGTCTTCTGCTTTAGAGTGTTATTTTATTTTCAGACAGAGAGAAGAATGCATATTGCTGAAAGACTGGATATATGAGTTTGTCTACTAAATCACATTGTCTTTTTGAGGCACTGTCATGCCCGGTTACTACTTACTTCACATTCTTACCTAGTTCAGTACTGCAAGAATTTCAGAGCAATGTTTTGTTTAGTCTAGGGTTTCCTAGTGGCAATCAGTTTTGTAATTGATAATTCACTGATAATGAGGAAATTATTACATATTCTGAGACTAATGGGTAAAAGAAGACGATATTGATTAGATGATCTAAACTATGGTCCAGGCTCTGGACATTGTTCACTGTAAGCTGATTTGTTACTACTTCCTATTCTCAGCTTAATTTCTTTCTTTTAAATTGCATTAATCTAAAAATCTAATTCGACTTATCTAGATAAGGTATTTCATATTAGAGACATTATATTCAGTTAGAGGATCATGTTAGAGCAAGTGGAAGAATAAGATTTTTATTTAATTGTGAGCATGAGAAGGTATTGTTGCTACATTACCTCTCCTACAACGGGGTCCAAAACCTGGACATTTTGGTCATGTATCATTTCAGGTTAATTTCAAGCTTAGAAAGTTTAGTCATATGTTACTGCTGAGAATATAAAAGTAAGAGTTTCAGAAGTTCCTAGAAACCTGTAAGAAGGGTGTGATGTGGTACTGCCTGGTTAGGTAAGCACACTGTGATCAATACATCTTATTTCTACTTTCAGAATCTGTTTGGCAATGTTCATCCTCGAATAGTCTTTAAAAAATCCCCTAGACTTTCAAAAGACTGAGGGCAAAGGTGATTAAATTGATTATTGCACAAAACTGCGTGTAATGAGAAAAAAGTTGGGAGAAAATGCTGACTTATCATGACAGAGGGGGGTTACTCCTGGAGGGACATAGTAACATGGTCTGTGACTTGATCTGTACAACATATGTGAAGGGAGTTACCAGCAAAGCTACAGATCAGACTCTGCAGATTATACTTTATATTCTAAACACAAGATGTTTTGCTGTGAAGAGTCCTGTTACTGAGTGATAGGGCAATAAAATGGCAAATGAAATTCAGAATTGATAAATGCAAAGTAATATTCTTGTGGAATAGTAGTTTTAAGTTTATAAACGGTGGTGAACTCTAAATTTTTCTGTTCTGATGCAAAATTAAATGGCAGTTTGTTTGACAGCTCTGTGAAACCATTGGCTCAGAAGCAAACAGAATTTTAAGAACATTAGCTGAGGAATAGATGCCGAAATAGAAACCATGCCAACAGTTCCACTACATTGCCTATGAGAGTACAACACTTGAATACTGGGCATTGCTCTGGAGCCCCCATTCTGAAATGTGAAAGTTAAAAGTGTACAGAAAGAATTATGAGTATTATCGAAGTGTGGAGTTGCTTTCACACAAGGAGATCTTACTTGGACTAACACTATTCATCCTGGAAAAAAAGGAAGTCAATCAAGGTAGAGTATGATATATGTTTCTAAAGCATGAGTGTTAAGAAAAGAGTGAGGATGCAGTGGTCACAATCCAAGTACTAAGCACATCGAATGAAACAGCAGATTGAATACAAAAAACATGCTTAAAACCCAACAAATTTGTTTAAAACAGATAAAAGGAGGTATTTATTCACACTGGAGTGAAACTAAATTGCATAAGTGATTCTGAATGCCAAAACTTCAGATGTGTTCAAAGAAAACCTCAACTAATTCACAAAGGAAAGTAATACCACCATCTTTGACACAGAAATGTTACTGCACGTGCTTTTGAAAGGTGGTAAGGTTTTCTGAAATAACTATCACTGGTGGTTTTCTTTCTTTTTTTTTTTACACCTTCTTTAGGCATTGACTCTGGCCAGTCAGAGGTGGGATACAAGGTCATATGGACCTTGTAAAACAAGGGGGACAACGTGGACCTTCTAAAACAAAGGAATATATATGTAATTAGAGTAGGGAACACTGTCATCCTTGATATCTCTAACTTTTCATGTGTGCTTTATGTCGTCTTCCTACCACAACTGTCCATAATACGATTTCGGAAAAGACACAAAACTGAGATCCATTTTCTGCTGATAAAGATGAGTAATACTGCTTTCAGGATGAGAAACCAGCTAATTGGAGAACAGATCTGAAATAGTTTCATTGACCATCTCTTACCCAATTTTGTCAGGTGATTGATTTTTTTCTTCTTCTATTTCACTCTAACTTTTACTGACTTTTATTATTTTTTTGGTAAAGATTACTGGCTTGTGTCCTAATACTGGATTATACTGTAGTCTCAGGAGCCAAAGAAGTCGACGGATGAAGGTGTCCAGAGCTGCTTAAAAGTTACTCCAAAAATGGCAAAATTAAATCCACAGGGAGAAATAAATATCGTTTTTGGCCTAAGACATTTTCTAGGGTTTTTCTACATTTGATTGTCTTATATGTTGAAATTTGTGGACTATGATTTTTTTCGGTCTTATATGACAAAACAAGTTTTTGTTCCATAGTTAAATCTTGTTCAGAGGCATTTCTTTGAACTAAGCATCTGAATTAGAACTTAAACATCCTTTTTATTAGTTGAAAATGTCACTTCTCAGTTCTAAGAGAGGAAGCACATTTGGTAGCAAATGTTAATAGGCAGGAGCGGGTCTTGTATTTTGTAGCTACACTGCATTTCTTCATATCAAAATGTTATGGAACTCAAAGATGTTGCCTGCCAAAACTCCTAGAGTTAGTATTCTTTAGTTGTCCTTTACTTTGATTGACATATGTTGGAAAGTCTATAAATAAATAATTGAGGTTCTTTGCAAGGTTCATTTACTGTCACGTCCAATATATGCCTTGCCAGAATGTTTGAGTGGTAGGTTGTTTTCACTCTGAGTTATTCTGAGCTACTTAAATATACTGAGAGGAACTTTCTCTCCACTGCTGTCCTCAAGCATAACACGTCTGTTCTGCACCTCAAAGAACAATAAATGACAGGAAAGGTATCTTTTGTGCAAAATACTTAAACTATCCTTGATGCATTATTTACATAGGCTAATCTTCCCAAATCAAAGCATTTAGTGGTGCACTCTAAAATTTGTATCAACTGTTATCTGTAGAACGAGATAAGGACCAAGCAAAACAAGTCGATTCAATGTGAATCACGCTAAGCCATTTATTACAGAAACAAGTCTCCTTATATACGTAACTATATTCTAATCACGCATCCACGCTCCAAGCATGGATTCGTTAAATGAGTATCGTGGGCTGTCCGTGCTCTGGAGTCTCACTGATGATACGTCTGATGATTCACGCCACGCCAGGACCCCGGTGATTGAGGAACGCCCCTCTTTCTCACAGCAGACTCTGTTCTCAAAGTGGCCTTGAAATACCCTTGAGCCTGACTAATTCAGCAACAGGTCTTAATCTATCAAAACCCATCCACACTTCCCCCTTTCTTTTCCTGAATTAATCAGGCCCCTTAAACCGCACGGTGCATCATTTTTGAAATATACTGCAACATAGAACACGTGATTAACAACATAATTACAATTACATATAATGCAGTTAAACCTTACTTAATAAGATCAAACAACTACCTGCCTATTCTTAAAACCTTAATTCTACTATGACAACCTTATTAACACACTATTTTAATAGATTCAAAATAATCAGACAAGTTAATACAATATATTCTCTTAAATTCCTAAAAGATTTATAACTGCGCAGTTTATAGGGTAACATATTAATATCATCAGCATATACTAATAATTGAATTAATATCTTAAAAGTTATCTTAACCTATTTAAAAGATCAATAGCTTAACCTTAATATCCCTTCTAAAACTTTATCAGTTGCTGAACTTAGATTACTATGATAGAGATATCTCATAATTTTACCTTATCTATGCATTGACTATCTAATCATAATATCACCCTTTTGGATCTCCTGCTGATTGTTCAAATTGCCATTCTCCACAGAAGGTACACCACCTGCTTGCTAATAGGCTTCTAGACCACCAGGTCTGCGAGCATCTGTAACACTGAATTAGGATCCATGGTTTACATCTGAAAGAGTCCTCACAACTTATCTCCCTCCTGTCCATCTGCATCCGTTGAATCTTTGTTGAATCCACTTCAATCCTTGGCCTGTAATGACACAAACATAACCTTTTCCCCAGGTTATCAATTGATGTGGCCTTTTTAATTGACTAGTGATTTGACCATAACTAATGTAGGTTCTTTCTGATTTAGCATGGTTTTGGGTCATACTTGCAAAGTATTTCATCACATACAATGCTTTTGACAACTGGTTTTGTGGTGCTTCCCCTACTTCCCCCCCCCCTTTTTTTTTTTCTTTTTTTTTTTTTCTTTCTTTTTCTTTGTAACACAAACAAACAAACAAAAAAATTCAGAACCAGATATGTGCGTTGGATCTTGACTACGTACTCAGAATCACAAATCAAATTTAGAGGTTCCTCCTTAAAAAGCTCTAAGTAATTTAAAGCTGTGCCAAGTTCTGCTAATTGGGTTGAACCTTCAATAATTTTTACAGAATGATGCCAATTGTTATCTTCACACTAAGCCACTACAGCTTTATGAGACTTCCCAGAACCATCAACAAAAACTTTGCAAGTATGTAGGATCAGACCAAATACAAGTATGGCCTATGACCTGATGTTAAAGACTTGCAGGTTCTGCAGCAATTTACATTTAGGCATGCCAAAAGCTGTGCTGTTAAGAAAACCAGCTAGTGCAATTTATAAAGACATAGATTACAAATAAAAAAAATCAGAATTAAATTTCACAAATGGTACATATATGACAAAAGGATCATGGCCTATTGAAACTTAAATTAATTCCCTGCATTTTCTTGAGTAGAGTGACAATTGGTATATAACAGTCGGTATATCAGTTTGCTAGCAATCTCATCATACTGTCCCACAATAGCCACAGGTTGTTTCTATGTTGTAGCCATAAATAGACAAATCTGCAAGTCCAATCGAATGCAGCCAGCCTGTAACGTTGTCATAAATTTATTCCTCAAAGTTTCTGACTCCATTTTGGCTGTCATATTTATTGGATATTGTTTTCCCTTACCAGATCGAAGTCCTGTTTCAGATCTATCAGTGTAGTGTTTGCTTTATCGAAACATTGGCTGTTAATAGTAGTGGAAATACAGCATTTGAAATTTCCTTGGAGATTTCTCACTTGCAGCAAGCAGATCTGCACCATCCCAGCAGCTTCTTGTAGGCCATGCAACTAAACAGAATTCTCAGAAAACGTTATTTGAGCTTACAATTTACTTAACAAATCCTAACCTAAGAGAGGTATAGGACTTTCTGGCAGCTATAAGAATGCATGCATTTAAACTTTGTTCCAAATTTGGCCTTCCACTGGTCACAAAAAATGGCCTTTCTTTCGTTATCTCCCATGACCTCAAAAACTAGTATGGTGAATTTACTAAGAAGTCTCTTACAACTAATTACCACAGAATAAGTCTATCAACAAATTTTTGGTTTAATTTTCCAGTTTCATTAGAACTATGGGTCTACTAAGGATGCTTTTAAACTTCACCCTCGGACTGCTCCATTCAGTATTACAGCGCTGCAGTGGGGGGGAGAGAGCAGGCAGCCAGGTTTTTCCTTTTTTTTTTTTTTTTTTTTTTTTTTTTTTTGTTGTTTGTGGGTTTTTTTGTGGTTTTTTTTTGGTTTTTTTTTTTGGTTTTTTTTGTTTTTTTGTTTCTTTCTCTTCTTACTGCAGTTCAGATATAACCAGGGTCACGCAGCTGGCTGGTGCGAAGTGATACGAAGTGGGAGTCTCTGGGAAACTTCTCAGTTACAATGAGCTGTACACAGGCCTGGGATGTTTTGGTCTTTTGTTTTCCCATTTCATTCCAGCCATAATACACTTTATATGCAATTTCAAGTAGCTCAGAAATAGTTACATTCCTTAGCTCCATTTACCTTTTACAATTTAGAAATGTCAAAAAACAGTATAAACCAGTATAATAAACATAAATCCATTATTCTATTTTCCTAAATCTAAATCAGTTAATACTCTAGCAACTTTTAAATACAACCTCTTCTAAATGCACATCTATCATAGTATTTTAACATTTTAAATGCTTTTCTAACAATATAAGCAATTACTCTAAAGTGTAAGGATGCATCCTAAGGGGGAGCAAGGTGGAATTTTAGCAGTGGAACCGGTTCCCATTTTGTAATTATCTCCCCAAACAAGATTCTTTTGGTACCAAATATGAATATGCAAACTAAAATACTGAGCTCAGATATGAAAACCATATACCAAGTTCAAATATGCAGATGGGTCACAGTTACACCAATATAAGACAATATCTCAATTTTTTGTATTGCACCTTTGGGCCGCTCACTGCTCAGCCAGGTGGAGGTACCTCTGGGTCTCCCTGACAAAAAAAGTCAGTTGCGCGCTGAAACCCATCCGCACCCGCCGAGCCGGACTGAGCAAGGCGTTTTTTTGTTTGTTTTGTTTTGTTTTGTTTTGTTTTTGTTTTAATGTCTCGTCTGGTGCGCTACAGCTGTTATTCCAAAACCAGGATTCTTTACATGATGTGCATACGGAAAAACCAAATCCAGCACACCGAGATGAGACACAGCCTGTCACAGAGTTGCGCAAGTCTGAATGCTGGAATGCTAGAGAAAAAAAAAACAACAGCTATTACACGCAAAATTTTATGATCACATTCACACAGTAAAGAACTAAATTACTCATGATATTCTGAATTATCACAAAATGCACATTTTGAGTCAACGGATTCTCATGATTTAACAGACTGTGAACTTATCGTACCATATAGCACAGACCTACCAAAATTGCAACATACTTAAACAGATACCCACAAAGAAAACAGGTTAATAAGGAAAGCATCCTGCAAACTTTAACAAGTTTTCTGTGACCTGTGTGTTATCAGTTAACTCTCAGCTTGTTAAAGTTCAAAGCACCCCGCCTGTAAAACTGTCTGAAATGATTTAATGATCTCTTGTAGGGATTTATTTTGTCCTGCTCTTCTCGCCCTAAAAACAAGATTCTATTGTCCGGACACTTTTCCCAATCATTTAAGTTATACCGCAGCCACCATTAATTACAATATTTTACAAGATCTTCCTTCCTTATAATTCCGAGTGCTTTCCTAAGTTTTAAAACACCTCCCAATACTGATTTTTTAGGAAGACAACTGAAAACAATTATTCCTGACCCCATCTTGCAAGTAAAAACCTTGAGAAGGGGGGGAGGGAGGGGGAGGAAGGCACAGGGCTGCTTGCAGCGAGAATGGGAAAAGTGGAAGAAGGTTTTACAGTGCACTTAAAAACAACTAGTAAAACAATTAGCTCACATTCCTGACAAGCTGCTTGATTTTCAGAGAGGCAATACACAGGAGCACATAATATGTACTGGAAAACTTGCAAATAACACATTGATAGCAAACATTAGCATTCTCTACTGCTAATCTCAAGAGTAGTGCTTCCTTAGCTCCTAAGTTTTCGGCCTGCTTACTGATGGCGTCTTGAAGATGGTCAATAAATTGCATGTAATTCTCATTGGGATCCTGAGTAATAGTTGCAAATGATTTGGCACCTCTCTCATAGCTTGATATGCAAGATCTGTTGACTGCCTCAGGATTTCAGAAACTTACCGTGTCTGTAGTTGCAGTGTGTCAATTAGTGTCTCTTCCAGGAGTTGTGGGACACCTGCCCCCCTCGACGAATCCCCATTGTTCTGTCCTAAATGATCTATAGCTGTTACATTTCACACAGTTCTTTTGACAAATTATCTGACTCCAGTTCCTTGGACTGCTTGGTCTCCTTAGGGTCGTGTGATGGTATGGGAGGCCATCCACTCGGTAATTTTCCTCCCCCCGCCCCAGACTGCTGAATCAATGCCGCTGGCACAACAGGGGATGGAGTGGGGAGGCGGTCAAAAGACATGATCCAGGTAAACTTCACAGTCATTTTTAGGTTTGTTATCAGGCTGCAACGCTGGAAAAATTCTGGCAATAGTAGCCCGCTCAGCCTTAAAGTCTTTTAAGGTGGAAATTTTAAGCTTCCATTTAGTCACTAGTGATTTAGTTTCTTTATCATCTCCATTGCTGACCCTATTCCATAATTTCTGCCCTTTATCGTCCCAAAGTTAACGTTTAAAAGCCTTCTCGTTTTCTCCTGGGTAGCCTTTAATTCTATACCGAATTAATAGTCCACATATGTTACTTTCTTCTTATTTAAGTCCTCTCATAGAGAGAGTAGGCAGGAGGAGTTTAACTACGGCTTCTTCCTCAAAGGATTTATTTTGCCCCATAACTTCACTCTTCCCTCCTCCCGCTCCCAGCCGCTCACCCTTTACGGTGACTTCTTCAACAAAATGCGGAACGTCCGTATGCCTCCGCCCGGTTCTCAGTCCAGATGATCCGCCTCTGGCTGGGCCGCTCTAGGCTTTTCCCCATCTTCCGTGGTACACCGTTCAGGGTATCACGTCGGGGTCACCAGATGTAGAGCGAGATAAGGACCAAGCAAAACAAGTCGATTCAATGTGAATCACGCTAAGCCATTTATTACAGAAACAAGTCTCCTTATATACGTAACTATATTCTAATCACGCGTCCACGCTCCAAGCATGGATTCGTTAAATGAGTATCGTGGGCTGTCCGTGCGCTGGAGTCTCACTGATGATACGTCCGATGATTCACGCCACGCCAGGACCCCGGTGATTGAGGAACGCCCCTCTTTCTCACAGCAGACTCTGTTCTCGAAGCGGCCTTGAAATACCCTTGAGCCTGACTAATTCAGCAACAGGTCTTTATCAAAACCCATCCACAGTTACCTTTGCTTAATGTTTTTAGCCTAAGAGGTTTATAAACACAAATTGCTGATGAGGAGAAATTTGAAGTGTTTATTCTTCAAGATGCATTAATTCCTTACAGACCACAGTTTTGATTATGCTACTAAGGGTCATGCTTAAGAAGTTGTAAATGTGATTTACACAGAAATGAGCAATCATGTTAATTCACTCATTTAAAACTTGTTCAGCAAAAGACAGCGTTTTCAGCAGGAAGATGAACCAGGAAAATTTATACAGTGAGGCTAACCGCTGTCATCTTCTTAACCCTTTTAGTTCAATAACTGATGAAAGTTCACTCTTGGTTTTGGTGAATTTTATTATCCAGTTTTTCTGGTAGAATGACTTCAAATGATTAGTGGAGGACTTCAGTCTTTTTGGTTGACAAGACCTGGACCCTGTCTCTTCATCTCCTATTATTAGTGGTTTGTGTGTCCCCTTTTTGCCACTGATTGTCAGACAGATCTTTTGACAACTCAGAAGACTACAGATCACTTTATCGATCTACAGATCTAAGAGGAATATATAAATGTATATTCAATGTATTGGTTTTACTTTTTATTTCGTTATTTTACCTTTAATCTTTAAAATGCACAGTGAGCAGTGCCACACAGGCACAAGCTACATAACTCTAATTTTCTCGTAAAATTTTTCACAGCAGCAACACATTTTTCATTTCTTCTTAAAACAGTTTGCATCAGTATATGTATACCTTCTCTATTACAGAAGCAAAAGCTGAAATAAGTTTTGCATTAAGGCTCGTTCTTTCAGGGCTGTTAAAGGAGACATATTTGATTGAGGTGAAATAATGTGAAAAAACACTTTGCTGGCATCTGTTGACTCCACCTACTGCTTGCTGCAGGTACATAGTGCAGGGTTTCCTTCTTTTCCCTTCACCACTCTTTATATAATGTAACCAATTGTGTTGGCTGGTGCAGCAAAGTAGGAGGCGAGCAGTGAACGTGACTCCATCCACTCCTTGGTTATTGTCTCTTTGCCAGGAGGGGGCAGGGAATAGAAAAGACTCCGAAAACCCCACAATAATAAGCCTGCATTGTGGGGCAACCATGAAAACAAGATACAGTTCTCTCGTCTCTTGATGTTGTAATCCTGTCAGCTTTCATTCACTCTTTTAGTGTTGTAGCTCTTTATGTTCGTATATGCCTACATGTATTTAAATAAACCATTAATGTTCTGTCTTGAAGGACTTCTTCCCAAGTACAATTTTTACTATAGTTTTGTATTGTAAAATTTACACTTTAACTGAGACTGCTAAGAGAAATGCTACAGTGTCTTGTAGGTGAAGAAATAATTATTCATAGGAACAAATTCATTTCTCAGCTACTAAAGCTGAATAGCCCCTATCTGTGTGTTCTGTTGTTGTTTAAATAATGCTCATTTCAGATGAACTCTTTGATTGTAAATGCTTTAGAATGTGCCCGAGTTGTTAAAATACATTTTCACTTGAGTACAAACTTTCCAAGAATAATCACTTCTGAAGAAAGAAAATATGAGACATGGAAACCACATAAGAGTGAAAAATGACAGTAAATATACCTATCCTATGATTTCTTCATTTATGCCTTCAGTTAGTTAGCTTTATTTTATGGTAGAAAATGATTTGCTGTCAGTGTATTCTTGTCACCATAACCATAGCTGAGCAACCATCTGAGCAGAGCACAAAACAGGGTAATCCTTATGGAGTCCATGTTCAGCATCTCACATATAGGAGTTCTTGTTCCTGGAATGCACTTTAAACCAGACCAGTGTTATGGCTGGACTGTGCTTTCCTCCATCTTTTCTTTCTTCTGGGGACTATGTGTTTCTTTTCAGTGTTAAAACATTTTTTTAAATCAAGTTTTAGGATTAAACATAGGATTCAGAAATTGCCTTATTTTTTTTACATTTTTACCAGCATTTTAAGACTCCTACAGAGTACAAAAGTACTCTTTTCCTCTCCGACATCTTCTGGTTTAAGTGCACAATGTTGCCCTGTGCCTTAGTGTGTTAGGTGAGTTCATCAGTAAACTCTGAACCATCGTTGTTAACATTCTCCCTGAACAAAAGAGCAGCCTTGATAAGTGTTTGTGCTCGTCTGAATTTGCACACCAGCGTTCTTCAAACTGAAAAGTCATTTGACCAGGCTGTGCATTCCTGATAAACACAGCAAATCTTAACAATATAATATGTCACGAGCAAATATTGTATAGCTGGAAACAAACAAATGAGCAAACAAAAATCATCCAAGCAACTCAACCCCTCCTTACTTCACCTTGTCTATGACAGGAACAAATTATTTGAAAAAGGTGAGTCAATATTTCCTCCAGCCTTCTCAAAAAAAATGTACAAGAGAATTAATTCAGGCATTTAGTGATGATGATAGAAGAATGACACCTAATATATGAGAGAGGCATATCTAAAAAAATATATAAACAAAGGAAAAAAAACCCCTATAGTCAATCAGTTTTTCCTGTGACTAAAGATTATTATATATTAGTATAAACACCAAGGTTAGTAATAAAAATTGGAGGATTTTATGACTCTGGTGTAGTACAGTGGAGTTGTCCGTTCCTATTGACACATCTAAACATGATGAAGAAAAGAACACCATGTATGCAGCAGGAAGGGAGAGGGAAACCTGTAATTCTTCTTCATCCTTCATACACTCAGCTTGCTGACCTTGTAAGTCTTTAATGAATATTTCAAGTGACTCTGCCTTCTCCCCAGAACAGATATGTTATCTCAAGGTGCTTCCCTATGTTTATACTCGGGCAGTGTAATTCTATGTTGTTCTTTCTTTGGATTTTGACTCTTTCTACAAGGTATGATCAACAGGTCCAGCCCTAAAGGTTCTTGTGACCTACATGACAGAAAGGTGAAAAACAGCTAGTGATATTTTTGTGGAGCTGCTAAGAAGAAAGGCATTACATTAAATCTGTGTTTAGCATCAAGAATCTTCTAAATTTTGGCATAAATTGTATCTTTATTAGTGATATAAACATGAAACCATAAAGATTAGTACCTATTCTATCTCTTTATTTTTTGCCTAAAGCCTGGAGTTAAATTTGATGCTGTTATTAGAGATTTGTGCAATACAATACAAGAAAAAGATATATAATCCAGTGTTAACTAAAGTATATACTCTAGGAAACAGATAAATTGGCTGCTGAAATTTTGGAAATACTAGAAAACTTAAAATAATTATCCTCAAATGAAAAAAAAAAAAAAAAAATATCACTGTAGTTCTATATTGCATAAGATTTTCCATTTCAAGAAAAAAAATATTCTCAAACTTTGGGCATTTTTCTCCGGCTATGTGTGTGAATAAATGGGAAAACAAAGTGATCGATAAAATCTAGATATTCTTTAACACTTAAAAAAGGCTCTGAACACATGTATTAATCTCTAGAGTGCTTTAATCATTATTTTGAGGTGGGCTATGATGAAATGAAAGTGAGTATTCAGTTTGGTCTGCCCCTGCAGATCCAAGAAATACTATTACCAATCCCCATTCATTTTAAGAAGAAATGAAAAAAAGCTGATTTAAGATTCAGATTTGATCTACAGGGGGAAAAGAAAAAAAAAAATACAGCAGATTAGTTTTTTTAATATCAGATGCTTTATTGCAGAAGGGTGTAAATAAATTAATAAATATACCATTTTTTTCAGAGTTGTTGATTACAAGTAAGTGAAAAGTAGATGTTGGAGACACATGTAAGAATTATTCCTTGTAAGTCACTATAAAGGAGTACAATAAAATCTTTTAATACGCTGTCCTGGTTTTGTTAAAAACAAGTTTCTCTTTCAGTGAATTTTGCCTGTCAGCTAAAGCCTTCGTATTAACTGCATTTTCCTGGAGAACCAGACACATGTTTTGGTAAAACCTAGCAATGGAATGCAAACTTATTGATAAGCATGGATGGACATCTCGCGAGAGGGGCGATGAGAAACAACTGACCAACTGTGTATAACATTCCATTCACGTGAATACTTCATATAAAATGGGAGATCACGAGGATCTCGTCCCTTTTTTTTCTCTTCTGCTTATGGCCGACATTAGGAGAGGACCTTGCTAGTCGTCCCTGCGAACTGAGGCCTAGTGACAAACTGAATCCAGCTCCGGTTGGCTGTGGAGTCTAATCCAGGACTTTGGGTGCTGGCTCTGCAGTTGCTGAGACTTTCAAGATTGGTTTTGTATATTTTGTATGATTTTCTCTATTCTTATTAGTAGCATTAGTAAAACATCTTTAATTTTTCCAACTCCCTTCTCTCTGTCCTTCTTTTTTCCTCCCAATCGCCTCTCCTGAGTGGAAGGGGGGAGAGGGAGGGGCAAAAAGGGGGAAGTGGGGGGAAGAGGGGGTTAACAATACATCTGCCAGGGTTTTATTGTCACCCCGCAATCTTAACCCTCGACAGATAATTGGCGCCCAACGTGGGGCGAGAGAAAGGGGTAAATCGGGAGATTTTTGGCTTTTCTACTGCTCTGACGTACCTTTCAATTTTCTTGGCACGGTGCCAACTCATAGAGTTGTGATACTCGCGCGTCTGTTTGCTTCGGATATTATTTAGTGGTATTAAAGCAAAGTGAATTCCACTGATTTAAAGATGCTATGGCTTAAGTTGTATCAGTTATTTTCTGCATTGTGCTCACTGATTCCATATCTGTGTTGGGCTTTCTTTTTAAATCGAAGTATTCATTATATAACAACAAGAAACTGGACAATGCTCATGATGATACTGTGTGGTTTGTCACTGGTTTATTTCATTATACTGCAGCCGCTAATGAATTTCTACTCGCTTCTGCTTTACCTTGAAAAGCCTCCAGGAGAGATTAAAGAGCAGTACGGCTCTGTGTTTGCTAATTGGTCAAGTGAACCTTTAGAAAGGCTGACTAACAATCCTTTCGTTTTTTCGCTAGGACAGTTCGCAAATGTTTTAGAGAGCTTTGAATACCCTTGGAGTTTTGATAGAACTGTGATGGTGTTATCTGGTTTGCTGAATGTGTGTCAGTTTGTGCTTCTGTTAAGAGAAATGGCATTTAACAGGAGGTTTGCGTCTCTTTGTTGTCCTGAGATTTGTGATGCGTCTTCGGAAGCTTTAGCAAAAAGCGCTCCTGGCCGCTCGAGAAAGAGCAAAACAGGGAAAGCTGCCGTTGCAGCTGCTGCCCCCGCCATGGCGGCTTCGCAGGCTGAAGGTACAGCTCCTCCGCAGAGTTCCAAGGTCACTTCTGATAACACTAATTCTGCAGCCTTAAAGGCAGCCCCCCCTTCTTCACACACTGGGCACTGTTGCTGCTGTAACCATAGCAATCACTGTGACAGTCATTCAGACTCTGGAAATGAATCAAATGATGGTAAACCCATATCAGCATCAGTAGCTGGTTGTAAGAAAGTCACTAGAAAGACTACCCGTGCAGCAGATGATGGCACAGGGCCAACATCAACCCAAGGGGCACCATCAGGACAGGGAGGAGATGAAGTGACCACCACTCGGTCCTTTTCTCCAGGTGAGCTGAGAGATCTGCGAAAAGACTTTAGTCGTCGTGAAGGCGAGAATATTTTAACCTGGCTGCTCCGATGCTGGGACAATGGGGCAGATACAATTGAACTGGAAGGTGGTGAAGCCAGGCAGCTGGGATCTCTGTCAAGAGATTCCACCATTGATAGGGCAATTTCAAGAGAGTCTAATGCCACTACTCTCTGGACCCGACTCCTGGCAGCTATGAAAGTAAGATTTCCCTACAAGGAAGATTGTATATCCAGGTTAGGGAAATACTATGGAGAAAGGTATTCAGTTCCTGAGAGAATTAGCTGTGCGAGAGATCATCTATTTTGGACCAAACAGCCAAGAGGGAACAGACCCAGATAGAATCAATTGTTCACGACCTCTGTGGCGCAGATTTGTACAAAGTGCATCACCTGCATATGCTAAGTCATTGGCAGGAATGCTCTGGTCATCTAGAGGTGGACAAGATATTACTGAAGTGATTGAGCAGCTCCGTGACTTTGAGGACAGCCTTGCTGGTTCTCTACGGGCTTGTGTCTCTGCTGTAGAGAGACTGTGTGAAAAATCTGATGACCGGTTTGAAAAGCTATTGCAAGAAATCAAAGAACTCAGAGAAGACACGTACCATTCACGACCTGCACAAACCTATGTTTCAGCTGTTAGGAAAAGGCGTTTCCAATCTCGAGAGAGAGGACAGAGGCAGCCCACAAAAAGAGGTTCACTGTGGTTCTTCCTACATGAGCAGGGAGAAAACATGAATAAGTGGCATGGAAGACCTCCCTCAGAACTTCAAGAACGAGTACGTGAGATAAAAGGAAAAACTCCTAGGAAGGTGGCTGCTCCAGTTTACAAAAGGAGCAGAAGAGATTCTGATGCTCTTGAAGGAACCTCTAATTCACATCCAGAGACTGTGCAAAACAGAAATTAGAGGTGCGCTGCCTCCAACCAGGTGGAGGAAAGGGATAACAGACTTTATTGGACTGTACAAATACGATGGCCTGGTACAACACACCCCCAGGAGTACAAAGCTTTAGTGGACACTGGTGCACAGTGCACAATAATTCCTTCTAATTATAAAGGAACGCAATCCATCAATATTGTTGGAGTAACTGGGGGATCCCAGGAACTGACTGTTGTAGAGGCTGAAATGAGCCTAACTGGAAAAAACTGGCAAAAGCATCCCATTGTGACTGGTCCAGATGCTCCGTGCATCCTTGGCATAGACTACCTCAAGAGAGGGTATTTTAAGGACCCAAAGGGGTATAGGTGGGCATTTGGTATAGCAGCTGTGGACACTGAGAAAATTGAACAGCTGTCTGATTTGCCTGGTCTTTCCGATGATCCTTCTGTTGTAGGACTGCTGATGGTTGACGATCAGCAGGTGCCAACTGCTACCACGACAGTGCATCGCCGGCAATATCGCACCAATCGAGACTCTTTGATTCCTATCCAGAAGTTGATCCGTCAATTGGAAAGCCAGGGTGTGATCAGTAAGACTCGCTCACCTTTTAACAGCCCAATCTGGCCAGTGCGTAAGTCTAGTGACGAGTGGAGACTAACTGCAGACTATCGTGGCCTGAATGAAGTTACACCACCACTGAGGACTGCTGTGCCTGACATGCTAGAACTGGAGCCAAAGGCAGCTAAGTGGTATGCTACAATTGACATTGCTAATGCATTTTTCTCTATTCCTGTGGCAGCAGGGTGCAGGCCGCAGTTTGTTTTCACCTGGAGAGGCATCCAGTACACGTGGAATCGCTTGCCCCAGGGGTGGAAACACAGTCCTACCATCTGCCATGGACTGATCCAGACCACGCTGGAGCAAGGTAAAGCTCCAGAACACTTGCAGTATATTGATGACATCATCGTATGGGGCGACACAGCAAAAGAAGTCTTCGAGAAAGGTGAGAGAATAATTCAGATTCTTTTGGATGCTGGTTTTGCCATAAAACGAAGCAAGGTCAAGGGACCTGCACGAGAGATCCAGTTTTTTAGGAATAAAATGGCAAGATGGCCGTCGCCAGATCCCAATGGATGTGATCAACAAAATTGCTGCAATGTCTCCACCTACTAATAAAAAGGAGACACAGACTTTCTTGGGCATTGTAGGTTTTTGGAGAATGCATATTCCTGACTACAGCCAGATTGTGAGCCCTCTCTATCGAGTGACTCGTAAAAAGAACCAATTTGAGTGGGGCCCTGAACAACGACAAGCCTTTGAACAAATTAAGCGTGAGATAACTCATGTAGTGGCCCTTGGACCAGTTCGGACTGGACTAGATGTTAAAAATGTGCTCTACACCTCAGCCGGAGATAATGGACTTACCTGGAGCCTTTGGCAGAAAGCACCAGGAGAAACCCGAGGTCGACCCTTAGGTTTTTGGAGTCAAGGATACAAAGGATCTGAGGCCAACTATACTCCAACTGAAGAAGAGATACTAGCAGCATATGAAGGAGTTCGAGCTGCTTCAGAAGTGATCGGTACTGAAGCACAGCTCCTCCTAGCACCTCGACTGCCGGTGCTGAGCTGAATGTTCAAAGGGACGGTTCCCTCTCCACATCATGCAACCGAAGTTACGTGGAGTAAATGGATTGCACTGATCACTCAACGAGCTCGAATTGGAAGTCCCAACCGCCCAGGAATCTTAGAAGTGATTGCAGACTGGCCAGAAAGCAAAGACTTTGGGATGTCTCCAGATGAGGAGGAAGTAAAACATGCTGAAGAAGCACCACCGTATAATACTCTTTCAGAGACTGATAAGCAGTATGCACTGTTCACAGATGGATCCTGTCGTCTTGTAGGAAAACATCGAAGGTGGAAAGCTGCTGTGTGGAGTCCCACACGACAAGTTACAGAAGCCACTGAAGGACAAGGTGAATCTAGTCAGTTTGCAGAAGTGAAAGCCATCCAGCTGGCTTTGGACATTGCTGAACGAGAAAAGTGGCCAATACTTTATCTCTATACTGACTCATGGATGGTAGCAAATGCCTTGTGGGGGTGGCTACAGCAATGGAAGAAAAGGAACTGGCAGCGCAGAGGTAAACCCATTTGGGCTGCCGCACTGTGGCAAGACATTGCTGCTCGGCTAGAGAGCCTGCCTGTGAAAGTTCGTCATGTAGATGCTCATGTGCCTAAAAGTCGAGCCACCGAGGAACATCTAAACAACCAACAAGCAGATCAAGCTGCTAAGATTAAAGTAGCTGAGGTGGACTTGGACTGGCAACATAAAGGTGAACTTTTCCTAGCCCGGTGGGCCCATGATGCTTCAGGGCATCAAGGTAGAGATGCAACATATAAATGGGCTCGCGATCGAGGGGTGGATTTAACTATGGACACTATTTCACAGGTTATTCATGAATGTGAAACTTGCGCCGAAATCAAACAAGCAAAACGGTTAAAGCCTGTATGGTATGGGGGGCGATGGTTAAAGTATAAGTATGGAGAAGCTTGGCAGATTGATTCTATTACACTTCCACAAACACGTCAAGGTAAGCGTTATGTACTTACAATGGTGGAAGCAACCACCGGATGGTTGGAAACATATGCCGTACCTCATGCTACAGCCCGAAATACTATCTTGGGCCTTGAAAAGCAAGTCCTTTGGCGACACGGTACGCCAGAAAGAATTGAATCAGACAATGGTACTCATTTCAAAAACAGTCTTATAGACAAATGGGCCAAAGAACATGGTATTGAGTGGGTATATCATATTCCATATCATGCACCAGCCTCTGGGAAAATTGAAAGGTACAATGGTTTGCTAAAAACTACACTCAAGGCACTTGGTGGTGGAACCTTTAAAAACTGGGATTCACATTTAGCAAAAGACACTTGGTTCGTCAACACCAGGGGATCAACCAATCGAGCCGGGCCTGCCCAATCAGAAATTCTACGGACTGTAGAAGGAGATAAAGTCCCTGTAGTACACATGAAAAACATGTTAGGAAAGGCAGTCTGGGTTACTCCTGCCTCAGGCAAAGGCAAGCCCATTCGTGGGATTGTTTTTGCCCAGGGACCTGGCAGCACCTGGTGGATGATGCTTAAGGATGGAGAAGTTTGGTGTGTACCTCAAGGGGATTTGAGTTTAGGTGAAAATATTCAATACTGAACTGCATGATGTGAATTGCCATACTAACAGTATTTAATAAGTGTCTTTCAGATCAAGACAGTGATGATGAAACAAGAGCTAGCCTTCTTCGAGTGGCGCCTGACAACTTCTTCGAAGTTGATGTCTTTAACCCACAACAGTGGTCATGAAATGCACTTGTACCATTTTTCCTGCCCTGGGAGACTGTTGTGACAAAATGAACTTAATGAACTCTTCAAAGGATGGTCCACTGATTAAGATTAATTACTCCTGGGTATATATGTACATAAGTGTATATATATATAGTAGTAGTGATTAATTAGATTGTGTTGATAGATTGTATTGATAAGGTTTAAGCATTCAGTGAATGGCATATTATAAGGGGTGGAATGTCCTGGTTTTGTTAAAAACAAGTTTCTCTTTCAGTGAATTTTGCCTGTCAGCTAAAGCCTTCATATTAACTGCATTTTCCTGGAGAACCAGACACATGTTTTGGTAAAACCTAGCAATGGAATGCAAACTTATTGATAAGCATGGATGGACATCTCGCGAGAGGGGCGATGAGAAACAACTGACCAACTGTGTATAACATTCCATTCACGTGAATACTTCATATAAAATGGGAGATCACGAGGATCTCGTCCCTTTTTTTTCTCTTCTGCTTATGGCCGACATTAGGAGAGGACCTTGCTAGTCGTCCCTGCGAACTGAGGCCTAGTGACAAACTGAATCCAGCTCCGGTTGGCTGCAGCGTCTAATCCAGGACTTTGGGTGCCGGCTCTGCAGTTGCTGAGACTTTCAAGATTGTTTTTGTATATTTTGTATTATTTTCTCTATTCTTATTAGTAGCATTACTAAAACATCTTTAATTTTTCCAACTCCCTTCTCTCTGTCCTTCTTTTTTCCTCCCAATCGCCTCTCCTGAGTGGAAGGGGGGAGAGGGAGGGGCAAAAAGGGGGAAGTGGGGGGGAGAGGGGGTTAACAATACATCTGCCAGGGTTTTATTGTCACCCCGCAATCTTAACCCTCGACATACGCATACCTTCTGTGAAACTCAGAGCAGACATCCCTTCAAACAGATTTTCTTAAATTGTAAGAAAGTCCTCTTCATTCCATAATCCTTGGAGGGGTAAAAAGTCCCCTAAAAAGCCCAGAAAATTCTAATATATCAAACTGTTCATTTCTTAGCTCAGTTTTTCAGATAATTTAATGCCTTTGGAAATCGCACGGAAGTTTTGACTGACAACATGGCATTAAACTGCATTTTAAGTGCCAAAAGAAGATGAGGCAACACCATTACCTTGAATTAAAGAGCAAGAAGAGTGTTCTACTGGGAGCATTATGGGAAATAATTTGCAAATGCTCTTCATGAAATTAGCTTTTTACCTCAGTTCTAGAATAAATGATAAAATTGTCTACAGAATCTGTCCTAAATCAGTAGTAGAAAGGTGCCCCTCCTAAATCTCAATAACTGTCTAGGCCAATCTTCAACACCTGGGTGCTGTTAGAGTTTGTGCTAATGGTTATAATGTGGAATCCTCTAAACCAGAGCTTATTGCTGCTTATCTAACATGGGCTTGAAGTGAGGTGACATAGTAATGAGTTGATACAAATTACTTTTATAGCTTTCACACTGCTTCTAGGCAGAGGCATGCAATCTAATGAAAGCCATTGTCTGCTTTTTTGATAAAATCTTAATGTGTTCCATTTGATAGAATACAACTGTTTGTTAAAATATTAGAAGAAAATGTGTCAGTAGTTTCTATTCTCTACTTTCTCTTACTTACTCCGGTTAGACAGAATTACTTACCTGGATTTACCAAAATAATTATGTTTATTTTGTGGATGAAAGCAAAACAGACTTCTGGATGATGCATGAGCACTTGTTATTATAACACAGACTAACTATTAGCATAATTTGCAGTTCTGTATACTAGCTAATGACAATTGGTGTGGCTTTACTTATGGCACATCAATTAATAGTTAAAGAGTATACCTGCAGACACTTGTACTTCTTGACACAGCAAAGCACAGTTACGACTATGTGCTTGATTCCTCCTTCATTTGAATCTGTGGGAAAGAAGATTGGAATTATGTTGTTCTGAAAGCAGAACATGACTGTACATGACAAGCCTTTTAGACAAGAATAATTATGTTCTGTAAGCTCCAAAATGAGACAGAAAAATCTTGTCTCCACTTATGTAAGATGTTGCTTAAAAATAAGAGAAGGCATTTACAAATGACTCTACACTTGATGTAAAGAATTAGTAGACTTTATTTAAAATTTTTTAGTGTTGAAATTAGTGTGATTATTTCATTCAGCAGTTTGCTGTAATAGGCGAAATAACTCTTTTTTAATATACATAAATACCTTAGCTGTGAACTTATTCTAAGGGAAATCTGACAGTAGTGCAATTACCTGGAAAAGTTGTAATTTCCTGTTAGACACCGAAAACTATGTAGTGCCTTGTGTCAGTAAAAGTACTGAATTGCAAGTATAACATTTACAGTAGAACAGTAGCAAATGTCATTCTCTAGTTCACACAATAGTCTAATTTGAGGCAGTTACACAACTGGCACTATTCTGTTATTTACCTTGAAGCCATTATCATGTCATTTTTGGTTTATTATATTTAGCATATATCAAGGTAGATAAAGCAGCAACTATTTGAATTTGATATGCATCCTTCTGTGTGTTATAACTGCTGTGAAGCTAAAAAAAACCTAAATTAGTAAGATTTCAAAACATTAAAAGTTAGGTTGTTTTACTGTTGGTTTTTTTTAGTGTTTCACCAAAACTCGTTGCAAATTCTTTCACTGCCTGAGGGAGATACTTAAAAGATTTCTTTAAAAATAGGGTTAAAATGAGTCAAACTTACTTTTTTTTATTTTTTTTTTCTGTGGATTGATGGAGAAGGTATTGCTTTTTGAAATTTTGAAAATGTGATTATTGTAATGCATGACATTGCTAGTATAGACTTGTTCAGGGCTTCATGCTACAAGGACTGCTCATGCTTAAGTTAATGTGTTAGCAACATTCCTGTTGAAATCAGTAGATGTAATCAGAGAATTTAAAATTATGTACATATGCTAAAGCTTTGAAGAATTGCATATCTGTTCAACTTGTGAACATTGTTATTTTTCTCAGTAGACACACATTTAGAAATGGAAAATTGTCTGAAACTCAGCATTTGATGAATAATCAATGTCTTCTGACTGCAGAAACATTCATATCAGACACATTCTCACATTCAAATTTATGTGGAATAAAGTACACTATGCCTCTGCTGAAATGACAGAGAACAAGATTTTTTAAAATATAATCTTGCTTATCTTCATATACTTTAATGTTAGACTAGCTAAGAGCTGATGGCCCATGAGAACATTTGAAGTTGTATGGATCTTAAACAAGATCTGCTCGTGTCTGTTTTCTGTTCATGCACACATCTTTCAGTGTGTGTCTGTTTAGTCTTCTAGTACTCTGGAATTAATTCATTGGAATCCGGTGCTCAAGACCAAATGTATTTTGATGTCTGAATAACAATATCTGAAGCTCCTTGTTTATTGTGTTGATCTGTGTGGCCGACTTTAAAATATGCTTCCATAAGACCTGTTAGGACTTTGTGCTTTGAAAGTGGAATCAGTGGGAAAAACAAATCATTGAGATGTAAAAAATGAGGGTGACAAGGAGTATTCAACAGGACAGCTTCTCTTAATTGGGTCCATCTACATTGGAAGATCATGATTTCCATGATGACATTTGGGACTGAGAAATTAACCGGAAGGAACAGGATAGTGCAGTCCCAGCTGCCCCCCTGGGGTGGGGTTTAAGCATACCCTGACATGGGGAGACCCCAGAAAGACTGCAGACTGGATGTGTAAAGCAAGCAGCACCTTCAGCATAAGCTAAGTAATGTCTGGGAGTTGTTGCAATGTAGGATTCCCTGTCTTGTTACTCAGCTGCTGTAAACCTCATTCATGCCATTCCCTGCACCAAATCCATTCTTTGTCCGGGCAATGACAGGACTTTTTCTACTCCTCTTTGAATGTGCCTCTGTGTGTGCAAACATGCCTTTCCTTGTATCAGAAACTCTCCATTTTCCTTCAGCGTTTGGTCCATGTGTTGTAAAACCCTCCTCAGGAATTTTTGTAAACTTTCCTTTTTTTATGCTGGAGACATCCTGATAAAGGCTGTGTTCTCTCAGTTGGGTGCATTCTCAGAAGCCTGGCTTTACCCTCTGGTCAGACTTGACATGTATACTGAAGAGTATTCATATTCTGGGGAGGGTATAAAAAAAAAAAAAAAAAAGACTACACCACCTGCTGTAGTCATGTCATGTTATTTAATGTCAGTAGTAGTAAATAAGAGGGTTTTTTCCCCTTTGTTTCTTCTTTTATTTGGTGTGAGGGCATGAAGGGAGTTTATTGTTCGGTGTAGAGCGAGATAAGGACCAAGCAAAACAAGTCGATTCAATGTGAATCACGCTAAGCCATTTATTACAGAAACAAGTCTTCTTATATACGTAACTATATTCTAATCAGGCGTCCACGCTCCAAGCATGGATTCGTTAAATGAGTATCGTGGGCTGTCCGTGCGCTGGAGTCTCACTGATGATACGTCCGATGATTCATGCCACGCCAGGACCCCCGTGATTGAGGAACGCCCCTCTTTCTCACAGCAGACTCTGTTCTCAAAGTGGCCTTGAAATACCCTTGAGCCTGACTAATTCAGCAACAGGTCTTAATCTATCAAAACCCATCCACACTTCCCCCTTTCTTTTCCTGAATTAGTCAGGCCCCTTAAAACGCACGGTGCATCATTTTTGAAATATACTGCAACATAGAACACGTGATTAACAACATAATTACAATTACATATAATGCAGTTAAACCTTACTTAATAAGATCAAACAACTACCTGCCTATTCTTAAAACCTTAATTCTACTATGACAACCTTATTAACACACTATTTTAATAGATTCAAAATAATCAGACAAGTTAATACAATATATTCTCTTAAATTCCTAAAAGATTTATAACTGCCCAGTTTATAGGGTAACATACTTAATATCATCAGCATATACTAATAATTGAATTAATATCTTAAAAGTTATCTTAATCTATTTAAAAGATCAATAGCTTAACCTTAATATCCCTTCTAAAACTTTATCAGTTGCTGAACTTAGATTACTATGATAGAGATATCTCATAATTTTACCTTATCTATGCATTGACTATCTAATCATAATATCACCCTTTTGGATCTCCTGCTGATTGTTCAAATTGCCATTCTCCACAGAAGGTCCACCACCTGCTTGCTAATAGGCTTCTAGACCACCAGGTCTACGAACATCTCTAACACTGAATTAGGATCCATGGTTTACATCTGAAAGAGTCCTCACAACTTATCTCCCTCCTGTCCATCTGCATCCGTTGAATCTTTGTTGAATCCACTTCAATGCTTGGCCTGTAATGGCACTGTCGAGGGTTAAGATTGCGGGGTGACAATAAAACCCTGGCAGATGTATTGTTAACCCCCTCTTCCCCCCACTTCCCCCCTTTTGCCCCTCCCTCTCCCCCCCTTCCACTCGGGACAGGCGATTGGAAGAGAAAAAGAAGGACAGAGAGAAGAGAGTTGGAAAAAATTAAAGATGTTTTACTAATGCTACTAATAAGAATAGAGAAAATAATACAAAATATACAAAACCAATCTTGAAAGTCTCAGCAACTGCAGAGCCAGCACCCAAAGTCCTGGATTAGACTCCACAGCCAACCAGAGCTGGATTCAGTCTCTCACTAGGCCTCAGTTCACAGGGACGACTAGCAAGGTCCTCTCCTAATGTCGGCCATAAGCAGAAGAGAAAAAAAAGGGACGAGATCCTCGTGATCTCCCATTTTATATGAAGTATTCACGTGAATGGAATGTTATACACAGTTGGTCAGTTGTTCCTCGTCGCCCCTCTCGCGAGATGTCCATCCATGCTTATCAATAAGTTTGCATTCCATTGCTAGGTTTTACCAAAACATGTGTCTGGTTCTCCAGGAAAATGCAGTTAATACGAAGGCTTTAGCTGACAGGCAAAATTCACTGAAAGAGAAACTTGTTTTTAACAAAACCAGGACATTCCACCCCTTATAATATGCCATTCACTTAATGCTTAAACCTTATCAATGCAATCTATCAACACAATCTAATTAATCACTACTACTATATATATATACACATATGTACATATATACCCAGGAGTAATTAATCTTAATCAGTGGACCATCCTTTGAAAAGTTCATTAAGTTCATTTTGTCACAACAGTTTCCCAGGGCAGGAAAAATGGTACAAGTGCATTTCATGACCACTGTTTGTGGGTTAAAGACATCAACTTCGAAGAAGTTGTCAGGCGCCACTCGAAGAAGCTAGCTCTTGTTTCATCATCACTGTCTTGATCTGAAAGACACTTATTAAATACTGTTAGTACGACAATTCACATCATGTAGTTCAGTATTGAATATTTTCACCTAAGCTCAAATCCCCTTGAGGTACACACCGAACTTCTCCATCCTTAAGCATCACCCACCAGGTGCTGCCAGGTCCCTGGGCAAAAACAATCCCACGAATGGGCTTGCCTTTGCCTGAGGCAGGAGTAACCCAGACTGCCTTTCCTAACATGTTTTTCATGTGTACTACAGGGACTTTATCTCCTTCTACAGTCCGTAGAATTTCTGATTGGGCAGGCCCGGCTCGATTGGTTGATCCCCTGGTGTTGACGAACCAAGTGGCTTTTGCTAAATGTGAATCCCAGTTTTTAAAGGTTCCACCACCAAGTGCCTTGAGTGTAGTTTTTAGCAAACCATTGTACCTTTCAATTTTCCCAGAGGCTGGTGCATGATATGGAATATGATATACCCACTCAATACCATGTTCTTTGGCCCATTTGTCTATAATACTGTTTTTGAAATGAGTACCATTGTCTGATTCAATTCTTTCTGGCGTACCGTGTCGCCAAAGGACTTGCTTTTCAAGGCCCAAGATAGTATTTCGGGCTGTAGCATGAGGTACAGCATATGTTTCCAACCATCCAGTGGTTGCTTCCACCATTGTAAGTACATAACGCTTACCTTGACGTGTTTGTGGAAGTGTAATATAATCAATTTGCCAAGCTTCTCCATACTTATACTTTAACCATCGCCCCCCATACCATACAGGCTTTAACCGTTTCGCTTGTTTGATTTCGGCGCAAGTTTCACATTCATGAATAACCTGTGAAATAGTGTCCATAGTTAAATCCACCCCTCGATCGCGAGCCCATTTATATGTGGCATCTCTACCTTGATGCCCTGAAGCATCATGGGCCCACCGGGCTAGGAAAAGTTCACCTTTATGTTGCCAGTCCAAGTCCACCTCAGCTACTTTAATCTTAGCAGCTTGATCTGCTTGTTGGTTGTTTAGATGTTCCTCGGTGGCTCGACTTTTAGGCACATGAGCATCTACATGACGAACTTTCACAGGCAGGCTCTCTAGCCGAGCAGCAATGTCTTGCCACAGTGTGGCAGCCCAAATGGGTTTACCTCTGCGCTGCCAGTTCCTTTTCTTCCATTGCTGTAGCCACCCTCACAAGGCATTTGCTACCATCCATGAGTCAGTATAGAGATAAAGTATTGGCCACTTTTCTCGTTCAGCAATGTCCAAAGCCAGCTGGATGGCTTTCACTTCTGCAAATTGACTAGATTCACCTTGTCCTTCAGTGGCTTCTGTAACTTGTCGTGTGGGACTCCACACAGCAGCTTTCCACCTTCGATGTTTTCCTACAAGACGACAGGATCCATCTGTGAACAGTGCATACTGCTTATCAGTCTCTGAAAGTGTATTATACGGTGGTGCTTCTTCAGCACATTTTACTTCCTCCTCATCTGGAGACATCCCAAAGTCTTTGCTTTCTGGCCAATCTGTAATCACTTCTAAGATTCCTGGACGGTTGGGACTTCCAATTCGAGCTCGTTGCGTGATCAATGCAATCCATTTACTCCACGTAACTTCGGTTGCATGATGTGGAGAGGGAACCGTCCCTTTGAACATCCAGCTCAGCACCGGCAGTCGAGGTGCTAGGAGGAGCTGTGCTTCAGTAACAATCACTTCTGAAGCAGCTCGAACTCCTTCGTATGCTGCTAGTATCTCTTTTTCAGTTGGAGTATAGTTGGCCTCAGATCCTTTGTATCCTCGACTCCAAAAACCTAAGGGTCGACCTCGGGTTTCTCCTGGTGCTTTCTGCCAGAGGCTCCAGGTAAGTCCATTATCTCCGGCTGCAGTGTAGAGCAGATTTTTAACATCTAGTCCAGTCCGAACTGGTCCGAGGGCCACTGCATGAGTTATCTCACGCTTAATTTGTTCAAAAGCTTGTCGTTGTTCAGGGCCCCACTCAAATTGGTTCTTTTTACGAGTCACTCGATAGAGAGGGCTCACAATCTGGCTGTAGTCAGGAATATGCATTCTCCAAAAACCTACAATGCCCAAGAAAGTCTGTGTCTCCTTTTTATTAGTAGGTGGAGACATTGCTGAAATTTTGTTGATCACATCCATTGGGATCTGACGACGGCCATCTTGCCATTTTATTCCTAAAAACTGGATCTCTCGTGCAGGTCCCTTGACCTTGCTTCGTTTTATGGCAAAACCAGCATCCAAAATAATCTGAATTATTCTCTCACCTTTCTCGAAGACTTCTTTCGCTGTGTCGCCCCATACGATGATGTCATCAATATACTGCAAGTGTTCTGGAGCTTTACCTTGCTCCAGTGTGGTCTGGATCAGTCCATGGCAGATGGTAGGACTGTGTTTCCACCCCTGGGGCAAGCGATTCCACGTGTACTGGATGCCTCTCCAGGTGAAAGCAAACTGCGGCCTGCACTCTGCTGCTACAGGAATAGAGAAAAATGCATTAGCAATGTCAATTGTAGCATACCACTTAGCTGCCTTTGACTCCAGTTCAAATTGCAGTTCTAGCATGTCAGGCACAGCAGCACTCAGTGGTGGCGTAACTTCATTCAGACCACGATAGTCCGCAGTTAGTCTCCACTCATCACTAGACTTACGCACTGGCCAGATTGGGCTGTTAAAAGGTGAGCGAGTCTTACTGATCACACCCTGGCTTTCCAATTGATGGATCAACTTCTGGATAGGAATCAAAGAGTCTCGATTGGTGCGATATTGTTGGCGATGCACTGTCGTGGTAGCAGTTGGCACCTGCTGATCGTCAACCATCAGCAGTCCTACAACAGAAGGATCATCGGAAAGACCAGGCAAATCAGACAGCTGTTCAATTTTCTCAGTGTCCACAGCTGCTATACCAAATGCCCACCTATACCCTTTTGGGTCCTTAAAATACCCTCTCTTGAGGTAGTCTATGCCAAGGATGCATGGAGCATCTGGACCAGTCACAATGGGATGCTTTTGCCAGTTTTTTCCAGTTAGGCTCATTTCAGCCTCTACAACAGTCAGTTCCTGGGATCCCCCAGTCACTCCAACAATATTGATGGATTGCGTTCCTTTATAATTAGAAGGAATTATTGTGCACTGAGCACCAGTGTCCACTAAAGCTTTGTACTCCTGGGGGTGTGTTGTACCAGGCCATCGTATTTGTACAGTCCAATAAACTCTGTTATCCCTTTCCTCCACCTGGTTGGAGGCAGGGCACCTCTAATTTCTGTTTTGCACAGTCTCTGGGTGTGAATTAGAGGTTCCTTCAAGAGCATCAGAATCTCTTCTGCTCCTTTTGTAAACTGGAGCAGCCACCTTCCTAGGAGTTTTTCCTTTTATTTCACGTACTCGTTCCTGAAGTTCTGAGGTAGATCTTCCATGCCACTTATTCATGTTTTCTCCCTGCTCATGTAGGAAGAACCACAGTGAACCTCTTTTTGTGGGCTGCCTCTGTCCTCTCTCTCGAGATTGGAAACGCCTTTTCCTAACAGCTGAAACATAGGTTTGTGCAGGTCGTGAATGGTATGTGTCTTCTCTGAGTTCTTTGATTTCTTGCAATAGCTTTTCAAACCGGTCATCAGATTTTTCACACAGTCTCTCTACAGCAGAGACACAAGCCCGTAGAGAACCAGCAAGGTTGTCCTCAAATTCACGGAGCTGCTCAATCACTTCAGTAATGTCTTGTCCAACTCTAGATGACCAGAGCATTCCTGCCAATGACTTAGCATATGCAGGTGATGCACTTTGTACAAATCTGCGCCACAGAGGTCGTGTACAATTGATTCTATCTGGATCTGTTCCCTCTTGGCTGTTTGGTCCAAAATAGATGATCTCTCGCACAGCTAATTCTCTCAGGAACTGAATACCTTTCTCCATAGTATTCCATTTCCCTAACCTGGATATACAATCTTCCTTGTAGGGAAATCTTACTTTCATAGCTGCCAGGAGTCGGGTCCAGAGAGTAGTGGCATTAGACTCTCTTGAAATTGCCCTATCAATGGTGGAATCTCTTGACAGAGATCCCAGCTGCCTGGCTTCACCACCTTCCAGTTCAATTGTATCTGCCCCATTGTCCCAGCATCGGAGCAGCCAGGTTAAAATATTCTCGCCTTCACGACGACTAAAGTCTTTTCGCAGATCTCTCAGCTCACCTGGAGAAAAGGACCGAGTGGTGGTCACTTCATCTCCTCCCTGTCCTGATGGTGCCCCTTGGGTTGATGTTGGCCCTGTGCCATCATCTGCTGCACGGGTGGTCTTTCTAGTGACTTTCTTACAACCAGCAACTGATGCTGATATGGGTTTACCATCATTTGATTCATTTCCAGAGTCTGAATGACTGTCACAGTGATCGCTATGGTTACAGCAGCAACAGTGCCCAGTGTGTGAAGAAGGGGGGGCTGCCTTTAAGGCTGCAGAATTAGTGTTATCAGAAGTGACCTTGGCAGAAGAACTCTGTGTAGGAGCTGTACCTTCAGCCTGCGAAGCCGCCGTGGCGGAGGCAGCAGCTGCAATGGCAGCTTTCCCTGTTTTGCTCTTTCTCGAGCGGCCAGGAGTGCTTTTTACTAAAGCTTCCGAAGACGCACCGCAAATCTCAGGACAACAAAGAGACGCAAACCTCCTGTTAAATGCCATTTCTCTTAACAGAAGCACAAACTGACACACATTCAGCAAACCAAATAACACCATCACAGTTCTATCAAAACTCCAAGGGTATTCAAAGCTCTCTAAAACATTTGCGAACTGTCCTAGCGAAAAAACGAAAGGATTGTTAGTCAGCCTTTCTAAAGGTTCACTTGACCAATTAGCAAACACAGAGCCATACTGCTCTTTAATCTCTCCTGGAGGCTTTTCAAGGTAAAGCAGAAGTGAGTAGAAATTCATTAGCGGCTGCAGTATAATGAAATAAACCAGTGACAAACCACACAGTATCATCATGAGCATTGTCCAGTTCCTTGTTGTTATATAATGAATACTTCGATTTAAAAAGAAAGCCCAACACAGATATGGAATCAGTGAGCACAATGCAGAAAATAACTGATACAACTTGAGCCATAACATCTTTAAATCAGTGGAATTCACTTTGCCTTAATAGCACTAAATAATATCCGAAGCAAACAGACGCGCGAATATCACAACTCTATGAGTTGGCACCGTGCCAAGAAAATTGAAAGGTACGTCAGAGCCGTAGAAAAGCCAAAAAATCTCCAAATTTACCCCTTTCTCTTGCCCCACGTTGGGCGCCAATTATCTGTCGAGGGTTAAGATTGCGGGGTGATAATAAAACCCTGGCAGATGTATTGTTAACCCCCTCTTCCCCCCACTTCCCCCCTTTTGCCCCTCCCTCTCCCCCCCTTCCACTCGGGACAGGCGATTGGAAGAGAAAAAGAAGGACAGAGAGAAGAGAGTTGGAAAAAATTAAAGATGTTTTACTAATGCTACTAATAAGAATAGAGAAAATAATACAAAATATACAAAACCAATCTTTAAAGTCTCAGCAACTGCAGAGCCAGCACCCAAAGTCCTGGATTAGACTCCACAGCCAACCAGAGCTGGATTCAGTCTCTCACTAGGCCTCAGTTCACAGGGACGACTAGCAAGGTCCTCTCCTAATGTCGGCCATAGGGAAAAGGGAAAGAAGGGACGAGATCCTCGTGAACTCCCATTTTATATGAAGTATTCACGTGAATGGAATGTTATACACAGTTGGTCAGTTGTTCCTCGTCGCCCCTCTCGCGAGATGTCCATCCATGCTTATCAATAAGTTTGCATTCCATTGCTAGGTTTTACCAAAACATGTGTCTGGTTCTCCAGGAAAATGCAGTTAATACGAAGGCTTTAGCTGACAGGCAAAATTCACTGAAAGAGAAACTTGTTTTTAACAAAACCAGGACAGGCACAAACATAACCTTTTCCCCAGGTTATCAATTGATGTGGCCTTTTTAATTGACTAGTGATTTGACCATAACTAATGTAGGTTCTTTATGATTTAGCATGGTTTTGGGTCATACTTGCAAAGTATTTCATCACATACAATGCTTTTGACCATTGGTTTTGTGGTGCTTCCCCTACTTCCCCCCCCCCCCTTTTTTTAAAAACAAACAAACAAACAAAAAAATTCAGAACCAGATATGTGCGTTGGATCTTGACTACGTACTCAGAATCACAAATCAAATTTAGAGGTTCCTCCTTAAAAAGCTCTAAGTAATTTAAAGCTGTGCCAAGTTCTGCTAATTGGGTTGAACCTTCAATAATTTTTACAGAATGACGCCAATTGTTATCTCCACACCAAACCACTACAGCTTTATGAGACTTCCCAGAACCATCAACAAAAACTTTGCAAGTATGTAGGATCAGACCAAATACAAGTATGGCCTATGACCTGATGTTAAAGTCTTGCAGGTTCTGCAGCAATTTACATTTAGGCATGCCAAAAGCTGTGCTGTTAAGAAAACCAGCTAGTGCAATTTATAAAGACATAGATTACAAATAAAAAAATCAGAATTAAATTTCACAAATGGTACATATATGACAAAAGGATCATGGCCTATTGAAACTTAAATTAATTCCCTGCATTTTCTTGAGTAGAGTGACAATTGGTATATAACAGTCGGTATATCAGTTTGCTAGCAATCTCATCATACTGTCCCACAATAGTCACAGGTTGTTTCTATGTTGTAGCCATAAATAGACAAATCTGCAAGTCCAATCGAATGCAGTCAGCCTGTAACGTTGTCATAAATTTATTCCTCAAAGTTTCTGACTCCATTTTGGCTGTCATATTTATTGGATATTGTTTTCCCTTACCAGATCGAAGTCCTGTTTCAGATCTATCAGTGTAGTGTTTGCTTTATCGAAACATTGGCTGTTAATAGTAGTGGAAATACAGCATTTGAAATTTCCTTGGAGATTTCTCACTTGCAGCAAGCAGATCTGCACCATCCCAGCAGCTTCTTGTAGGCCATGCAACTAAACAGAATTCTCAGAAAACGTTATTTGAGCTTACAATTTACTTAACAAATCCTAACCTAAGAGAGGTATAGGACTTTCTGGCAGCTATAAGAATGCATGCATTTAAACTTTGTTCCAAATTTGGCCTTCCACTGGTCACAAAAAATGGCCTTTCTTTCGTTATCTCCCATGACCTCAAAAACTAGTATGGTGAATTTACTAAGAAGTCTCTTACAACTAATTACCACAGAATAAGTCTATCAACAAATTTTTGGTTTAATTTTCCAGTTTCATTAGAACTATGGGTCTGCTAAGGATGCTTTTAAACTTCACCCTCGGACTGCTCCATTCAGTATTACAGCGCTGCAGTGGGGGGGAGAGAAAACCCCCCTTTCACTGCTTTAAAAGCAGGCAGCCAGATTTTTCCTTTTTTTTTTTTTTTGTTTGTTTCTTTCTCTTCTTACTGCAGTTCAGATATAACCAAGGTCATGCAGCTGGCTTATCTCAGTTACAATGAGCTGCACACAGGCCTGGGATGTTTTGGTCTTTTGTTTTCCCATTTCATTCCAGCCATAATACACTTTATATGCAATTTCAAGTAGCTCAGAAATAGTTACATTCCTTAGCTCCATTCACCTTTTACAATTTAGAAATGTCAAAAAACAGTATAAACCAGTATAATAAACATAAATCCATTATTCTATTTTCCTAAATCTAAATCAGTTAATACTCTAGCAACTTTTAGATACAACCTCTTCTAAATGCACATCTATCATAGCATTTTAACAATTTAAATGCTTTTCTAACAATATAAGCAATTACTCTAATGTGTAAGGATGCATCCTAAGGGGGAGCAAGGTGGAATTTTAGCAGTGGAACCGGTTCCCATTTTGTAATTATCTCCCCAAACAAGATTCTTTTGGTACCAAATATGAATATGCAAACTAAAATACTGAGCTCAGATGTGAAAACCATATACCAAGTTCAAATATGCAGATGGGTCACAGTTACACCAATATAAGACAATATCTCAATTTTTTGTATTGCACCTTTGGGCCGCTCACTGCTCAGCCAGGTGGAGGTACCTCTGGGTCTCCCTGACAAAAAAAGTCAGTTGCGCGCTGAAACCCATCCTCACCCGCCGAGCCGGACTGGGCAAGGCCTTTTTTTGTTTTGTTTTGTTTTGTTTTGTTTTCTTTTGTTTTTAGTGTCTCATCTGGTGCGCTACAGCTGTTATTCCAAAACCAGGAGTCTTTACATGATGTGCATACAGAAAAACCAAATCCAGCACACCGAGAGGAGACACAGACTGTCACAAAGTTGCGCAAGTCTGAATGCTGGAATAAAGCTAGCATGTTAGAGAGAAAAACAACAGCCACTACACGCAAAATCACACGATCACATTCACGCAGTAAAGAACTAAATTACTCATGATCTTCTGAATTATCACAAAATGCACATTTTGAGTCAACGGATTCTCATGATTTAACAGACTGTGAACTTATCGTACCATATAGCACAGACCTACCAAAATTGCAACATACTTAAACAGATACCCACAAAGAAAACAGGTTAATAAGGAAAGCATCTTGCAGACTTTAACAAGTTTTCTGTGACCTGTGTGTTATTAGTTAACTCTCTCTCAGCTTGTTGAAGTTCAAAGCACTCCGCCTGTAAAACTGTCTGAAATGATTTAATGATCTCTTGTAGGGATTTATTTTGTCCTGCTCTTCTCGCCCTAAAAACAACATTAATTGCAACAAGATTCTATTCTCCAGACACTTTTCTCAATCATTTAAGTTATACCGCAGCCACCATTAATTACAATATTTTACAAGATCTTCCTTCCTTATAATTCTGAGTGCTTTCCTAAGTTTTAAAACACTTCCCAATACTGATTTTTTAGGAAGACAACTGAAAACAATTGAAACAAATTGAAACAAACTGAAAACTGACCCCATCTTGCAAGTAAAAACCTTGAGAAGGGGGGGAGGGAGGGGGAGGAAGGCACAGGGCTGCTTGCAGCGAGAATGGGAAAAGTGGGAGAAGGTTTTACAGCACACTTAAAAACAACTAGTAAAACAATTAGCTTTACAGTTCGGTTTCTGGAGTGCTTTTTAGTTTGTATCCATGACACAGGTTTTTGTATTGCTGTTCTTAGAGTGTCTTTGCTGAAGACAGAAAATCCTTTTTTCACTTTTCATCCTATTTGCCCACAGAGCTGATAGTGGTGGTTTTTATGCTGTTTTGCTGCTGCAATGCATTACATTTATCATTAAGGAGGCTGCATGAGGCCAAATATCTAATTAATTACACTAGAAGGGCACAGGTTGAGGGAGAAAGGGAATTCAGTTTCTGATGAGGTCAGGTTGGTGATTACATCTAATGCTCTTCAGGCAGCCTTGTGCTAATCCACAGAAGCAAATCCCAGATACCTATGGGAGAAAGGCAAGTGGAGTCTTCTGAGGGTACATATCCGTGATGTTCACTAAAATAACACTGCTTTTTTTTTTTCTTACTTTTTTAGGAGACCATGCCTGTCTACTCAGGAATCTGCAAAACAATAGTACTTTCATGTAATATTATGGCTAATAAGTATACTTTCTGTGTCTGAAATTCCACTTCAGGTTGCCAGCAACATGTTCAGGAATCTGCAAAACACTAGTACTTTCATGTAATATTATGGCTAATAAGTATACTTTCTGTGTCTGAAATTCCACTTCAGGTTGCCAGCAACATGTTCAGACATCATTGTGTTGTGTTGTGCAGAACATTTCAGGCTTTTAAGATAAAAAAAGGTGATGGTTTCCTGGTAATTTGCATTTGTAGTTTGCTGTCTGTTTGTGCTTTGGAAATTACTATTCTATGGCTCGGTCTAAATGAGAAATGATGTTGATAAAAGCTTTACTGGAGAAGGGGAATAATAAAAAAAATGAAAAAGTTATATTTAAAAAAAGCTTTTAAAATATATCTGAATTGGTCCTCAGCAAAACAAACAAAAAAACCCAAACAGATTTTCTAGGATTTGTTTTACAAAATAATTTCAGACTTTTTTACCTTTATGAAATTGAAGAAGTTTTAATGATGTTATTGTACACACCAAAAGTGTTCACTGATCTTTTTCTTTAATTCCCTATCTTATTCTCATTTTACTTGTTTTTGTGTTTTGTTTTGGGTTTTTTTAATCATATTACCAAATGCTCAAAACCCACATTCTGTATAATGTTTTCTCTGGTATTTGTGTGTGTGCATGGGCTGTCTGTAAGGAGTAGGGCATGTGGCAAGGCAGACCATGAGGGCACCACTGAGGGCAGCAAGAGTGACCTGACTTTCACCTATGAACAGGCACTGTGGCAGGATTCCTACAGTGTCACGCAAAGGCCGTGTTTGGTGGTGGCGGAGTTGGGGGGATGCAGGAGGCTTCATTTTCACCAGGCAAATGATAGAGGAAAGAAGGAGCACTAATTACAATTTTGAGCAACTGGTAAGAGACTAACACGCAGCATGTGGAAATTCAAGTCAGAATAGAGTCTAGTTCCTACCCACCCTTTGTGAAAACAGGCAGACCTGGTCTACAACTGGATGGGTATGGTTTGGCTTGTACCATGAAAACAAGGTAGCAATTATTTAGCATCTCTGCCACTGTGACGCTGGGAAACTTCCTGCTCTGTCGCAGTCAGTGGAGGTGGAAGAAGGTTAAAGGAGTCTGAATCATTAATGTACTGCCTGGACATACTTCTAGCAAACCAAAGAGTTTCTGATGCCAGGTCCATTCTTCAAAAGGAATCATTAGTCTCAGTATTGATATTTTTATGATCATTACCCATGTTGACATGAAATTAAGTTGTACTCTAGCATCCTGTCCAGCTCTTTGTGGTTTGGGAGCTGGAGTCTGGTTAGACATGTGTTTTCTGTCTTAAAAGTATGGTCCTCTTTCTTGTGCTTCTGTTTAAAATTCCATTATCCTGATTGCAGCTCTACGGCACTTGAATTCTGACCCAGCTCAGGCAGTGCCATAGTCACTATATTATTTTCTGTGCCTTATCTCACAAAATTTGTACACTTTTTTCTTTTTTTTTTTTTTTTTTTTTTAAATCATAGGCCAAGAATGTCTGAGCTGTGTCCATATTTTGGAAGCAATGCAACAGGCAGGTGGAAAGTAGGAGTTTCCTTCCCTTCAGATAAGGTATTCAAGGTACTACCAAAGTGTTGTAGATTATTGCAGTGGAAATCAAACCAGACATGTAAACAAAGCATAGTGCCCAGCAGACAGTGGAGATGACAGGAGTGACTTACAGAAATAGGATGAGGTGCTCCAAAAATTGCTAGATGGACCACCAAAGCACTTCAGTGTGGAAGGTAGACACAAGAACACAGCTGCAGTTTCATTTTCTCAAGCAGAAAAATTATTTATAGGTAAGGCAGGAATTAAATATCTGTATTTCATCCCATTAACCAGGCTGTGTTGTCTTCGCACAGATGTTTTAACATTTATGCAACTGGCTTTCTCTGGAATTAATTGTATGTGTAGTCTGGTTTTGGTGATTTACAAAGTGCTGAAGTTGACCTTGGCCAAAATATTGTTTGGAACATGGTGTGAGTACCTGTGACAACTTGGAAGTACCTCAACTAACAGTGTATGCGTTGTTTGCTGTTGGGCACTCTGTATAGGGCAGAAACCAATGGCCATTCTGAATGGGGAGATTTTTTTACTTCCTTATATGTTAAGTTGAAGTACTCAGGAGCTGGTGGTTTGCTACTTTCTCCTGCATACTCCAGCTGCAATATGGACACAGAAACTCTGTAGCAAAATTGAGACTTTAGTGCAAAAGCTATGGGGCGGCAATGAAAAAGATGCAGGGAATCACTGATGTCCTAGGTCAATGGAGCAGCAAGAAGGAATTTGTTAGAAGGAACTGTGAGGAGAACCTGTGAAGTGAGCAACTAACTCTTCAAGCTATGAGAGAAAGCAAAAATATTTTAAAATTCCTGCGTCTCAGCCTGGGAGAAAATTATTTTGTAGCCCCAACCTGTTTTTCCCTGAACATATGGACAATCATGGACACACTCAGCTCTGCTTCTTACCTTACACACTTTGTGTTCTCCACAATTGTATTTAAATAGGAACAAACAAACCCCTCTTGTTTGTTTTCTTTTTTAGTAAACAAAGGAAAGGTTACCGTAATTAGCTTATTCTGATGTGCTGCCATATGACAGTATATGTATAAAAATGAATGGCATGTTGCAGTATTTGTGTAGGGGGAAGAATTTAACAGGCACTCATAGAGAATAGATCTTTCAGCTCTTTTTATCAGCTCATATCTACTTTTCTGAGTTACAGGATATGCTTCTGAAACAAAAATGACCTCTAAGCATTGTCATGACTAATAATGCTATTATAACTTTCCTGTTTTAAAGGTTATTGAGCTGAGAACTTCTAGGTATTTCACTGTGTATTTTCGTATGTTGTTCAGTTTATGTAAAGTCAAGAGGAGTCTTAATTTAGAACAGAAAGCAAGAGGTACTGGTAGGATTATTAACTAAACAAAACTACAAGGTTTGAACAATAGGCAAGGAAAAAATATTAGATGTTTATTCTGAGTTTAACTGAGGAAAATATGAAGAAAACAGATGATGGAAAGGAAGACTTTGCACACACAAAGTATGAATAAAAGATCCTCTCTTCTAGCACCAGAAGGGTAGAAAGCTAGACTGGGCAGATGAGAAGATTTAGATACTTCTTTTGCATTCGGAGAAAAGGAGTTTTTAATGAGTTCTGTTTCTCAAACTTTACTGATGCAAGCTAGGTCAATTTAAGAGGTTATCACCTCCAGCTGTCCATCACATCTACTGAGTGACACTCAAAAGTCCCAAAACTGGCTGAAGAGCAGTAGGTCTTTTCCTAAGGTGCTGCAATTCAAAATCTAGCACATTAATGCAAACCATTATTGATTTTAGTCTCTGTTAATATATTGATCTATGAACTACCATGGCCAAGAGCTCTGATTCATGATCATTGTGGGCTTTGCAGCATTTAGGGGCAGAAGCCAATTCAGCCATCTTAGCTGAGAGGAAAAAGAGGCCATGAGAGGTAAAATTGGCTTATCTGACCAGCCAGAGTCATGACAGTCATAGTCCCTGCACGTGTGTAAAAGTGCTTTGCTTATCCTCCTGGGAGGATTTGCAATGATGGTTCCTGTAATACATGGGACAGGGAAAGTGACTGGCTTGCCTTGGAACAGCACACTGGTTTAAAGCCAGTGTGGCATCAGCTTTCGGTAGCTCACTTGCTAAATCAGCCCCGTGCATGCAAATTCATTCGACACCTGTTTTTCCATTTCTCTTCCGTCCAATTCTGTTTCATTACCTTCCAGATACATTACAGGCACCTTGGTGAGTGCTGCAGCCCCTGGGTCACATGTTTTGCTGGCTGCCTTCAAAGTGAAAAACTACATTTGGTTAATCAAATGATGTTCCTTGCATTGCCAGTTGATGAGCTCCTGTTTTCGGGCTCGGGCTGGCATAGCATTCTTGGTGATAAACCATACTAGATAAAAGGCAGAGTGAGGTCTCAAAATAGTAACCGACCACTTCATTCCACACTTAGGTGTCCTGAACATGTTTCATATGATATACGCAACTAGCACTTCAGTACTTACAAGCTTTTCTGTTTTATGAGTGTTTGTGGGCTTTAATAAAACCCAGTGTTATGTAAGGTTGTGCAACATTCACAAAGAAATCCTAAAGTTTACATTCCAATGTTAATGATAATATACTGCCTTCTCCATATAATAAATTTAAATGGATGGGATGGCATATGTCTTTTTGTGAGGGATAATTTTAAGTAAAAAAGACACCTGATTTGAACTGCTGAAATCTTTGCAAAACAATTCACCTTTTACTTTTCAGTTTGGTTTTTGAAGTATGAATTTTAGTAGATAACTGTGAATTGAAAAAAGTAAATGCTTACCTTACTGTAATACTGACATTGCAAGATTTTTGTTTGCTGCTTTGATACAAAGTTGCATTACAGGCGACATGAAAGTAGGAGGAGGAATATCACTTTTAACATTTTATTACATAAAAAATGGACTAAAAATGTTGTTAGTATATCACTATCTGTTTACAATATAAAGCCAAGTATATTTGCATCACCTACCTGTGCTATTCCTGAGAATCTGAAGGGGTTTATTGCTGATATCTTTAGAAATATTTGAGAAGCGGATATAAGAACAAACAAACATTCAGTTTGAAGTAAATGAAATAACTTGTTAAGAATGTTCCCTTTAGCCTCTCTAGGCCATGAGAGTCCTTTGTGAGGCTTCTACTCACATGTGCATCATCATGAAACTGTCACAGTCTTCAAAGGGAAACTGTGACAAAACCACTCAAAATCTATCAATGAATTTTGGCCCATAGAAGCAAGTCAATGTACTCAGAATTATAATTGCAACTTATGTGAGTTAGCATTCTATTAATTGAAAACTTTAACGTTTTATTTTTTATCCAAAGGTCAAAGGGAGTTGTTCTTGTTTTTGTTTGTTCCCCCAGTTCCTCTACAACTCCTAATGTTGTAGAGGAAATATTTCTTGAAATGACTTGCCTTTCATTTTCTGATTGCCTTTTGTTATTTCATTACTCTTTAAGATTTTTGTTCATCTCAGTAACCAGACCGCAGTGACAAAGGGCAAGCTGTTTCACACCTTTGCTCTTACTATTGATTTTTCCAAATACACTTTCCTGTTGCTATCTATCACAACAACTATGTCTTTGCAACAAATTAGAAAAAAAAAAAAAAAAAAGAAAAAGAAAGAAAAAGAAATCTACTTAGAACATGTTAGATATTTCATAATGTGGAAAAAATGAAGAAACACTGAACTAATAGGATTATATTTAGTGGAAAAGTCACTCTCAGGTCACAGAGATGGTTCCTTGCATGCAGAGAAACATTTACAGTTTTTGCCCTTCATGACATGTGACTTCTTATCAGAAGTATTGCTACAGTTGCAATTAAATTAGACCTATGTGAGCATATACTTATTTCAGAACTCATATGGTGAAAATCTCTTGTCTTTCTTGATTATGAAAGATGATCATGAAAAGCCCTGCAAGGCTCAGAACTCAGAGGCACATAATAAAAAGAAACTTTAATGTATTAGCTTTTACTTTTTGATAGCGTGATGTTAGCAAAGACTGGGCTTTTTAAAGGGGTGAGGATTTTCTAATGAGACGTTTCTCCTATAGATTTTGAAATTAATAGTCTGCATTTTTTATTTTCCTTTTTTAATATAAGAAAGAACATAATAATATCACAAGTAGGATATCATTAATTGTGGCATAATACTTTCAATTTTACTTTTTCAAATCAGGCATAAAGCCAAGAAAATCCATTCTCTGACAATGTTGTGTAAGTATGCACATATCTTTTTGAATTTAAGGTAAAACAGCTTCAATTACTTCAGAGAAAGAGCATGTATGTGTAGACTTTTAACAGAATGGCCAAAATACAGTAAATCTACCTCTGAATAATTTATTTGTGTAATTACACCCTTGGGCTTCTTAATTTATAGCAGAGATTCATTCAGAAACTGTTATTTGCTTAGAATCAAGAGGTACACTTTTTTTTATTCCCATGAGAAATTCTGATTTATAGTCCAGAAAACAGCGTAAAGAAATTTCTTGGGGAAATTTGAAGAGAAAGAGGGAATTCACAAAATCTGGGAAACATGGTGCATGTTGCATATTTGCTTTTGTAAGAATTCTTGGGGTTCTGCAGATAAATATGATTATAACGTTAATAAAATATGTATCGGGAAACATACATCTTCTGATGGAAAATATGGCTTCAACTGAAGTGTTTTTATGCCAAATAAAAATGTCTATACCTTTTTTTTTAATATGGAAATATGTTTTCCTTCTGCTATACAGAAACATAATGGATTTTGGGAGAAAGCACAAATTTCAACAGATTTGTTGTGGAACGTGCTGAAGGAGATCTACAATATTTTCTGTTGTCAGCAGACGGTGTAAAGTAATTGGGTGTAGAAGCAGTATGTTTAGCTCCTCAGGTGCAGTGCAAGTGTTCTTTTTTAGCTTTGTCAGGTAGGCTTTTATTCACTGTTTTGTGTCCTAGTTGTTGTGGCGATCACTTAACATAAATTAATGTAAAATTGGATTTATATAGATTAATATAAAAATTAGATTTAGAACTCAGAAGACCTAAGGAAGATTTTAAAGTTAGTGAAGGAATAATGTGAGGTATTTGGCTTTGGGATCTCTTTAGGTAAACTCTTCTAATTCCTCTTTTGAATGTTTATCTGTAACAAAACACAGGCATTTTTGGTTTACATATAGCAAATAGTAACATGATAGAATACATTACTCTGGCTTCAATGTATACAACTTCTATGCTATTGAATGAAACGTGAGCTAGTGTGCCCTGTGGCTAAATTTGCCGAGATGTCTCCAGATAGCCCTGGTGGTCTGTGAAAGAGTTGAACATTTATGCATATATTCATGTTCTACTTTCACAATCACACTTTTCTACCCTAACTATAAAGGCAAAAGGCTATTTTGCTATTCTGTTTCCTTTCTAATTCATCCGGCAGAACAGTTTACTTTATTAATTATTCATTATAGGGAAATCAACCATGATTTTAAAGCTTAAAAAAAATAAAAAAAAAAGGGTAGGAAAAATGTAATGTTAACTAACTTCTGAGCAGAAGGTTCAGGGCCTATCAAATCAAACTTTATACAGTAAATTAACTCTCAAAACATAAAACTTCTTCAGACGGAAAGGGCAATGATGAATTGTTTTAAGTGAGAATATAAGACCAAGGTCTTCTAATAAAAAGTCCTGACCCATGAGTGTTTAACCATCTGCTGATCTCAACTGAGCAGAAAGATTGCCAAATTTAAAATGCACTGGCCAGATGATTGAGTCTTATTTCCAGCATATACACATGATGGAAAGAACTCTATTAGCATTCATATGTATCAAACCTTCTATGTTTTACAAGGCTCTTCTTTAAGGATCTGGAGCAAAGCTGTTACCATGAAATGCTGTTAAGAAGCACATTAACACTATTGCAAAATGGGTGCAGCAAAACTATTGAGGTTCAATAAGAAGGAGATATTTAATTATGGTACAGCAAATGCATTTTACAACACTTTGGATAGAAAGACGGTATACAGTTGACTCGTTTTGCTACTACGGAATAACAAAATTGCAAATAAATGGAATAGATTACAACATTTTTAAAAGGAAGGAACTTACTGAAAAGTAATACAAAATTCAGCTGGTGGTTGATAATATAAAGGTACATTTACATGTGAAAGTTAAGTATATATATTTTAGTTGCTTCAAGTGAAGTCTGATGAAATGAAATGTAATGAAAAGAGCCCAGACTATGTGGGGTTTTTTTTTTGTAGCCAGAAGGTATTCTTAGCATTATATTGACATTTGAAATAGATTTAGACTTTTGCAGGCTGTGTAACAATAACCTGTAAAGATGCTGTACTGGCATAATTTCAGTTAATCACGAACTTATGCAGGTAAGTGTTTATGAAGAGCTTACTTCCAAAATCAAAGTATACTGGACCTTTAGTGGTTTTATTTTTATTACAGAAATAGTAGCTCTCTGTGTTGCTTTAACCATGTGGCTGAAACAGAGCATATTGTGGGAGACGGTATGACTGAGGCCAGTCAGCCTACAGAAGTAGCATCATACACATCCTGTTATCCCTTCTTAAAAATAACGTTAAAGCTTATTTTCTTTCAGCTTACTTTCTTAATAATTAAAAGTAACAGAACCAATACAATATTGCATAGAAATTAACTGTTGTTGAACTACAACAGTACAAATTGCCCATGGAGAAAGATAGTTGCAGTAATAGCTAGATTATTGCATGTAAAGGAGCATGTTGAGAAAAGAAAATTTGAAATAACACAAAGATTAGAGTATTTTGAACAGCACTTCATGGGGAAAATCCACTAAAGAATTCTTCAGCAGATGCAGAAAACAAAAGTGATGGAAAAGAAATGCTGAGTACTACATAAACATCTGTGAAGGATAAACAGCATGCTAGCAAGTAATATAATCATTTTCCCCAGTGATCTAGAAAATCTTTGAGTATTTTAATTTTAAATATGAGGGTATGCACATTATCTAAATTAAATCCTTCAATACAGTATCTCAAATAAATTTAGGCTAGAAACAAAAATACTTTTCTGAAATCCTAAAGATTATGGAGGTATCAGACCATAAAATTAGATATTTTTCCATTAACCCTGTAGCTTTTATCATGCTATCTCCTACAAAATGCATATGAAGAGGTGGAGAAAACGCCATCTTCTTACTTTTAATGGAAGTGATGTCTGTTAGTTCACAGCTACAAGTGGCATGTTCTCATGGTTCAAAGAAGGGTGTGACTGCATCCATCATTCAGCTTATTCTCACTGGAGAGGACAACAAAAGAAGTATTACGTAGCTACTGAACATAAATTGTTAGCTTGCTTCCACCATTTTTTGGCTAATTTAATCTTGCGTTACTTTTATGCTTTTTATTCCCCCTCCCCCACTGCTTTGCACTGTTCTTTTGGCTTCTAGCTCCTAACGTTTCTTTTTCTTCAACCAACATTTTGCAGAAGTCTGTGCATTTTCAACTAGATAAGAAAACCTAGTGATGCTGAACTAAAACTGAAATCTCTTCTGCAGCTTTCTTAGGTGCTTAACTAAGAACAAGTTCCGCCTTAAGCACAAAGCTGTGTAACAGGAGAACTAAAAAGTACTGGTGGGAAGGATTTTTTTTTATACAATACCAAGTAAACTAACAGTCATATGAGGGAGTTTTTGAACACTTTACATTGTTTAATCCTGAGCATGGGTAGAAAAGAGTTTAGATCCATGCCTCTAAATTCGGATGCACAAGCCACAATGCTTTGGACTGGTTAGATTCTGGGACCTCAAAAAATGCATTGCAGCTCTCAGCTTGACCTGGTAACCTGCCAGTTTGTTTTCTAGGACCTGACTCTGCTGACCTGCATGACCAACAGGGCATGCTGCAAAACTAACCTGACATTTTTTAGGTATTTCAGCTTTGGAGGATTAGTGAGATTAAGTCCTTGAGTTTGTTCTAGGTTTGAGAAGGCTTTTACAAAACCTATTCCTAATCAGAGATGAGCAAATGAATTATCAGTCAAATATTTGTACCATTCAGCAAATTTAATATTTTGATTTTTATCCCATTCAAACAGCCGCTGTATTTGATCATTTTGCAGAAGCTAACGTGTTGTGTTTGTACTGGAAACTGAACTAGGAGGTAACAACGTCTCTATAAAAGCCTGAATAAGCCAACCACGATACCTGAAAACACTATTATCCACAAGTGTAAAGTTCAGATGCTCAAAACTGACTAAATAATCAAACCCCAAAAGTATTGTATGAATGTGTGTATAGAAAACAGAAAATGCGCTGCATTTTTCCCATATGCACAATGAATAAGCAAATATTCACATAGGTCTGTAGTTTACCAAGCTGAATATTTATCCTGAAATATGATGAGCATGGGAACAGCATAGTTCAGTTAAAAGGAAAATGACTGAACAAAAAGGAACTTGTTTCCCACCCTCCACCCCCAAAATAAAATCAAGTGAGGTCCATTTGAACTGATGTGCAGGGAATCTGAATGTTTCAATTCTTTAATAATTGCATATAAACTATTGTTGCTATTGTTTATGTTGCTGCTTTTAAAAAGTACTGTTTTAGTCCTCCTTACTGCGTAATATTTCAGGAGAGACTTACAGGAACAAAACCACAGACTTAGTGATCGATGTAATTATACAGTATTGGATTCCACCATTCTATTTACATACTTGGCCATAAAAATGAAAGACTCATTGTAATTCCCTTCATCTAGAAGTAGGGCTATGAGAACATACAATCTCTTTCTAACGGAAATGAGAATTACAATTAGATCTAATAAAAAAAAATGCACTAGTAGAACATTTTTTTTTTCCTGAAAAAGATGCTGACACAGTAGAATCAAGTTCAAAAGGACACATCAATTCCGTTGACATTTTTAACACAAAACTGAGAAGGTTGGCCTGCCTGCCTGCCCAGAGTTGTGCTGCCAAAGCTTCTCCTCACCCCTAAAGGTCTCCCCACTTGTGCAAGAAGACGAACTTGCTGGAAATGAACTTCACCTCTGAAGAACGCCCCTCAGATCTCCAGCTGGTAACTGGGCAGCCTACAGGTCCACTCAATCAGATACATAAGGGAATGCATACATTTTATATACATACACATTGTCACAGAGGCATACCAGAAGTCGATTTAGGCAGGCAACAAGCTTCAAACAGACTTTACTCTAGCCAGAACTGTTTAGCAAGAAAGTCAACTAGAAATCGGGTTTCTCCAAAACTATTCAGCATTCAGACATTACGAAACACGGGCTCAGATACTAGTTGAGAATATTATTACTGTATGACCACATAAGAATAATGAGGATACACAGGGTGCAGGCCCCACTCACAGAAAGAAGAGGCCTCTCTCGCCCAAAGGTACGCAGGGAGGGAGGAACAAGGAGGGGGAACAAGGGCTCGCTCAAGGATACATCCAGAAAAAATAACAACTCACGAAGGAACAGGTGGGGGCTCAATCCCAGGAATACTCCTTAGATGGTGTCCCTGATCTGAGGGAAGGGCTCCAGCCACACCCCCGCTGCTCCGAGAAGACCAGCCAAAAGAATGTGTTGAGTGCGGGCCCCATTTTATAGCCGGGTCGGAGCGAGCTGTGGGCATCACAGATGTGGTCCAGAAGTTTCTCCGGGCCTGAGCACCTCATTGACTGAGGACCTTGTCTGTTGACCGAAGGTCCCACCCCTCTTGCCCCCCCAGCCAGGGGAAGGTGACCTGAGGAGCCACCGTACCCTAAGATGTGGGGATGTGACTGTGGGCACCGACCAAGGTGGGTCCCTCAGGGCGGGCACAGCGGGGACAAAAGGTGCTAAAGAGCCGTCAGCTGCCCTGTTGAAGGCTCCGGACCTCATGGGGAGATTGTGCGACTGCCACACAAATACAGACAAACACATCTCTAGTCTTCTAAAATAATTTTTAACCTGAAGAGTTACAAGAAGTGCCACATTTGGGGATAACAGTTTTCTAAACATAAATTAGTGAAAAAAAATTCTGAGATAATCTGCTGAGGGATTATACTTTAAGATACTAATGCAGAAAATGAGATCGAGATGTTCCTCTCCTCATTCCAGTTCAAAGTTGATTTTCCTAACCTGGGGCAATTCTCGCATTTTCAGTCCCACAGGAACGTATTAACCTCTGAACTGTTGCTTAAAAATTAAATACTAATGTCAACGGTCTTTCACCTCTCTGTACCCTCAGTGTTAAAGCTGAGGTAATCAGAACGTATCTACCAGGTAACAAAGATAGCACAGCCAAATAAAGCCACATTTTAAAAGCAGATCGCTTAAAAATAAATCAAGCACTTACTTGGTTAGTGCTTTAAGGTTTCAGCCCTTCACACTTGCTCAAGAAAAGGAACATTAGATACTCAGGTACTACAAAATAACCTTCAGAGTTAAAAAGGAACACAGATTGTCTTTTCCATTTCTAACAACAGGAAAAAAAATATCGATACATGTTTAAAGTACTAACCTTTTCTGCCAGATAGTATAGATATACTTCAAATTGCCACATAAAGTTTTCTGGAAAATATTAAACAGCGTTTTGCCTATCAAGATTTTCAGAGTAAGAGCATTGAGTACAGAATACTGTATGAAGAAAACTGCACTGTGTTATTTTTCAGTAGTATGAATCATTTACAAAATCAAAGTTTTAATTTCCTTTGAGATACACAGTACTGATTTTGCAGATTTCTCCCTGTTGTCATCACAGCAGGAGGAGGTGAAACAGCCTAATAAAGACAGGTAAGCACAGTTGTTCATTATGTGTTCAAGAAGACTTCTAGAGGGGATTTCACTTGCTATTGAAAGGTTTAGACAAGCTTACGCAACAAGACAAGCTTATATTAATAATTCTCTCATTTCATGAAACAGCAATATGAAAGGCAAAGACACTCTGAGGCAGTGCTCCCCTAAACCCTGACTTGGAGGCAATGTGTTATCAGATCCTTTTGGTGTGGCTCCCAGCTACTGAACGCTAAAAAAAAACCCAACAAACAAAAACACAATAAAAACTCAAGACTGAGGTTTACAGAGAGAACAAAGAATGACATTGCTATCAGCATGATGCTTGCTGAGTGCTGTTCATAATATGAGAAGCTTGGGAGTTGCTGGGCAAAAGATTTTTTCTAGTATATTTGTTAATTCTAAAAAAGTTGTCTGTTAACATAAGCCAACTGAAAACATTTTAGACTAATACATTGAAATAATACAGTGGTATGAGTTCAGATCTATTTATGCAGAAATCATATGAATATCTCAAACTTTTGCTTAATGAAAAAAATAGTAATAAAATGAGTGCTCAACTGATTAAAAAAATCTGTTCTGTTTTCCAGTACAGTGGTCAAGAAGAGAAAATACGGTTACAAATTAAAGTTATTACTTTGAGAATCAAAAGAAAACTTACCAAATAGTTCTCTCATTATAAAATGAAACATAAGTACTTAAGAATTTGCTATCTTCCTCTTTTCCTTCATACATGTATATATGTCTATATGTACATATTAAAATTTTACAATAAAAATCTCAGTGTTTCAGATTTTCTTAGGGAAAATAATTACTTATGAAGTGAAACATCATCTGCCCTCTTTCAAACTGTGGGATATTTTAATCTGAAGATATTGTCCTCATCCTTGTTTTAAAACACTGATTCTCAGTCTGGATTTTGGTCTAAAAAGATGCTGTCATATGTGATGAATTTTATTGTTGGAAAAAGCATAGTTTAAATGAAACTAGAAAATTTCATGAAAGAGACTTGATTTGAAGAAAATTTTAATGGGATTATATTTGATAAGCACTACTGAAGTAAGCACTACTAATTTTGCTCTTGACTATGTAAGGATGTGTAGTTATGAACATATGTCTGGGCGTCCCTCTATTTTTTTTTCCACTGAATCCCTATCTGATTCAGGCAGAGAAAATACATAAATCTACTTGGGACTATTCAAATTATATACTCTATTACAGACTAGCTCTTTTAAAGGAAGAATGAATCACAATCACATATATGAAACTACATAGTTACATTTAACAGCATTATACTCAAAATGATCTTGCATTTTATCATAAAGTTTCTGTCATCTCTCCCACCAAGATACCTGCAAAATACTGCAGTAAGACATTGAACAGGTCAAATACCATCAGGTAGTAGTCCACCTGATAAACTTGGTCAGAATAATGCTTTTATTCCTCTTCAAATAGCTCAAATTTTGTCACCTCTCAGCTTGAAACTACTGCCCTATAATTCAATACCTTTCAAGTGAGACAAGGTAATGGACGGTGTTCTGTCTCCATGTCCATCACAATGTATTTTTGACCACTAGATGAGAATAAGCGAGAACTTGTGAAAATAAAGACATACAGAAGAAATGCAAGGATTTCCATCATTTAGAATATCCTTATTTAGAATAAGGAATTTTTACTTTAAATATATCTTATGTTATTTTTATATTTCCCTTCATGTTCCTACTTCATTCATCCTCTTGTGCATTATTTGCTTGTAATTATAAAAGAAGGATGGAAGAAGGGGGGAAAAGTTATTCCAATGATTAAAAGCTTGAACAATAACAACAAAATCTTGTAAAGTTATCTAAATATAGACATGAAATAAGTTAAAATAACAACACAGTTTAGAATCAAAATGCTAATGTATCTATTTTTTTTAACTCATGTATTTCAAAGATTCAAACTAATTCTTAGTACTTAAACAGATACCAAAAGCACTGTTCTATTATCACGTAAACATTATAGCACATGCTTTATTCGTAAAATACACACACACACAGAGTTGCTAGCATTGAAACAAAACATTCCAAGACTCATAGCAAAGCCTCTGTTAGTTTGCATATGTACAACACCTAGCACCTAATAATAAATTAACTTTCTCACTCTTACTTTCATCACTATCATGAAATGAATCAAAGCACTCTTTCATTTCCACCGTCAGAGAGTTTTCTTGCTCTAGTGCACTTAGTAGCTACAGGTACGTCCGTGAAAATACGTGCTTCTTCCAGGCAACTCCAAAAACTCAGCTTATTGTAGTGGAAAATGCACAAAGGCATGAAACTTCTAAAGCTTTCTAATATTTTTATAAGTCAGGTCATACAACAGAGGATCCTTTAGTTTCTGGTGTTTGTCTCACATGTGACGGCACTAATATAAATCACAGTAATTAACCAAGAAAACAGTGTTCAAAAATTGATCATTAACAGAAATGATTAGTCCCTTAGAAAAATAATTAAAACCATTATCAAACATTCTCTACAACTTTCACATTCTCATCACTTCTAATCGTAGAATCATTCTGGTTGGAAAAGACCTTTAAGATCACCGAGTCCAACCATTAACCTAACTTACGACATCTCTCATTTGTAGCTCAGCTCTAATTAATTTATTCCTTGTTCAACACTTGAGCAGTTAATCATCTTTTAATAAGTCAAATGAAAAACATTGTATCTAGCATGAAAGTTTCTAAAGATTTTATTTCTTAGGTGTACAATTAAGAATTCATTCAAAAAATCTTTGAGATGTATGGTTATTACTTTCATAACTTGATGCCACAATGTGTCCAAGATAATATTTGCAATTAAGATATAAACTCCTGCTTTCTTTCATTTTAACATCTTGCATGACATTTTAAAGGGTCTATTTCCAATAAAATTACCATGAGTACTTAAGTAACAGCACTAATAGACAGTTAAAAGTAAGGAATGGTTGCTTGTTGTATATTATTACTGTCTCTATTCCCAGCACTTTGGGCTATGTTACTGAATCTAGTGATAAATTTTTATAGCTATTATTATATCTACAGTAAAACAAAATTTATGTACTTTTTTATTTGGTCTATAAAAATGCATAGAAAGAATGGATAAAACTACTTCATCTGGTTTACTGCTAAGGTCGGGAATTTAAGGATCATATCTCTTACTGCTGTGGCCCACCCTAACTGCATATACTGAGAATAGGGAAAGAAAAATCTGATTCTTTGATGAGCATGAATGGACAGTTTGTTTTAGCCTGTCTATAACATAATTGTGTAAGATAAGAGAGAAAAGCTGGATGGTTGAGTTTCCAAGTGTCCTTTAAAACTGCACCAAATTTAACTGGGAAAAGAGCCAATAAAAGATTTCTAATTAATAAAAGAAGCTCAAAATTATAACGTGATGTTTCCCAAATATATGTAGATTTCATATACTATGCATGAAATGTATATATACATTTCTTTAACATATTTTTCAGCAGAAGTAAAAAAATCAACTGTCTTGTTCCTATGTTCACTTGGTCATGCAAATTTCCAAGATGTGCAACGTTTCGTGCGTGTATACCCAAACAGACTTCTGTGTGCCTACATAACTAATGTTTATAAGTAAACACTGTACAGGAGTGGCAATGGTGTTTTATGACATCTATTCATTTTTATCAATTTTAGTCCCGACAGAAAAAGCAGAGATTCATTGTCTTTAGTTAGTACTAATAGAAACATTCCTATCACAACACATTTCTCAAAGTCAACCCTGAGATCACTGCATACTTGGTCCTCTCATGTGACACGCTATCAGAGTAACATTTTGTTAACTGTCACCTACTTCAGGTTTTATTGAGAATTCAGTGAAACTGGTAGTGACACTTGTGCCATCCAAGTCAAATATTCTGCCTGAAATCCCAAAAGGTCATTGTGGCTATGATTTGCATGGCTATACTCAACTCAGCATCTGTCTTCACAGTACAACTCAGCCAACCTCCCAAGGAAGGTAAATTAGCTTTACAAGCATGTCATATGGAAAGGTACCTCAGACAACTTCACAGACAAGTACTGTTTGTCTTACCTGAAGCCTTCAAGTCTCTTTTGTAGCATAACATTTTATGGTTCAAAATCTGTAAGCATTATGTACTATAGCAAGAAAAGAGGAAACTGAGAAGAGTAAAAAAAATGACTAAATTACTCCCTTGTTTTAGGTGAAGAACAGAATACTTGTCTATCAAACAGTGAATTATAACCTTCCAGCCTTTTCAGTAATCTGAAAATACCAGAGATCACTAGGGCTCCCAATATGTCCCTTTGTCAGTGCCTTTCTTTTCTAGGAGAGATCACTTTGCTAGTTTGCACCCTACATACTTCTAGGATTCAACATACAATCTTACGTACCATTTCAAAGTAACAGACCACAAATATGAGAGGAACATGAGACATTATATGCCCGGATTTTGCCTACATTTGGGAAAATTTCTGCCTACGAAAGAAAAAGCAGTCCTATTTCTGATCAGGTTACGCTTCTGTGGGGTAGTCTGGAGAGTCAAAGGGCTTTGTTACTGATGGTTTATTTATGTTAGTTTATTTCTAAATGGCAGCTGTCTGAAGCTGTTCAGAGTTTGGAGCATGAAATTAAGTCTCAGGAGAGATGGATTAGAGGACAGAATGCCAGGGAGTCAATCAAAAATTCACTATATAAGTGGTTTACCCTATAGCTCTGAGAGTCTATCACAAAGCTTCCCAGTCTGTTGTTTGCCAGTTACGATTATTTCATACAGTCCTGCATTATTTATCTCTCTCTATATATAAATATATATATACACCAACTCATATACAGGCATGCTTCCTTTCATCCACTCACATCTCACATGCATGCAGTATCAATACTCAATAATGTAGTTATACACTTACATGTGTCAATGCAGACACAAATGTGGGTCCTCCAGCTTTCGACAAAAGTGAATTCAAAAGAGATCCTGAATCTCCTCCAAATAGCAAAATGTTACTGAGATGTATTAATGTTCCTATTACATTTTCCTCTTCAGGAAAAGGAAAGATGTGGCTTTCAAACCTCAACGATCTTAAGCTGTTTAGAAATTCCCTCAGTTCTCATGAAATATATTCATTATGACAGTGGAATTCTTAGAAGCCATATCCTAAAGAAAAAAGAAAAATCCACATTGTTTTGACTCCTGCACAATAAATCCCATCCCAACCTATGTCAGAGCTGTAACAGGTAACTTAAGATGTTAATTCATCTCTTAATATTAATCCATTTCTCTTCATGAACAGTGTGAACAAGGCAGAAAAAGACTGGACTAAAAGTCAGCAGTTAGAGGCATAATCCTGGCTTTGTAAATAATGCACTGACTGGCCATAAGCACTTCTCTTAACCTTTTCACAACTCATTTTGCCCACCATTTAAAGAACACCAGAATACTTACTCACTTGTTTTGAAAACAATGTTGCAACACAAGCACTTAATATTTTCTTTCAAACTTCGGCACTGTTTCCTATTTAGGAATAACTATTTTTTTCTATTATGCTAAAAATGTTGTGGGAGCTGAAGGTGTACTCCATGAATAACTAAAGACTCAGGAGCAGCTGGTTTTATCTAAGTGAAATCATACATGAAGCAATTCATGTCAAAGTCACATAAGATAGTTTGTGAATTAAAAATTATTGCAATTAAAAGTATCAAGAAAGTGAAAGGAATACAGTTTTCAGGATCTCCTAAAGCCAAAAGCATACAATATACCGCAGACAGTTTTGAAATCTTGGGATGACTACCAGCATGGCAAGGCGAAGCGCTACTCTCAATCTGCAAATATAAACTTTGCAACTGCACATTTCTTGCAGTTTGCTCTTTCTGAGGAAGATATCTTTACAATGGCAACATCTGATAATTAATTCAGATGGTCCTAATTGAGAACACTATCATGCAGATAGAAAACTAGCTAAAAGGATGTAAACAGAAATAGCACTATAGCCTGAACAAAGGGGAAAACGCCTTTCTGATTTGTGTGAGAATTGGTATCAGATTTTAAGTCCTGCAATAAGGAGTGAATAGCATATGTTAGTGACATTTATAATTGATGCTAAGCTGCAAAGCTGTGGGATCATTACTGAAGATGGAAAAACTGTATCGAATAGATCTAGTCATATTGGAAGCCTGGGCAGATAGTGAAATGAGAATTTCTTATGAGAGTGCAGCTATGGAATATTCTCAGTTCTATGAAGATATTTTTTAGAAATAGTAATTTATTAAACGTCAGATATGATTCAAATAAGATAGGATCCAAATAACACTAGTTGCTTTCACTTCATTTATCTCTCGTTTGTCACTCTGACATATTCACAAGGAATCATAAGTTTACGTTAGCAGAAACCAGAAGACAGAACTATCTTGAAAACAAAAACAAACAACAAAACCCCAAACAACTGCACACAAAAAGAACCCCATGTGTTTTCCATTGTGCTTTGAGCATTTAATCTTCTTTATAATAGTCCACTAGATCAAGTTGGCTTAATCACCTTAGTTATGCCTTTTATACCTTTGATTATCATCTTTTTCAAGGATGATACATATCTAACTCTTACCGGATACACAAACCACTCAGTTATACTTATGTCAAATTTCATCAACAAACATTACCTCAGCATGATTACAGTATTAGAATTGAATCTTACAGTTAGCCAACATTAAGTCTACCAAGCAAAATAAGTACTACCATATCAAAAGCATAATTCCTCATTTTTCTTTTCCTAATAAATAAAGGTACCATGTCCTTCTTAAATGCATACATTTTTTGATTAATTTATCCATAGCAAACTACTTGGATCTTTATTTCTTTTGCTAAAAATGAACAAGAGTATACAGGATCACAAAGAATATTAACAGTCATCTTTGAAAATAATGATGGGATACAAATTAGAAATGCAAATGAGTAAAACTAATTAGATGATGCCATGGGTACTATCTAAGGTCTTGTATAGTTAATAAAATAAGATTATGCACGTTGGGCTGACTAGCCCAAGTGGAGTTGCTCAGGGCCTAGGTCTAAATGTGTCTTTTCCATCATGTGAGAATATGCAGCTTAAATAATAGTGGTCCCTTTGGACTGTGTGTGTCTCAAACCCCAGTGGACAGCGTGTGTGTCTCTGACCCCATGGACAGTGTATGTGTCACAAACACCATTGGACAGCGTGTGTGTGTCACAAACCCCACTGGACAGCGTGTGTGTCTCAAACTCAATGGGACAGCGTGTGTGTCTCAAACCCAATTGGACAGTGTGTTTGTCACAAACCCCGTTGGACAGCGTGTGTTTCACAAACCACATTGGACAGTGTGTGTGTCATAAACCCCATTGGACAATGTACAATGCTACAAAATAAATACTTCTACTTGCTGCTCAGCTACTTAGTCCTGCCTGATGGAGTTAGGACCCAAACCTCCCAACAAATGCCATTTGGATATAGATCAAAATGTTTATGGCAACATGTTAAACCTAAAACTGCATGCTTTCACAAAATGCTGCAGCGCCTTCTCTCAGAAAATGTATTTCTCTTCGAAGCAGAATGGCATCTACAAAAATTATTCCATCAGCACTTGAAACACTTGGAACATCCACAACCCCCCCCAAAAAAACACCCACAGAGATTTGCCTCATTTTGAATAAAAGCTGCACAATTTTGTCAGTTGATTCTTACGTTTAAAGCAGAGCTTTTGAATGACTTACAGTACCCCTGGTAAAAACAATATCCAGACTTTTAAAGATTTAAACCTATCAGTCAACAAGGAATCTGACACACATTCTACAGAGTTTGCTCCAACATTTAATTCCTGTAACTGTGATAAAATCTCAACTTTATTTACAGCCTGGATCGATCCAAATTAGATTTGTAGGCTTCCAGCTATTAGAACTTAAACATCTTTCTCTTATATATATCTTTTGCCAAATTCTTGTTCAACATAATTTAAAATAGCATCTATACATACTTCATATTAGTCCTTTTTTGTCAGCGGTGGTAGTTTTCTGTTTGGTTGGTTGGTTTTGTTTGTTTGTTGTTGTTTTCATCTGTTTTGTTGTTGTTGTTGTTGTCTGTTTTGTTTTTAAACTTGTTCTATGCTACTTATGTTTAAAAGAGAAATAGAGAAAAGAGAATCATCATCATCTGCTCCTGCCAGGAAAATTTCACTTACAATTAAAAAGGGTAAATCTACAGCAGTGTCACTCAACCATGGGCGTTACCCCAGAATTACAGATGCAGAATGTGGGTCTACATCATCAAATCTGTTTGGTCCAAATGGTGGCTGAGTTATCAGTGAAAGTCAAATTACCAGTTGAAATTCTATGTACTTCCATGCACCTTTAAAAGTTTGTCAGCCTGAAGGTAAGCAGTGCTGACAAGTCCATCACTGTTTTCCAAGTTCAGAGTATATATTACCTTTAATTATTTTGCATTTTTATGCTTTTAAAAAAATTATATTTAGGTGAGCTGTCTCATTCAGAACCCAATACTTATTCTTTTGGCAGTCTTTGCATCGTGATTATCTCCTTTTATTTCATTATACATAGCATACCAGTATTTGCAGGGGAAATTTAGGTCAGGATCTCTATATTAGCAAATAAATCCTTTAGAAATATTCATTCTGAGGGCGCTTTAAGGCCTCCTTGATGGACATCGTTTAATTTTGTATCAGTACAGCATACGCTACCATAAAGGTGGGACTTTTGTTGTTGAAATTTCAAAGAATAACTATTTCTAGTTATACTTGCTATTATATCTTCTCCTCTTTTAAATACGTGTGTGTGATCTTTTCAACACCTTTTTTTTTATGTTGACCCTATGAATCAGAGAAGAAATGTAATTACGGAAAAGTTGCAGAACAGATGAGGCAGGAACCACAGTCACACTCAAAGAAAGGTGAATGTTACAGAACTTTCTACAAAAATAAATATAGTCATTTATAGGATTGTTGACCTCTGAGTCTTTACCAGAAGTTCCCATTCCTCATCTCCAGAGTTGCCTCCCAGTGGCAAGCAAGAGAGCACTCATCCAGTCTGAAGCTGAGCTTCTTCAGAGAGGTCACTAAAGAAGACCATGAAAACATGGCTTCATATAAATTATATTTATGGCTGTCTTCCACTAGCGTGCAGTTCATGCCCTTATGCCCTGCCTCCCAGTCTCCAACCTGATGCATTGACAGCACCTATGGTATTAAATTAAGGTTGTGTCTCATATTTTGGTCTGTATCTGGTCATAAAATAAGTTAGGTAAGTAACAGCTCTGATCCAATTTCTGAGTAGCAACCTTCTATATTACAAACACAGGCACCTCCTAGGCAACTCCTTCTTCTGTGATTACACGGCCCATCATTTCTGTCACCTGACCCTGGATACGTTATGAGAGTTCAGTGGACTGAGCCTGTGCTGTACCTTACCTGTCATGTAACGGCATCTGAGATGTCAATATTCAGCTATGTCAAGATGTCTGCATTGCCTGGGACACAAAAGGCTTGGTCTTTTCATCATCCATTCTGCTTTCATAGCTCCTCAAATGACTGAAAGTACACTTCCATCCATTTGCACTATCACTGTTTGAATCAAAAAGGAATTTAAAAATCTGTAGTTACTGTTGCATAAATTGGCAAAAACTGAGCAAAAGAAATTTCTTAAGAAACAACCGGCCATGTCCAAACACTGATTTAATGTCATGATCCCTGAACTGGTTTCAGAGTAGAAGAGAGGTCATTAACATAAGACAATTCATTTGTTTACCAAGTCCCATGAATCTCAGTCATAATTATTTAAGTCATGGGTGGTCCACACCGCTAGGAATATGGAGTACTCTACAAAAGATGTCCAGATAGAAGATTCGTCCTCAAATTCCCACGGCAAAAGTCTGCATAGGAAGTACCTGCCCTCGGTGTCAGCTGCAGATAATTGCAGTTGACTTCAGCCTCCTCAAACTACTTCACTAGGTTGACATTTGCACCTCCTGAGAATTGGCATGCACCACTCAACTGATGCTGGATACTCATTCAGATGTGTCAGTCCTGACTGAATATACATACCCACCACATTCTCAGAGTGCACAGCTTAGAAAACCTTATCAGTTGCTTTGAGATTTTTCTGAGGGAAGAAATCCCTGTGCTTTTCTGCCTTAATGTCTTGGTGACACAAGACACCACCATACTTTCAGAAGTCTGTGTTGAGAAAAATCAAATACACCCTACTTTGCATAGTCTTTTTTACGATTTAAGCTTACAAATGATTAATGTTATGCTTCTTGAAAAGTCATTCTGGGGTGTACATTCATTAAGATGCTATTACAATATACTGAAACACACTAACACAGCATGAAGAAATTCTCAGAGCTCTGCCTGAATGCAGATTAGACTGATCTGAAATAAAATTATACCATGTCCCACTTCACTAAGATTTAAAAAAAAAAAAATTGAGACATGTTATCTTTAGATAGGAAATAACTGTTAGCCAGCTGAATAATGGTGGTATCAAGCACTAAAAATCAGCACTCTGTGTTAGTTTAGAAGATTTAACTCAGAGTCTGCCACATTCACCCTGAATTTGGAAATAAGTATAGGTCTTGTAGATCTTCACAGATTTTTCCAGATACTCATGCATTAAAAAGCTTACACCAGATTCACAAAATTATCTTCTCCCTGTATGCCTTTAGATTGAAAGATTCCAGTACTAGCACTAAGCTCAGACTTCATTTCTCTCACTTCTGGAAACAATGACTGCTGTGATTAGAAAAGAAACAGCTGTTTTGGAAGCATCAGCATCAAAAGAAAAACAGGTTAAAATACTAATGAAAACCAGTAAGCTAATTTCTATACATATTTTTTTTCCTGTAGCTTTGCTTGAAGCCTTGCTTGCTTTTGGATTTGAAAAGTCCCAAATTCTTACAGAGATTGCCAACTCTTCCCCTTATCAGAGTTGTCTAATAATTTACCTATCTGGCCCCAGAAACAGGGTAAACTACTGAGCTCTTTGCTGCTTGATGAAAGCCAGTGATTTAGTGTAATGTTTAATTGCTGTGACTGCACCACAGGTATATCCTAAATTGATATTTTCCAATTGTTTCTACTTTCCCACTTCCAATCATAATTCTGGACTTGCAGCTCCAGGAAGAGGAGTGATCCAGAGTTTGCAAATTGGTCCCCTAATTGTTTGCTCATCTACAGCTTGCCTAAAAGTAATTGTTCTCTACTCATACTTCCTGAACACTTTAATCAACTGAGATGCATGGCAATCTTCTAGATCAGTAAATTCTCTTTGCTGAGAAATCCTGCAGCCCTCAAAAATTGTCACAGATAACTATTTTTACTGTTTTATAACCTTCCATACTATTTGTAGAAAGTATCAGTTCTGTTTTCATTCTGACAAATTTAACATTGTTAAATAAATACCAAATAAGTCTAAAAGCAAATTTACAAGTTTTTAGAAAGTTTTAATATGTGTATTTGAGAGGTTACAAGCATGTTGCAGACATATGAAGGATGCAAGCTCCTCATATGACCTTTTGAGTGCCACAACAAATTATTAATTCCTAAGACACTGAACAATTATTGATTAACCTTTCTAATTGTATATGCATATTATCTTGCATCCTTACTAAGAAGGCAAGAAAAACAGAATCCTGCTAACAAACACCTCTAACAAGCACCACGTAAAAAGGAGATTAAGTCAAGAATGCAACACAATGAAAAACCAAAGAATTGAACCCATTTCTTTGCCCCCAAGTATGCAAAGTATGTTTAAATGCTTCTCTGCAGAAGGTTACTAAGCAACATCAATCTTTGCCAGCATCCTGCTCACAAGGTATGCCCAGTTTTCTTTTCTCTGCTTCTGAAGTAACATCCTCTTTCCAGCAGCTTCTACTTGCAAACCAGAAAATAAAAGTATTGTAAAACAAAAATAAAGACACAAGTGAAAAACCTTCAAAGGTTACCATTTCTGAAAAATAAAACAATAATTTTGGGCATTCCTTCCTAAAAGGTATGTGAACTTCATTCTATAATTTTTGTCTATTCCTTTTCTAGACAACTTTAGGAACTAAAAGTCCCAATTACTTTTACATGTAGATCCGGCTCTTCTTGTTGCTCCTACTCAAGAATCGCTCAGAACAATGTTACAAGCCAACAGAAAAAGAAGACATGTAGGCAACTCAAACATCACAGTACCCGAGAAGCTGAATCAATATGGCTGGTATAAATTCACCACCATTGTGCTTCTAGAAACACATAAAACTGTGGAGATGACAAAGGCCCCATGTTCAATCATAGTTTCTGGTTTCAAGTATATCTATGTTTGGTTATACAGTATTCGTCAGTTTGATATAAAGTCAGCCTGCCCAGGTTCAGGATGGCAGCTCAACAATTCTGTACTTGGGGCTATTTTCTGCTTGAAGTTACATTTTGCATCTATTTTACATCTATACCTCACTAAGTTCACTCAGTGCCATGTCAGGACATTTAGGACCTAAAAATGGTGCCCTTTGCAAGAAGAACGTGAAAAGAGGCAGGAGCTTCCAGAAAATACTGACCTGCAGCAGCTGCAGCGAGGAAAGGAACTTGCTGCCTGTGAAGAGCAACTTTACAAAGCAGTTTCCATGTATGAATTTAGGTGATTTAAGACAATCATAAAGAAAAAAAAAAGAAAAAAAAAAAAGAAAAAAAAAAAAAGAAAAAAAGAGTGACTTGTGCTTTTGGCACCTGTTTGTTTCCTGTGGTCTCCAAATGGAACCCTGTATTGTTTTTGATAATCCATCTCTGTGCTGACAGTTGTGAGCCACAGCTTGCATGCTGTGCTAGAGAATGGCAGAGCTCAATAAAAACAATTATTTCAAGCCTATATCTCATCTATTATTTAACCTGTGAAAAGAGTTTTAATTTCCTGTGCAATTATATGGTGCCATGTCATACTTCATGGGGTGGCGGGGTGGGGGAGCAGGGAAGAAGGCTTGCTTTTGATCAAAAACCTGGTTTTCATATTTTATGGTTTGGATAGCTATATACCTTGGGACCTAATTTGAAGCTCATTTACTTCTCTTCAGTCAGAATTTCAGTAAGTCCACTTAGCTATTCAATTATTCCATTTTTTCCTCATAAAGAAAGATAAATTATTAACATCTTGCAGTCTGGAACACCACAAGCAAATGTTGCCTTTTTATCCACGTGCAGATATCTTGCTAATGTGTAGCAGTAAAAGATGATTAATGCATTTTGCAATGAATTCCTACAATTACTTTGACTAATGCTCCTGTGTCATGTGTGACACAAATCAGATTCTTTATTATTATTATTTGTTTTCTACTTAGCAGTGATTATTAAAAAATCCATAACAATGACCATTTTCCTTCAAAAATATAATATCAATTTGTATTTTTACTGGGGATAAGACCACAGCAAATGGATCTTTGGAAAATGAAAAACAAACAAACAAACAAAAAACTCCATGTTTAAACAGTTGCAGGGCTTCTTTGCATAGGGACAGAAGCAGCAAGCATCAGTGGGGCTGGAGTTTCATCTGTGGACTGTGGAAAAGAAGAATCTTCTGACATTTAGACCTTTTGTAACCACTCTCAGCAATGTGTTGTATCATTATGGAATTAAAATTCTTTCATTCTGCTCTTGTGTTTCAGAAAATATTTTGAATAAACATTTCAGAGAGAAATAGGATTTCCACCATTCCCACAGGGAGTGCATCTTTGTGTACCTCAGCATTCAGCATTCAAATGTACTGTCACTTTGATTATATACAAGATAATGAAATGTTAAATAAATATTCATAGGAATTCAGGAAGGGATTATGATACAAGGAAATGAAACGCACTATGTACAAGGAAAAGTAAGAAATGATTAGCTATCTCAGATCGGGGAAGGCATAGCTTCAGGTCAAGTAAAGGAAGGGGAAGCTCGTATTGTGTCTGTGTCAGTCAGAAGATGAATCACCACAGACCATTTGTGAAGCCTTTAAGAAAATGAAATAGATCTAGTTTTAGAAAGGATTTACTAGAAGTACACAAAAAAAACTATGGGCTGGTGTGTTATTTACAGACGGGGACATACATAAACGCATATCAATATATACCTCCATACGTATGTTTATACATATATATGTATATATGTGTGGGAGAGAGAGATTGAGAGAAAGAATAAATCTGTAATACAATCTCTTATTCCTTTCTTAAATTTAGAGAGAGAGAGAGAGAGGGAAAGAGATTGATTTCCAAACGCGTTTTCTAAAGCAGGACTCACCCTGGAGAAAACCTGAGGTTCTGTGTAGCAAAACTCAATGTGCAAGTTAGGAAACTGCCAAACTACTTCATGTGAACCAAAATACTTGTACACGGAAAATATCATGGCATTTTATGAATGGTAACAAAGAGAGCACTTCCATGCATAGCATCAAAAAATCCCTCTAGTCCATTAACTGTTCATACAGGGAACAGAAAAGAACACCAAAAGAAGAATAAAATTAATAATATCTTATTTTATAACAATTTGTCAAATACTTTTAAATACAGTAAAGTAGAAGAATTCAATATTAATGGAGTAAGTTTTCCTGAGTTACCATTACTAATACAGTAATCTAACTTATTATTCATCTCCTCTTACTAGAGGAGAAACATCCAGTAGATTATATGGTCAAACTGTCCTCTTAGAAACCCTGGGCAATCTGTGCTGTCTTTGAAGTTCACCTACACTATACGTCACCATCTTTGATAGTCTTTAGAAGTATAACAAATATCAGAGTTTCTCCATGAAGGTGGAATTTACTTAAATATTCTGTCTCAAATTTGCAGTTGCAGCCATGCTGTTTTCCACTCTTCCAGGCAGTGAACCCGTCTTGGCTTTTCTGCAACTGCAGTTTATGCTGAAAGTTGCATTAAACTATTCGCTTGCCCTCTGCCCCTCACTCCGTGTACAAGCATATGAGAAGGAATGGGACCTTAGTGCATTTTTTTCTGGATTCTATAGACTAAAAGAAAGAAAAAAAAAAGAAGTAGCAAAAAGGATCTCACATAGTAACACAACATCATTCTCATTGACACATACTCTTTTATCAAGCAGCTCTGACAAGGTGCAGAAATGTTTCTTTTTACTTCGTTGTCAGCACAATACTAAAGAACATTGTGCAAAAGTCAAAATGAATGAAGAAGAAACAAAAAGAGAAAGGAGGGATTTAGATCTTCACCTTCAAATAAGACAAATATGTTGCTTTTTGTGTTGTAGTACTCTGCAATTTTTTCAAATCATTCTATGATTTGCACTTTTACAACTGAATTCTGAAAATCTGTTTAACATTATTCTTCATTAAACTAATATGACAGAGCTTCTGCTAGTTGGTACTTTAGCTATATTCTTTCCTGAAGTGTCCACAACAAACAGGATGTTTTTCAGTTATGAATTACTTCATTGATTGAATTAAATACTACATGAATTTAATGTACAATACACATGGTTTATCCTTGCTGTCACAAGTTATTCCTTATTCTACTGAAAGAAAATACTTAAAATTAGTAGGAACCTTACTTAATCACAGGGTCTTTTCTATAGAATTGCTATTACAGAACAGCTGTTAGTAAAGTTCACTCTGCCTAAAACACTTAACAAATCACTGTGGAGGTCTCAGTTCATAAGGAATATATATTTTTATACTTTCTGCCCTTAAAAACAACCAACACTACCATATGGCAACATTAATGGTACAAAGAGTCATTTGTTTTTTGTTGTAAGTAACTGACAACATTATATTTTATTGTCTTAACGTTCACTGGAGTGCTCTGCAATCTAGTAGACCTTCTGGTTGTTTAGGATCCATCCAATACTAACTAACCAATAGCACAATTAGTTGATAGTGCAAATCATGAAAGATAACTGTACTCTTACCCTTCACCTGAAAGTCAGCTACAAGGGTGAATTACTGAAACTCTAATGGTCTGCTTACTATACCAAAATACTGTCTTATTTGTACTCATGTAATCTTCCATTCTGTTTTGCCACCCAGAATATTTCTTGTTTTGGCTCCATTCGGAAGGCAAACTCACATTTCAGTGGGGGACGTATGGCTGAGATAGTGTTAAAATTAATTTCATATTCTTGCCTTTGTTTAGGTTATTGGAGCCATTTATTCTGCAAGCCTTTAAGATCTCACTGTGAGTTGCTAGCAGACATGGTTGTCAGTAAACATTACAATTTTTCAAGCATTTAAGTCTTTTAAAATAAAAATATTATATTCTGACTTGAGTTATTAAGCCAGCATTGTAAAGGTATAACAAGAGCCGAAAGGAAGGAATAACATTAGGTATTTTTAAATGTTTAAATTAACTTACAGATCTGTCCCAATGGAATTAAAATTTCATTTAAATTAAATTAAGCCAGTCCGTTTAGTCATTGCTGGAAGACAGAAGTATGAATCACACAAAAAAAGTCCTCCTGGTACACCACAAGGACTGAAACTGAACTAACTTCTTACTGGAAGTGACCTTCAAGACTGTCTACAAGTAAAAAACAAACAAACAAAAAACCACAAAAAAAACCTCCACAAACCAACCAACCAACCAAAACAACAACAACAACAAAACCAAACCAACAAACAAAACAACAACAACAAAACCAACCAAACCAAACCAAACCAACAGCTTTCAAAACCTGTGATAAACTTTATAGCTAGCCAATCTAGCCTAATACCAAAGTTAATCAGAGAAGTATTGAAGATGTTCCCATTCCACTGCTCCTATTATGTTCACATCTGTTAGCATTCAGAGAATATCTTCATAAATGCAGAAAATGTTTCTCTCAAGAGATAAATTGCATTATCAAGACACAGGAAACAGGAGCTCATCCTGCAGTCTGAATGTGGCTTGGACAAGATTATGGATTTAACTCACCATAGAAGGGGCTAAATGATGAAGTTCAGATAAACCTTCAGATACTCCAATTCCTCAGACTTCAAAATATTCAGGATTTGTATGTGATCCTTTTGTATTCATCCCACATTGGTGAATCTATTCAAGTTCTACAAATAGCATTTGATGTTGACTGATGTTTCCTTGCCATTGTGTCCAGCCAGGTCTCTGTACACCATTACTTCTTCAGATGGCTGACATTTGCCTTGTCCTTTTGTAAAAGGGGGAAAATTAATGTATTTGGTAGTCTGCCTTCATGATTGTGCTTCTCATCATAAACAGCAGACTCTCTGACTCCTGAATGTCAGTTTGAAAGATGCGACATGAAATGCCATGGAAAAAAAGTGCCTGATAACTATGCCTACCCCATGTCAGAGGGTCAGTGCATGATGGTGGTTTCAGCAGAAAGTTTTGTCTTGAGTTTTCCGGACAGGATGAAAGGCAGTCACTTCTAATACGAAAATATGCATTGAAATGAAAAAAAAAAATGACTCAGAGGTCTCTAATCATTGCTGAGATTTCAAGACTGAGAGTATTTAATTGTTCCTTTTTAGCAATCAGAACTTGGAATATAAATTAGTTACTAGGTGATCTTCCCTGCAGGCAAAAGAGCTCAGGAAATAGGTTGGGTTTTAAAATTATTTTTATTTTCTTCTAGAGTGACTTGGACACTTCATTCTGTAATGGTCATTTATGGATGACTAGCACTGATAGCTGATGGCCTAAGTTTCCCTACCTGAAGCTGGAAAAGCTTTCATTTATCTGAATCAAAAATGATAGTTCTGAAGAGTAAAAAATATTTGTGTTCATGCAGGCCAACAACAAAAACTACTAAACACAAAATCTGTTAACAAATCAACAGATACTGGCAAATAACTGGCAATTAACAGATTACAGGTTATTAATAGATAACAGATTTGTTTTGCGTCTGGAAAAATAAATTAGGTTAAAGTAATGCTGAAGTGCTTTTCATTCTACAGAATCTATCAGTTAAACAGTTAAGTAATTTCCAGTCAGTAAGTATAGAAAACTTGCATCTGAGAGTTCTTTGAGAACCACTTTCAACCACTAATGTTCTTTTCCATTAAGTCTTGTAATGCTGAGGAAGAACTAGGTAACTGATAGAAAGCTAATGCGTTGATAATGTGCACATAAAAAGATAAACAGGATGAGGTATGTAATTACAGGCTTATTAGTCTCCAAAAAAAATGCATACTACAAAACCCAAATAATAAAGAATTTAAGAATTAGAAGTGGTAATATAATTAATTCCTGTTTATGTGAGAAGACTTAAATAAATCTTACCAAACCAATCTGTTTTCTACATATGGAAACGAGAAAATTAATTAAGATAGTCACATTTATGTAATTGACAATGTATTTAAATCAGTACATAAAGTTTTGATGGAATTTCCAGAAAAATACAAAATCAATATAGCATCCAACATTTCCATTAAATACTGACTGCAGGGCTCTCCATTTTTTTTTTTTTGTGATGACTTGTTGCTAAGTAGAAGAGTTTTTAGTGATCCACAGGAAGGGATTTCTGCTTTCTCTCTTTCTGAATTTTAGCACTGAACTAAAAGAATACACAAAATCACGTCAGTAAGAAATGTGATGGTAATAATAAATGACAAATACAAAAAAATACAATAGCCTGGTAAAGTCAACTTGTGTAAATTATAATTACCTAATGAATGCTCTAATGAAAGTGAAGAAGTGAGAAAAAAAATAAAAAAGCTAAGGTCACTGGATGTCCCCTAAGAATTGTCAGGGCATAACGCTTTCAGCAGAATAATATGATCCGAGACCAATGGTTCTTTTGGACATAAAAGTGGGAGAGACTGAGGCTGGAACAGAAAAATGAAAGTACCTCTTTGACAGCACGAAAGTCCCCTCAGAAACCAGTGCCTAGATCTAACACCAATGACGCAGAAAGATGCTGTTAAGTCAGAGCTGGTTCAGAAGAAACCATGCATGAGGCAGATGGACAGCAAAATATTTAGGTAATAGAAGACAAAGCATGTGGTATCTCGGCTGCATTTGTATTTGTGGGAATATTAAGCAAAATAAAGCCCACAGGAAAACTAGGGAAAAATGCTCCCTATAATAACAACAACAAAAACTACTGAATTCAGCGCAAGGACTAGAAAACCATTAGAAATCCTAGAAAACCATTATAAATCCTTGCACATTGGGGTTTGTGAAACACACGCTGTTTAATGGGTTTTGTGACACACACGCTGTCCAACGTGATTTGTGACATACACACTGTCCAATGGGGTTTGTGACACACACACTGTCCAGAGGGCTTTGTGACAGACACGCTGCCCAATGGAGTTTGAGACACACACGCTGTCCAATGGGGTTTGTGACACACACACACTGTCCAATGGGGTTTTTTTAAACACACAATGTCCGAAGCGGTTTATGAAACACACGGTGTCCAACGGGGTTTGTGACACACACACTGTCCAATGGGGTTTGTGACACACACACTGTCCAGAGGGCTTTGTGACAGACACGCTGTTTAATGGGTTTTGTGAGACACACGCTGTCCAATGGGGTTTATGATACACACTCTGTCCAACGGGGTTTGTGAAACACACGCTGTCCAATGGGGTGAGAGACACACACGCTGTCCCACTGAGTTTTAGACACACACGCTGTCCCACTGAGGTTTGTGACACACACACAGTCCAAAGGTGTTTGAGACACAGACACTGGCCAATGGTGTTTGTGACACACACACTGTCCATGGAGTTTGTGACACACACGCTTTCCAATAGGGTTTGTGACACACACAGCGTCCAATGAGGTTTGAGACACACACACTTTTCAATGGGGTTTCTGACACACACACGCACCCCCAAATCAGGCAACCCCAAATCCTGCACCTTAAAAGCCTGCACACCCAGACCCTGAACCTCCAAACCCTGCCCTCCCCCAAACTTGCAGCCTCAGATCCTTCCCCCAAAAAACTGCACCAAAAATCCCTCCCCCAATCCTTGCAACCCCCCCGCAATCTTAACCCTCGACGGTGTCATAACGAGAAAGAACAGCAGAGCATCTCTTCACAAGCTTGTCCCTGACATAGAGATGAGGGCAAACACTTGTGTGCTTGTGTGAGAGCAAGCGTCTTTCCTGTAACTGCTTGGTATTTTGGCAAAGTTAGGTGTGTTGTCATGACTCAACGTCTAGGATACCTGTAGACATGACCTGGTGTAGTGTGGAGACAGTCACCCTGAAGGGCTGTATGCAAAAGAGACTGCTGAATCTATCTGTCTCTCAACATGCGTATGGGTTCGTGTCTTTCTCTCAACAAGAGTGTGTGATCCTTTCGTCACCTATGTGCATCTGCGCTGGTGTTGAGCTCAACGGAGTGTGTCTGTTGACACTGTGTGTGTTGGTTGTGCCAGTGTCTAACAGAACAATCATGACTACTCAAGTGAACAGAGAAAAAGGAAATCATCTGGGTAGAGGTCACAAAGCAAAACCAAGGCAGGATTGAAGTGTGTTTGATAGAGACGGTTTCCCTGCACTGACTTCACAGTCACACGAGAAAAAAGCTGAGCGGTAGATCTACCAGAGGAACGTTTTCAAAGTAGTCATTTAGTGACAGAGCAGCAGAGCCTATGTGATTTGGCTGCACGTGTAGCCATTCATGTATCAGATCTCTGCATAGAAATTTGTCAGTCTGCACACACATACACGCGGTTGGACGATTCTACACGATGGTAGTGATGCAAAATTTTGGACGTGGTCCTGTGTTTGTAAGAGAGAGCTCTCTTGTGAGAGCCTCCGTGGGGTTGTACATGCACGTGGGTTTTTCTGGACTTTTATTTATACAAGAGCTGTATCATGTTTACAACTGTGAACGTTTGGGCAAGAGTTTCTGTACAGTAGCTGACTGTTCCTCTGCTTGCATGTGGACACGAAAGCGATATGAAGAGAAGCTGCTAACATAATGTAGACTGTGATTAAGGTACAAAGGACTTGCCTGTCAGTAACCAATGTCGTGATAAATGCTTTCTAACCACCTGCAAAACGAAGGGATAGATTTCAAATTTCAGATTCTCCTGCGTGACAAGCTGGAGACAGAAGATGAAGTGGTATAGAAGCAGGGTGCTTAGCTTATGCTGGACTAGAAATTACTAGGTGCATTGTAAGTAAGAATCTAATCAATTACTTAAGTGTGTACTGGTTGCGCTTCCGAGGACAGTTGCCACGTGGAGAAATCGATGTGTGGACAACTGAATAAACCCTCAGAAGCCCCGCAGAAACGGGCTGCATTACTGTGTAGAGACGCTAGATGGCAGCAAAGACTTTAATATCAATAACTTCGGTCTAACCCTAAAGTTTCATCCGCACTCATTCCATACTAGCAATCACAAATCAAGCTGCACACAGTTCTTGAACACACATGCAGAGTTGTGATCACACAGCGTAATACACATACTATTTCCTACATGTAAAGCCACAAAATCCGTTGGTCACACAGACCTGCCTGGGGCACGTATGCACACACAGAGAAGAAACCAATCCCTGTCCATACCAACTGCTATCCTCAGATCAAGACGTGCAGGAAATAAAGCAGGCTAAGAGCCCCTGCTATGGCTGTCTTTCCTAGCCATCCTTACTGCCAGAAGAGAATGCACGGACAAGACATTCAAAGCACGCTGATCCTTTCCGCACTGGAGCTGTGCTGGTCACACGCGTGAGCACTGGAACTGCTCTACGCTGGTGCGGTATTCTCTCCAAAGGGAGGAATATGAGGACGCTGTGTGTGGGGTCCAAGACGTGTTGTGTGCATGCAGCGCTCCCTCTGGGCATATCCCAGAAGTGCTGATGAGAGGGCCTGGAAGGGAGGGGAGCAGTGGCGCGTTCTAGGCAATTGTAAGGGAAAGGAAAAAGAACAGAGTGTGGTCTGAAGCACAAATAAAGAGGAAGAAGAAGTGCAGAGCATGGAAGCTTTTCCTGCTGGCAGGAAGCGGCCCAAGTTCTTTCAGAGCTGATTTTTGCCTGATATCAGGCTCTGCTCTTCTTTGGCTAAATGACCTCTTTGGAAACATTCTACCTCAACCTGCAGCTATGTGCCTGTTCTCGGATGATCCTGTGCATGAAAGCATGTTGCCTGAGAGCAAGCAAAGAACTCAGAGAAGACACGTACCATTCATTCATGACCTGTACAAACCTATGTTTCAGCTATTAGGAGAAGGTGTTTCCAATCCCAAGAGAGAGGACAGAGGCAGCCCACAAAAAGAGGTTCACTGTGGTTCTTCCTACATGAGCAGGGAGAAAACATGAATAAGTGGCATGGAAGACCTCCCTCAGAACTTCAGGAACGAGTACGTGAGATAAAAGGATAAACTCCTAGGAAGGTGGCTGCTCCAGTTCACAGAAGGAGCAGAAGAGATTCTGATGCTCTTGAAGGAACCTCTAATTCACACGCAGAGACTGTGCAAAACAGAAATTAGAGGTGCCCTGCCTCCAACCAGGTGGAGGAAAGGGATAACAGACTTTATTGGACTGTACAAATACGATGGCCTGGTACAACACACCCCCAGGAGTCCAAAGTTTTAGTGGACACTGGTGCTCAGTGCACAATAATTCCTTCTAATTATAAAGGAACGCAATCCATCAATATTGTTGGAGTGACTGGGGGATCCCAGGAACTGACTGTTGTAGAGGCTGAAATGAGCCTAACTGGAAAAAATTGGCAAAAGCATCCCATTGTGACTGGTCCAGATGCTCCGTGCATCCTTGGCATAGACTACCTCAGGAGAGAGTATTTTAAGGACCCAAAAGGGTATAGGTGGGCATTTGGTATAGCAGCTATGGACACTGAGAAAACTGAACAGCTGTCTGATTTGCCTGGTCTTTCAGATGAACCTTCTTTTGTAGGACTGCTGATGGTTGACGATCAGCAGGTGCCAAGTGCTACCACGACCGTGCATCGCTGGCAATATCGCTCCAATCGAGACTCCTTGATTCCTATCCAGAATTTGATCCGTCAATTGGAAAGCCAGGATGTGATCAGAAAGACTCGCTCACCTTTTAACAGCCCAATCTGGCCAGTGTGTAAGCCTAGTGATGAGTGGAGACTAACTGCAGACTATCGTGGCCTGAATGAAGTTACACCACCACTGAGGGCTGCTGTGGCTGACATGCTAGAACTGCAATTTGAACTGGAGCCAAAGGCAGCTAAGTGGTATGCTACAATTGACATTGCTAATGCATTTTTCTCTATTCCTGTAGCAGCAGAGTGTGGGCCGCAGTTTACTTTCACCTGGAGGGGCATCCGGTACACGTGGAATCGCTTGCCCCAGGGGTGGAAACACAGTCCTACCATCTGCCATGGACTGATCCAGGCCACGCTGGAGCAAGGTAAAGCTCCAGAACACTTGCAATATATTGATGACATCATCGTATGGGGCGACACAGCGAAAGAAGTCTTTGAGAAAGGTGAGAGATTAATTCAGATTCTTTTGAATGCTGGTTTTGCCATAAAACAAAGCAAGGTCAAGGGACCTGCACGAGAGATCCAGTTTTTAGGAATAAAATGGCAAGATGGCCGTCGTCAGATCCCAATGGATGTGATCAACAAAATTGCAGCAATGTCTCCACCTACTAATAAAAAGGAGGCACAGACTTTCTTGGGTGTTGTAGGTTTTTGGAGAATGCATATTCCTGACTACAGCCACATATAACTATATGGGAATAAGTATAGTATGTACAGGAGTCTGTGCCATGATGTGTAACCAACGGTGTGCATGTGCAATGATGTGACTACATGGACATCCATGCACGAGTTTTTGAGTGTGTACATAATTTCTTTTTCCCCTCATCTCCAAACACGGTTTCCCAGCTACTTCATTTTCTCTCACAGACCTGCTGCAGGAAGTGTTTTGCAACAGATTCAAAGCATACATTCATTTCTCTGGGAAACAGGTAGTGGAGATGTTGATTCTGGAGTGGCAGTCTGTTCCCAGTGTGCAGCAAACCAGTCGTAGAAACAGAGATGAGATATTCTTCATTTCAGAGTAGCACAAGTTTAGCTGCTAGACAGGCAGCATGCCAGTCACTGTATACCAAAACGTATCACTACGTTGACACCCTCAGGGCAGTGCCAAAGAGCCAATCAGTCACACATTTGCTTATTGGTTACACGATAATTTTAATACTATGCATGTTCACTGAGGAGGGGTCTCATGCTTGGTTGGCATCTTCAGTAGTGTGGGTGTGTTTTTTATGACTACAGTGAGCAAAGTTCATCTAACGGACACCCTCTTACAATGTCGAGATATATGTTAAACAACTCATCGCTCAGGCTTCCAGATGTCTAAGGTGAAAACAGCAAATTGACCCAAAACTGGTCAATTGCTGTCAGAATTCACATATCATTATGTTAGCAGTCCCCCACACTATTCGTTCTTTAAATGGTAATGACTACATAAGGATGGGGGGAGAGAATCATTGTCAATGCCTTACAAGGTTCAGGGTGGAGAAATATCTGGCTATCTCTGGCCACATATAATGCCCAGGGAAAAGAGTTTCTTATTTCTGGTAGGTACTGTCTGGCCCACTTTTGAATACTCTACAGGTGGAGGGAGCTGAGTGCCTGAATGCTGATGTCTTCTTCCCATCTGTAGGGAGATTCCAGGACGTAGTGAAAGAGAAGTGCAGGAAAAGGGGAGGGAGCAATGCAGGTGACAAGGCTGTACTAGAGGGATTAAATATCCATGTGTGAGGAACTAAAAGTCTTGCTTTTGTGATAATTCTGCCCATCTTACAGGTGTGGAGGGTGTTTTGCTGATATCCAAAGAGGTACCCTGGTGAAACAAAGGTATGAACTTAACAGTAAAGTCTATACTCTTAAGCGGGCATTCTTTCATTTAACAGCACTGGCTATTATCTTCCATAACTGCTCCAAAGACTGGACGCTTGCCTTGTTTACATTTACACAGTTATTGCTTATTCTTTTTAATTTGGGGAAATTTTTAAACATACAGCACGTTTACAGTAAGAATTGAATAAACTTAGGGCTAGACCGAAGTCAGTTATTTCACGGTCTTTGCTGCTATCTAGCATCTTTTGACAGGACATGCAGTCTGTTTCGGCCGGGCTTCTGCGCGTTTTTTCATGTGTCCGCTGCTCGCCCTCTCCACGTTGGCCGCTCCTCTGAGAAGCACAACTAGTAGACACATAAGTAATTGATTCGTTTCTTACTTACGATACAACCACTAATTTCTAGTCAAACATAAGCTAAGCACCCTGCTTCTAGACAAGTTAATCTTCTGTCTCCAGCTTGTCATGCAAGAGGATCTAAAATTTGGAAAATGTCTCCTCCTTTTGTGGGTGGTTAGAAATCATTTATCATGTCAGTGGTTAATGATGGGTAAGTTCTTTGTACTTTAATCCCGGTACACATGAATTTAGCAGCTTCTCTTCACTGGAATAGAGTTTCCTGTTCTGGACATAGCCTTGGCCCTGTCTTTCCAAAGATGAGTAAGTAACATCCAGGAACGAAAACTCTCCACACAAAAGCTGTAGGCAAGACCCAGGCATCTGTCTTGTCAGTATCTCCTTTCCTTTCTGTGTGGCGCTGTGGTTATCTCCTTCATGCCCAGAGCCAGAAGGAATCCAGAGGTTAGAGCTGCTGTTCCTTTTATGCCCAGCCGCAATACTCCCTTCTCCGATGGAGAGGCGATTTGAGGTGGAGTGCAGGTAACTTTCCCATTTAACGTGCCGGGCGGTTTATTTGTCCCGTAAAAATCAGTTCCTGAAAGAACGTGCAGTCGGACCGGTGCAGTTAATATTTTGACCACGAGGCGGCATCTTTAAACGTCTAAACGGAACTTGTAGAACGCGCATGCTGCCGCTCTGGCTGTGTCACCGCTGCCCTCACGTCGCCGATCTGGAGGGGTGCAGAGTTTGGAATTCAGGATCTTGGGGTACAGGGCTTTAGGGTGAGGTTTGGTGGTCCAGGGTTCGTATGTTCAGGAACTGGGGGTGCAGGAATTGGGGGTGCAGAGTTTGGGAGTTCAGGGGTTGGGGGACAGGGTTGAGGGGCGCAGAATTTCGGGGTGTAGGGTTTGGGCTGCAGGGTTTTTGGCAGGAGGATCTGACTTGATTCTGGGGTGCTGGCTTTGGGACTGTAGGATCTGGGCTGCAGGATTTGGAATTTCTGGGTTTAGGGTAACAGGAATTTGGGGTGCAGCAATTTGGGGTGAAGAGTTTGGTAGGGCAGGATTTAGGGTTCAGGGTGCAGGGTAAAGGATCTGGGGGCAGGATTTGGGAGTGCATGCTTCAAGGGTTCATGGTTTAGGTTTGCAGGATATTGGAGTGCGGGATCTGGTGGTTCAGATTTCGAGCTGCAGGGTTTTGGGGTGCAGAGTTTGGAAATACAGGGATTGTGGGGCAGGATTTGGGGGTGCAGGGTTTAGTGTAGTAGGATCTTGGGGTGCAGGGGTTTGGAGTGCAGGGTTTAGGGGTGCAGGATTTGGAGGGGCAGGCTTGGGGGGCAGAATTTGGGCATGCAGTGTTTGGGGGAATTATTTGAGGTGCAGTGTTATAAGAGTGCAGGATTTTGGGGTTCGGGGTGCAGGATATGTGGCAAGCAGCATCTGTGGTTTCAGGGTTTGGGGGTGCATTAGTTTTTGGGGGAAGGATCTGGGGATGTGGGATTTGGGGCTGCAGGGTTTGGGGAACAGTATTTTGGGTGCAGTATTTGGGGGTGCAGGATATTGGGGTGAAGGATTTGGGGATGCAGCAGTTCGGGTTGGAGGGTTTGAACAGCAGGATCTTAGGGAACAGGGTTTGGGGTCCAGGGTTGGGGTGTCAAGGATAGGCGGGATTTGGGACTGCAGGGATTTAGGGTGGAGGGTTTAGGGGTGAAGGGTTTGTGGGGAAGGGTACAAAGGTACATTTTGGGTACAGGGTTATGGGGCTGCAGGTTTTGAGAGTGCAGGGTTTGGTGGGGTTAGGATTTGGATTTTCAGTGTTTTGGGTTGTATGATTTCGGGGTGCAGGATTTGGGGTGCAGGGTTTGGGGATTCAGGGGTTTGGGGTTAAGGGTTTGGTAGGGCCAGGTTGCGGGGGGCAGGGTTTGGGTAAGCAGGATCTGGGGCTGCTGGGGTTTGGGGTGCAGGGTTTGAGGGGTGCAGGGTTTGGGGGAATTATTTGAGGTGCAGGTATATGAGAGTGCAGGATTTGGAGGTGCAGGGTATGTAGCAGAAGGATCTGGGGGTTCAGGGTTTGGGGGTGCATTGGTTTTAGGGAGAAGTATCTGGGAGTGCAGGGTTTAAGGCTTCAGCATCTGGAGGTGTAGAGTGTGCCAGGTTCTGGGGTTCAGGTTTTGAGGGTGCAGGGTTAGAGGAGAAGGATTTAAGGAGCAGGTTTTGGGAGTGCAGGATTTGAGGGGCAGGATTAAGGATTGCAAGGTTTTGGGGGTAGGATTTGGGGGTGCAGGGTTTGGGGTGCAGGTTTTGCAGGGAGGAGGTTTTGAGCTTGCAAGATTTGGTGGTGCAGGAATTAGGGGTGCAGGTTTTGAGCGTGCAGTGTTAAGGGGGTGGAGGAATAGGTGGCGCAGGATTTGGGGGTGCAGGGTTGGGGAGTAGGGTTTTGGGGTGTTGGATTTGGGGGTACCGGGTCTGGGGGTGCAGGTTCCTGGGGTTCAGAATTTGAGGGTGCAGGGTGTAGGGTAGTGGGATCTTAGGGTGCAGGGTTTGGAGTGGTTAGGATTTGGGCTTTCAGTGTTTGAAGCTGTATGATTTCAGGGTGCAGGGTTTGGGGGCCAGAGTTTAGGATGCAGGTCTTGGGATTGCAGGATTTGGGGGAGAATGGTTTGGGGTGCTGGGTTGTTTGGGAAGGTGCAAGATTTGAGGGTGCAGGGTTTGGGGTGCAGGAGCTTGGTGTGCAGGGTCAGGGGAAGTTTTGGAGTACAGGATTTGGGTGTGCAGGGTTGGGGGCCAGGGTCCTGGTGTGCAGGGTTTTGGGTAGCAGTATCTTGGGGTGCAGGACTTGAGGGTGCAGGGTTTGGGGGTGTAAGGTTTTGGGGGTGCAGGATGTTGGTGGAAGGATCTGGAGGTACAAGGTTTGGGGTTGCTGGGTTTGGGGGTTAAGGGATTTGGGGTTGTAGGTTTGGGGTTTTCAGGGCCTGGGGGTGCAGGGTTTGCAGGTGCAAGGTTTTGGGGCTCATTGTTTGGGGAGGGCAGGATTTGGGGGTGCAGAGTTTTGAGGTGCAGGGGTATTGAGAGAGAATCTGGGAGTGCAGGATTTTGGGGTGCAGTGCTTAGGGTAGCAGGATCTTGGGTTGCAGGGGTTTGGGGTGAAGGGTTTGTGGGGCAGGATTTTGTGTGCAGGGTTTGGGGAGCAGGATTGATGGATTTGGTGGTGCGGGGTTTGAGGGAGCAGAGTTCAGGGGTGCAGAGTTATGGGCTTAATGATTTGAGGGTGCAGAGTTGTAGAAGGCAGCGTTTGGGGGTGCAATGTTTTAGGAGGCAGGATTTCGGGGTGCAGCATTTGGAGTTGCACGTTTAGGACTTGCAGCGTTTTGGGGAAGTACTTAGGGTTGTGGATGCAGGTTTCGCATGTTCAGTATCCGGACATGCAGGATTTTGGGGTGCAGGGTGTACAGGGAAGGATCTGATGGTGAAAGATTAAGGGGTGGAGGTTTTGGGGAATTTCAAGGAAAACGGGTTTGGGGTTGCAGGATTTGGGGAGGCAGAATTGGGTGTGCAAGGATTGGGGTTTCAGAACCTGGGGGTAAAGGGTTTGGGAGTAAACAGCGAGCCTGTCACAAAGCCCTCCGGACAGTGTGTATGTCACAAACCCCATTGGACAGCATGTGTGTCACAAACCCCAATGGACAGCGTGTGTGTCACAAACTCTGTTGGACAGTGTGTGTATCATAAACCCCATTGGATATCGTGTATATCTCAAACCCCACTGGACAGCGTGTGTGTCACAAAACCCATTAAACAGCGTGTCTGTCACAAAGCCCTCTGGACAGTGTGTGTATCTCAAACCCCATTGGACAGTGAGTGTGTCACAACCCCCGTTGGACAGCGTGTGTTTCACAAACCGCTTCGGACATTGTGTGTTTAAAAAAACCCCATTGGACAGTGTGTGTGTGTCACAAACCCCATTGGACAGCGTGTGTGTCTCAAACCCCATTGGATAGTGTGTGAATGTCAAACTCCATTGGACAGCGTGTGTGTCAAAAACCCTTTGGACAGTGTGTGTGTCATAAACATCATTGGAGTGGGTATGTTTCACAAACCCCATTGGACAACGTGTGTGTCACAAATTCCATTGGACAGAGTGTGTGTCACAAACGCCACTGGACAGCGTGTGTGTCTCAAAACCCATTGGGCAGCGTGTGTCACAAACCGCATTGGACAGTTTGTGTGTCACAAAACCCATTGGGCAGCGTCTGTGTCTCATACCCCATTTGACAGTGTGTGTGTCGCAAATCACATTGCACAGTGTGTGTGTCACAAACGTATGTGTCACAAACCCCATTGGACAGCGTGTGTGTCACAAACTGTATTAAAAAGCGTGTGTGTCACAAACCCCGTTGGACAGCGTGTGTGTCACAAACTCTTTTGGACAGCGTCTGTGTCTCAAACCCCATTGGACAGTGTGTGTGTCACAAACCCCATTGGAGAGTGTGTGAATGTAAAACCCCATTGGACAGTGTGTGTGTCACAAAACACATTGGACAGTGAGTGTGTCACAAACCACATTGGGGGCGTGTGTGTCAAAAACCCCACTGAGCAGTGTGTATTTCACAAACAAAATTGGACAGTGTGTGTCACAAGCCTCTATTGGACAGTGTGTGTGTGACAAAACCTATTGGACAGCGTGTGTGTCTCAAACCCCATTGGACAGCGTGTGTGTCACAAAAAAAATTGGACAGTGTGCATCACAAAGCTCTATGGACAGTGTGTGTGTCTCACAAACCCCATTGGACAGTGTGTGTTTCACAAATTCCATTAATCAATGTCTGTGTAACAAACTCCGTTGGACAGCGTGTGTGTCACAAAGCCCTCTGGACAGCGTGTTTTTCACAAACCCTTTTGGACAGTGTGTGTGTCTCAAACCCCATTGGAAGCGTGTGTGTCTCAAAACCCATTGGAAGCGTGTGTGTGTCACAAATGCCACTGGACAGTGTGTGTGTCACAAACCCCAATGGACAGCGTGTGTGTCTCAAAACTCATTGGACAGCGTGTGTGTCACAAACCCTTTTGGACAATGTGTTTTTCACAAACCCTTTTTGGACAGCATGTGTGTCACAAACCCCAGTGCACAGTGTGTGTGTCTCAAACCCCATTGGAAGCGTGTTTGTGTCACAAACGCCACTGGACAGCGTGTGTGTCACAAACCCCAATGGACAGCCTGTGTGTCTCAAAACCCATTTGACACCGTGTGTGTCACAAACCCCATTGGACAGCGTGTGTGTCTCAAACCACATTGGACAGTGTGTGTATTTCACAAAGCCCTCTGGACAATCTGTGTTTCACAAAACCCTTTGGACAGATTGTGTGTGTTACAAACCGCATTTGAAAGCGTGTGTGTTTCACAAACCCCACTGGATATCGTATGTGTCTCAGACCCCATTGGACAGGTGTGTGTTTCACAAAGCCCTCTGGACAGTGTGTGTTTCAGCAATCCCATTGCACAGATTGTGTGTGTCACAAAACTCCTTGGAGAGCGTGTGTGGCACAAACCAAATTGGACAGTGTGTGTGTCACAAACCCTATTGGATACCGTGTGTGTCACAAACCCCATTGGACAGCATGTTTTCATAAACTATATTAAAAAACGTGTGTGTCACAAACCCCATTGGATAGTGTGTGTGTCTCAAACCCCATTGGACAGCGTGTGTTTCACAAACCCCATTGGACAGTGTATGTGTCACAAACCCCATTGCATACTGTGTGTCTCACAAACCCCATTGGACAGCATGTGTGTCACAAACCGTATTGGACAGCATGTGTGTCAAAAACCCCATTGGACAGCGTGTGTGTCGCAAACAACATTGGACAGTGTGTGTCACAAACCTCTATGGACGTTGTGTGTCTCAAACCCCATTGGACTGTGTGTGTTTCACAAATCCCATTGGACAGCGTATGTGTCACAAACACCATTGGACAGTGTGTGTGTCACAAACCCTATTGGAAAGCATGTCTGTCACAAACCCCATTGGACAGCGTGTGTGTTTCACAAAGCCCTCTGGACAGTGTGTGTGTCAGAAATCTCATTGGACAGCGTCTGTGTCTCAAACTCCTTTGGACAGAGTGTGTGTCAGAAACCCAATTAGACAGCGTATGTGTCACAAAACCCATTGGACAGTGTGTGTCTCAAACGTCATTGGACAGTGTGTGTGTCACAAACCCTATTGGACAGCGTGTGTGTCTCAAACCCCTTTGGACTGTGTGTGTCTCATGGTCTAGGGGACAGCATGTCTGTCTCACACCCTATTGTACAGTGTGTTTGTCACAAACACTGTTGGACAGCGTTTGTTTCACAAACCCCATTGGATAGTATGTGTATAATAAACCGCATTGGATACCGTGTGTATCTCAAACCCCATTGGAAAGCGTGTGTGTCACAAAACCCATTAAACATCATGTGTGTCACAAAGCCCTCTGGACAGTGTGCGTGTCACAAACTCCATTGGATAGCATGTGAATGTCAAAACCCGTTGGACAGCGTGTTTGTCACAAAACCTATTGCACACTGTGTGTGTCACAAACCCCATTGGAGTGTGTGTGTGTCACAAAACCCATTCGGCAGCGTGTGTGTGTCACAAACCGCAGTGGACATTGTGTGTGTCACAAACCCCATTGGACCGTGTGTGTGTCACAAACCTCCTTGGACAGCATGTGTGTCACAAATCTCATTGGACAGCGTTTGTGTGTCACAATCTCCATTGGACAGTGTGTGTGGCACAAACCACATTGGACAACGTGTGTTTCAAAAACCCCATTGGACAGTGTGTGTGTCACAAACCCCATTGGATAGCCTGTGTTTCTACAACCGCATCGTACAGTATGTGTGTCACAAAGCCCTCTGGACAGTGTGTTTTTCAAAAACCCCATTGGACAGCGTTTCTGTGTCACAAACCCCAGTAGTGCGTGAGTGTGTCCAAAACCCCATTGGAAAGTTTGTGTGTCACAAACACCGTTGGACAGTGTGTGTGTCACAAACCCTATTAGAAAGCGTGTCTGTCACAAACCCCATTGGATAGCGTGTGTGTCTCAAACTCCATTGGACCCTGTGTGTGTCACAAACACTACTGGAAAGCATGTTTGTGTTACAAACGCCATTGGACAGCGTGTGTGTCTCAAACTTCTTTGAACAGTGCGAGTGTCACAAACCCCATTGGACAGTGTGTGTGTGTCACAAACCCAATTGGACAGAGTGTGTGTCTCAAACCCCATTGGACAGCGTGTGTGTCACAAACTCTATTGGACAATGTGTGTGTCAAATCCCCGTTGGATACCGTGTGTATCTCAAACCCCATTGGACAGCGTGTGTGTCTAAAACTCCCTTGGACCCTGTGTGTGTCACAAACACTACTGGAAAGCGTGTTTGTGTTACAAACGCCATTGGACAGCGTGTGTGTCTCAAACTCCTTTGAACAGTGCGAGTGTCACAAACCCCATTGGACAGCGTGTGTGTCTAAAACTCCATTGGACCCTGTGTGTGTCACAAACACCACTGGAAAACGTGTGTGTGTCACAAACGCCTCTGGACAGCGTGTTTCTCTCAAACCCCATTGGACAGTGTTTGTGTCACAAACCCCATTGAACGGCGTGTGTTATACAAACCCGATTGAACTGTGTGTGTGTCATAAACCCCATTGTATACCGTGTGTATCTCAAACCCCATTGGACAGCGTGTGTGTCACAAACCACTTTGGACAGTGTGTGTTTCTCAAACCACATTGGACAGCGTTTGTGTCTCACACCCCATTGGACAGTGTGTGTGTCACAAACCACTTTGGACAGCGTGTTTTTCTCAAACCCCATTGGACAGCGTTTGTGTGTCACAATCTCCATTGGACAGTGTGTGTCTCACAAAACCGATTGGGCAGCGTGTGTGTCTCAAACCCCATTGGACAGCGTGTGTATCACAAACCCCATTGGACAGCATGTGTGTCACAAACTCTATTGGACACTGTGTGTTTCACAAACCCCATTGGACAGTGTGTGTGTCTCAAATCCCATTGGACAGCGTGTGCGTCACAAAGCTCTCTGGACAGTGTATGTGTCACAAATTCCATTGGACAGAGTGTTTGTCACAAACCCCATTGGACAGTGTGTGTGTCACAAACCCCGTTGGACAGCGTGTGTTATACAAACCCAATTGAACAGTGTGTGTGTCATAAACCCCATTGTATACCATGTGTATCTCAAACTCCATTGGACAGTGTGTGTGTCCCAAAACTTATTAAACACCTTGTGTGTCACAAACCCCTCTGGACAATATGTGTGTCACAAACCCCATTGGACAGTGTGTGTGTCTCAAACCCCATCACACAGTGTGTGTGTCACACATCCCATTGGGCACAGTTTGTGTCACAAATCCCAATGGACAGAGTGTGCGTCTCAAATACCATTGGACAGCATGTGTGTCTCAAACCCCATGGAAAGTGTGTGTCACAAACATCATTGGACAGTGTGTGTGTCTGAAACCCCTTTGGCCAGTGTGTGGTCACAAACCCCTCTGGACAGCGTGTGTTTCACGAACCTTATTGGACAGCGTGTGTGTCTAAAACCCCATTGGACAGTGTGTGTGTCACAAACCCCATTTGACAGCCTGTGTGTCTCAAACCCCATTGGACAGTGTGTGTGTCACAAATCCCATTTGACAGCATGTGTGTCTCAAACCCCATTGGACAGCATGCGTGTCTCAAACTCCATTGGACAGCGTGTGTGTCACAAAACCCTTTAGACAGTGTGTGTTTCTTAAACACCACTGGAGTGGGTCTGTATCACAAATCACATTGGACAGAGTGTGTGTCACACACCGCATTGGACAGAGTGTGTGTCAAAAACCTGGTTGGATATCGCGTGTGTCTCAAATCCCATTGAACAGGGTGTGTGTCAAAAATTCCATTGGTTAGAGTGTGTGTCACAAACGCAATTGGACGGCGTGTGTGTCTCAAACCCCATTGGACAGTGTCTGTGTCAAAAACCCGATTGGATAACGTGTGTGTCTGAAACCCCATTGGACAGTCTGTGTGTCACAAACCCCATTGGTTACCATGTGTGTCACAAATCTAAATGGACAGTGTGTGTGTCACAGACCCCATTGGATATCGTGTGTGTCTCAAACCCCATTTCACAGTGTGTGTGTCACAAATTCCATTGGACAGAATGTGTGTCACAAACCCCATTGGACAGCGTGTGTGTCACAAAACCCATTAAACATCGTGTGTGTCACAAAATCCTCTGGACAGTGTGTGTGTCACAAACCCCATTGGACAGTGTGTGTGTTCCAAACCCTGTTGGAAAGCGTGTGTGTCACAAACACCATTGGACAGTGTGTGTCTCTCAAACCCCATTGGACAGTGTGTGTGGCACAAACCCCATTGGATAGCGTGTGTGTGTCAAACGTTATTGGACAGCGTGTGTGTCTAAAACCCCATTGGACAGTGTGTGTATCTCAAACCCCATTGGACAGTGTGTGTGTCACAAACCCCATTTGACAACGTGTGTGTCTCAAACCCCATTGGACAGAATGTGTGTCACATAACCCATTAGACAGTGTGTGTGTCTCAAACGCCACTGGAGGGTGTGTGTATCACAATCCACATTGGACAGAGTGTGTGTCACAAACCCCATTGGACAGTGTGTGCGTCACAAAACCCATTGGGCAGCGTGTGTGTCTCAATCCCCATTGGACAGTGTGTGTGTCACAAACCCCATTGGATAGCGTGTGTGTCTCAAACCCCATTGGCCAGTGTGTGTGTCAAAATCCCCATTGGATAGCGTGTGTGTCTGAAACCCCATTGTGCAGTGTGTGTGTCACAAACCCCACTGGATAGTGTGTGTGTCACAAACCTCATTGGACAGTGTGTGTGTCACATACCCCATTGGATATCGTGTGTGTCTCCAATCCCATTTGACAGTGTGTGTGTCACAAATTCCATTGGACAGAGTGTTTTTCACAAACCCCACTGGACAGTGTGTGTGTCACAAACCCCACTGCAATTATCTGCAGCTGACATCGAGGGCAGGTACTTCCTATGCAGACTTTTGCCGTGGGAATTTGAGGACGAATCTTCTATCTGGACATCTTTTGTAGAGTACTCCATATTCCTAGCGGTGTGGACCACCCATGACTTAAATAATTATGACTGAGATTCATGGGACTTGGTAAACAAATGAATTGTCTTATGTTAATGACCTCTCTTCTACTCTGAAACCAGTTCAGGGATCATGACATTAAATCAGTGTTTGGACATGGCCGGTTGTTTCTTAAGAAATTTCTTTTGCTCAGTTTTTGCCAATTTATGCAACAGTAACTACAGATTTTTAAATTCCTTTTTGATTCAAACAGTGATAGTGCAAATGGATGGAAGTGTACTTTCAGTCATTTGAGGAGCTATGAAAGCAGAATGGATGATGAAAAGACCAAGCCTTTTGTGTCCCAGGCAATGCAGACATCTTGACATAGCTGAATATTGACATCTCAGATGCCGTTACATGACAGGTAAGGTACAGCACAGGCTCAGTCCACTGAACTCTCATAACGTATCCAGGGTCAGGTGACAGAAATGATGGGCCGTGTAATCACAGAAGAAGGAGTTGCCTAGGAGGTGCCTGTGTTTGTAATATAGAAGGTTGCTACTCAGAAATTGGATCAGAGCTGTTACTTACCTAACTTATTTTATGACCAGATACAGACCAAAATATGAGACACAACCTTAATTTAATACCATAGGTGCTGTCAATGCATCAGGTTGGAGACTGGGAGGCAGGGCATAAGGGCATGAACTGCACGCTAGTGGAAGACAGCCATAAATATAATTTATATGAAGCCATGTTTTCATGGTCTTCTTTAGTGACCTCTCTGAAGAAGCTCAGCTTCAGACTGGATGAGTGCTCTCTTGCTTGCCACTGGGAGGCAACTCTGGAGATGAGGAATGGGAACTTCTGGTAAAGACTCAGAGGTCAACAATCCTATAAATGACTATATTTATTTTTGTAGAAAGTTCTGTAACATTCACCTTTCTTTGAGTGTGACTGTGGTTCCTGCCTCATCTGTTCTGCAACTTTTCCGTAATTACATTTCTTCTCTGATTCATAGGGTCAACATAAAAAAAAGGTGTTGAAAAGATCACACACACGCGTGCTTGAATTTCTGTCCTGAACTCCTTCATTTTTTCCTTCTTCACATATGTACTCCTACCCAACCAACCCTTATAAACAACTTTGTATCCTCTTCCAATGCCTGTCTTTGTCCCTTATGTCAAATTAACACTACAACTCTTTTGCTCAAAGGGTATTTGTCTGCTGTGCAACCCAAGAAGTGTTGTTAAAACTATATGTACAGACCTACTTATATAATATGTATGTATATACAAACACACCAATCCTCATAACTCATCAATCTCCTGTAGACTTCGCGTATTGTGTTTGAACATTACCAATAGATCTATAGGTATGCTCTTGGAAAGAGAGTTTGTGTCTCCTTGTTCTGTGCAGAAATAAAAATTCCACTAGCATTCAACTGATAATTATATACTGAATTTAAAAGTAATCAACCCAATGTGCCCTAGAAATTACTCATGAAAAGGACTATTCATGTATTGCCCTAACTCTTGTCACTCAGCCAGAACTGACGTCCGACTTAACTGAAAGTATCGATTTGCTACCCTGAAATTTATTTTTTTTTTTCAAAAGTAATTTACAATGTATTCCGTAACACTAGTCATAGAAGCAAGAGCATTTGAGCTTTAATCAGCAGTTAGTTCACCCCACCCCTGCTCTTCTGTCATTCTATCGTTCATAGATCTATGAAGAAGAAGACATTGCTTTTTCAGGAGCCCTTGAGAAGAGCATGGCTGTGGCTTTTAGAGTCAGTGCCACAGACCAGAGAAGCTTTTAATCTTAGGCATCATTGAGGCCGAGTTGCAGCAGTAGACTAAATAACAGTTTAAGAAGTTATCATGAAAACACATGAAGAATCTGTAGAACAAAACAGGTTTCACATAAGTCTGCACATGCTAAAGTCATTTTATTATGAGAAATCTACTTCTATATAGAACTAAGTAGTTTCTTTGAACTAGGAACCCTGGAGTCTAGACAGACTGATGTCTATAGTCAGCAATAATAAATTCTTCTAACGAACTCCAGGATACTGCTGCTGTAAGTGATTTACTAGGCAATTAAATAAATCAATAACTTGGTCTTTAAACCTTGCCTTTCTTTTTATGGTTCTGATATCCAATATTCAGACCAACACACATATGGAGTTTATTTCTCACTACACTGTATGGGAAGCCTAAATACATAACTTCAGGCTTTCTCAAAATTTTAAAATAGATATTCTCTGTAGCATTCTCCTCTGAGGTCTGATCTCCCACTCATCAAAACAGTATGCCTGGTTGTAGAGTGCTGTGGGTTTTTCTAGGTATACCCTGAGTTTCTATTCATGGAAACACAGTATAACAGAGGATGGTTGGGAAATTACATATTAGAAAGCAGTGTAGGGGAAAGGGACCTGGGGGTCCTGGTGGACAACAGGATGACCATGAGCCAGCACTGTGCCCTTGTGGCCAGGAAGGCCAACGGCATCCTGGGGTGTCTTAGAAGGGGGGTGGTTAGTAGGTTGAGAGAGGTTCTCCTTCCCCTCTACTCTTCTACAACTTCTTCTTAGTGAGGGTGACAGAGCACTGGAACAGGCTGCCCAGGGAGGTTGTGGAGTCTCCTTCGCTGGAGACATTCAAAACCCGCCTGGACGTGTTCCTGTGCGACCTCACCTAGGCGTTCCTGCTCCAGCAGGGGGATTGGACTAGATGATCTTTTGAGGTCCCTTCCAATCCCAAACATATTGTGAGATTGTGATACTGTGATGGAGAAAGGTGGTATACCAAAGCATGGAGGACCAAGACCAACACTGAAGAGAGACATTTCACACACCTTGCAGAGCGCAGCTTAGTTGAAGTTACTTTTGAAGAGGTCAGCACAAATCTCAGAGACAGTGAATGCACAATGCCCTGTCATCCAACTCTGGCTAATAACTGCCATGACAATGGGCATTTTGGGAGCAAGAGAGACAGCTGAGGAAGCTTTCTTCAAGGACTTCATCTGCACTTGCCTGCCCATTCAGATCATAAGCTAGCATTAGCAAACACGATTTTAGCTTGTCATCAAGCCAGTAGCTGAAAGCTGATGAAGCTGATTTAGTGAAGTGTGTGTTATGGTCAACCATTTCTCTCATGGCAAGGAAAACCTCCAAGAAATCATATGCTTTGGGATTGTCTCATTCTGGTCATAGATCAAGGATTTCTGCAGGTTACAGCAGGATTCACCAAACAAGGAACATACTCATCAGATGCATATATGCCTCTGATACTAATATAAAAATATTTCTTTCCTAGTAATATTTCCTCTGTGGCAATGCATATCGTGCAAATGCGTCCATTACTCAATTATAAACTCTGTTTCCTCTATCACAATATTAAAAGTACAAATCATAGTTATTCATATAAGAAATTTCATTTTCTTAATAATTTAAACCCAAATGATACCTTGTTTAACTAGGTAATAAAATTAATTTCCAGCTTAACTACCACTTTTTTCTTAGTTGTACTGAAATAGAACAAACCCATAAATTAAAGTTACATTAATAAAATTATCCAACACCAGAATACTTCCTTCCTTAATATACCTTCACCTTTTCCCAAACACAGACTTCTAGGTCAGGTTTATATCACTACATACTTAGTTTCCACAGTAATTTTATTGAATAAGTGGCAGACATGAAAATCTCCAGTTCCTACCTGATGATTGGCAGGCATTCTGAGTCTGAGTAGATCCATTAGTAATGCAAAGTGATCTAGGAAATCCGTTTCTGGTATATGTGTTCAAAACAATGAAAAAGAATCAATGCCATTTTAAAAATAACTATATAAAAAAGGAAAAAAAAAATTATGTTATCGGGCTTGAAAAAGATGTGTGCATATTATATATTAAGCTAATATGTGAATTTGGGCTTTGTATTATTCATATCCATAGTCTAGTCCATAGTTGTCCTGGATTCTAGATTTCACAGTTTGCCACTAGTTGGACAGTATGTGCAGGGACAGCAATGCAGGGTAAGATGTTTGTCATGAGCAACCACTGGAGAAATTGCTCTTGGGTGCCTCTCACGTCTTGGTTACTTTCCAGCCACATGTGGGCTCAATTGCAAATTCCTCTGTCAGTTTCACAAAAACAAATATCAAGAGTTTCCTGTGGATTTCCTTGGAGGCAAATTGAACCAAGAAAAGCTTCAATCACCAGCTTCAACCTGAGCTGTGATAGTAGTAAGTCATTATGCTTAGGAGGTTAAAGCCCAGCAGCTAAACATCTAATGCATATGTAGTATAGGCACAAGCCAAAGACATTTGAATAAAGTTACATCACTCATCTTTTTATGTCTTGAAAAGCAAACAAAAAATCCCAGGAGATAGAAACAAAGATGCCACAGGACCCTGATTTTTAAGCTGCATTTTAACATAAACTCAAAATATAATACAGTCAGTATCCTACTTTTACTTCTTTTGTTTGTATGTTTTCAACTGCAGCAGAAAAGCACATAAAAGGATTTCCACACACAAACTTCACGTTTTCTGCCTAAGACACCAACAGATATTCTGGAGAACTGGCTGGCAAAAAGGGAAACTGAAAGAAGGGAAGGATTTCTGATGTCGCCTAACATGAAATCATTTACCATTTACTTCAAATATTCAGCTTACCTGAAGAAAATGAACAGTGTCTCATTATTCCTAATGACAAATTATTCTGTAACGCTGAAAGAAAAATGTAAAAGCACAGGTAGGTGATTATTCCTTAAAAGCAATTGAGATTCACATTTATAAGTGACAGAACATTAATCACATGTATTTGCTATAAGTGAAAAAAAAGTGATGATTTAAAGCAAGTGGTTTTTATGCATGTGGTTACAGAGTCAGCAAGCAGAAATTTTCAGAGCACAATTTCTTATTTAGAATTACACAACTGTCCATCTTTCATTGGTTTTGAATGTTTTCAATTGCTTTCAATTTCTACATCTAAGTGCCACTTCTAGGAGGTTACACTCCCTTCTGGCAGTGAAGATTTAAAACTTAACATGGCTTCAAATGCATACTTTAGGCATTTGACCTGTTTCCAAATATTTAGCTAACTACTGTCATAAAGCAGGTTAAAAAACCCACAAAACAACAAAACAAACAAACAAACAAACATACATATATGTATAAATAACCCACATCCAATATAAAATAATGCGTTTGTATCCATGTTTTCTTCCCCCACCTTTTCATTCAAACCAACTTCAGTGTTTGAATCTATTACACAGCAAGAAAGGTTGAGTAGATAACTAACTATGCTCCACAAAATACTTTAGTTAAGCAGCAAGTTTTCACTTATTTTATTTTCATAATATCTGTATTTTGGCGGCCATGCCAATTTCAAAGGTGAAAGTTTCATGGCTAAGAAAAGCAAACTGCATAAATTTCAAGCACATATAACAGAGACAAGACAAGGCTCCACCAGCAATATTAAACCTTTCAAAAATTACCATGTCATTTTTAACTCGAGCCCTGGAAGATCTTATAGATATGTTAAAGACAAAAATGCTAGAAAAAAATATTCTTCTGTGAAGACTGTTTTAATCCTTATCATTTATTTTTCCTCCTTAAATACATGCAGGCAACAAAACAGTTCTGTACTTAAGCACTAGTGATCAAGGCAGAAGACTGTACAAGTTTGTAAAATAAAAACTTTTGATTTATCTCATAATTACTGGACTATCATCATTACGAGGGTTGTTTATTTCAAACATTTAGAAAATATGCAAGTTTCTAATAAAATCGCACTTACTGACAGAAATTTTGTTGACAAGTACAATTCTTGTGTGAATTTTGAATATTTTCAGTATGAATACCTAGAAAAAAAGCAGTCCTATGAGGTTTCAGCACTTAAAGGAGAAAGACTAGTAAGCAGCATAAAGCAGTTCATAATAGAGCTTCTACCTGAATGGCATGGGCAGATTTTGGAGATAAGAATGTGGATTCTGTGCTCTTAAGAAGACTAAAAGACAGCAACGGTTTGTAATGTGCATTGCACATGAACTGACATAGTTAGAGCCACTGCATTTGGCAGGAGTAAAGGACCACTCAAGAAAAACTTAACAGGCTTTCATATATATTCATATACCTTTAGGAACAGAAAATTCTAAAAAATAAGTGACAAAATGACTGAGAGGTGTCTCTGGAAATACATATCTATTTTGCCTGCATGCTTATCCAACCAAGAACAAGAGAGGTGTGACTCAGAAGCTATGATGCTGCAGTTATTTTGAGAAGAGCATCACCCATGACCACAGAGCCTCTGTAGCACATTCAGCTCATGTGCAGCAGCCTTGCATGAGCTTCTGGCTACAACAATCTTGCAGACACCTGGATCACATACTACATGAGTCAGACCTGCAAAAACTAGAATGAGTTTGTTTAATCACACCCTACTGCATGGATCTTTCACTGCCCTAAGCAATATAAAGAAAGGCAGTGCTCCAGGCAACACAATCCTCTATTTACATTACCCGAGTTGTAGAATTAGTCCTAAAACATTTAGCTTGGCATAAGATCTGCATCCCACGTAGGTTATGAAAAAGAGGTGGGAAAAAGATAAGAAAACCAGTCCTATAAAGGAAAGGACAACAGTTCATTCAAAATAAATGACCAAATTATACATATACACCAAGTTATACTTTTGTATTGCCATTGATCTGTTTGGCAGGAAATACAGAGTCTGAACAAAATTCCAGATAAACTTCCCAAATTCAAATGAGCAGCAATCAATAGTTGCACTAGATACTTCCAACAAAAGTGAGGTAAGCAACCATTCTGAATAATTTATCATGGCAAGAAGAGTCAGTTTGAAATAAACCCCAGTACATTTCATTAAATGACAGTAGCAGTTAATTGATGAGTTGTTCCTGCTATAAATATTTTAATTTTGGGGATAGCAAAATAATAATAGAATCCTCACTCTTGACTAATACTATTTTTATTCAGTAAGAAAACAGCATAAATTGTGAAGGGTCACATGTTATAAATCAAGTAATTGAACATTATCTCCCATTATAGGTCCTGAGAAAGGAATTACTGTAATCAGTTATTTTATGTGGAAAACTCTGGTCAAATAAGTTCTGACATTCAAAATTTGTTGTAAAAAATAGTTGCTTTTTTCACAGGTATGCATGAAGTGCTATAAGTAATACCAAACCTTCTTTTCAGTAAAGCCAGATGTAGAAAAATATTTTAGTATACAGTTGTGATAAGATAGCTCTAATTACTTTAGTGCCCTGAAGACATGAATGTGCATAGCTATCACAAGTGATATTTGTTAATAATAATGACTTAAAAACTACAATGAGCTTTTTTATATGTATTTTTTTAATTATTAATTTTTTTTTTTTTTTACCTCGGCTGTAAAGCAGTAGTATAGCTGGACAAGAACACGATTCTTCAGCAAAACTGAGGGATTTTGGTAACTTCATAGGGAGAAATCCACTGAGGGAAATACAGCATGAGACAGCTGTCATTACTAATGTACAACAAAAGGTATCTTTTTTTTGTAGACTTCTGGTGCAAGATCAGACTATTTTTTGGATTTCAAGTTAAATTTCAGGTCCACTAGTTTGATCACAAATCTTTGTTCTTTCTAATCAAGACAGATTACAAACAGATGTCCCCGTGAGACAACTAAAAAGTAAACTTCAATTGACTGTCCTCAGAGTCACTATTCAGTGTACAACAGTGCTTGACCAGTAGTTTAAAGCATGTATTTTATTTGACACTGGACTATCACTGGATATAGGAATGTGAGACTGAAACTGATTTGTTGTTTGATGTATACACTGTAAAAGTTAGGTGTACATTTAAACTCGATACAATCTATTTACTATTTCCATTCAGCATTTATGCTAATTGTGTAAGAACATCTGCCCAAAATGGAAGGTGTTGACCTAACCTCAAATTCAAGAACAACTTTGACTATTTAGCCAAGTGAAGAAGAAGGGAAATTTTTCTGTCTATAAATTATTACAATGAGGTATAGGATTTCCTAGCTTTCTAACAATAAGCTCTGCTGATTAAATCAACATGCATACATGCCAAAACTGTATCGCTAAGTAATGTCCCTTTTAAAATCATCACAATGCTCTTTCAATGTATTAGCAGAGAAAACAAGTGTGCTTATAAAGGACTTATGTCTTACACTGTAATTTCTGTGTTAGGTCAAAAACAGTAACATGCAGAAAAGCCCTCCTCAGCAGCACCACAAACTGTGAAAGGAAAATGTGATAGAAGATATTCAGTACCATCTCCACTGGATCAATATCTAGGTCAATTGTTTGTCCTTTAAAAATGTCAAAGCAAGTCAAATGTTCACAACTGTAGTAATTTTAAATAATATGCCACATTTAAAACCTAAAACATGCCTTACTGCAGCTTAGCTTCTGAGATCAGTTGAAGAATAAGTTTGTCCAGTGTGAGAAGAGAAATATAAAACAAAAATACAGAGTTCTCAGGTACTGTGGCTCTGACATACAGCAGCAGAAGGATCACTGGTGATCTCACATTTTCAGGGCAAAGGATTTAGAGAATGGGTCACTGCTATGTGCTTCTTTTAATGATGCTGCTGCCATTCATTCTGTATACTACTGCAGAGCTTTTACCTATTTAAGGAACTAACTCTGTTTGGGATCACTTGGTAATGGGTAATTTGAGCTTTATTATTTTTTTTTGCAGGAATTTCCTCCACTTGCACAGGACCTAACTCATTTGAGTTCTGAAACAATCTGGAGAAACACAATAGTTTTTCATTGAGGTAAAAGAGCAATTGCTTCTGCCCACGCTAACTGCTCCACAAAGTTAAACAAGGTTAGGCTTCTACTAAAGAAGGCAGGTTCTTCTCTGAAAAACCTGGACAGAAAGTTCTGAAATATGAATACAATCCAAGTGAGGTAATTGAAGCCAGGTGTTACACAATGACAGTGTTCTAGACATGGTATCGGCACATACCTAGTTGCATAAGGATAAATGAGACCCTTGAGAATTACTGTATTTCCATGTAGTTCTAAACAACCTTAATCTCACAGATACTGAATGTCCTATTGACCTAACAAAAATACTTACCTTCTTTCAACATTTCATGTTATTCCACTGCCTGCATACTAAGGGATACAGTATATTTAATAATTACCTGTATTCAAAGACACTTCTTTCAGCCTTATTATATGTTCTTGTATTTTCTTTCATGGTGATCAGCAGACTGGGTAGGTTTTTACCAGGAAAGAATTAACACTTTGCACCACTGTCTCTCCTACCACTCTCTGCCCCTGCAAAACTGATCCACACATCCAGCTTAACCATTCCATGAGGATCATGCCAATGTAAGTATAATAAAATACCTACAAAACATACTTTAACTCACTTTTTAATGCAATAATATCTTCATGTAGCAACAAAACCTCAGCATCTGTGCCATAGGACAATGTAAACAATACAAGGACACTTGCCAATACAATAACTTGCATTATGTAAGCAAATAATTTACATTTTTAATTCAAGGTAGGAAATAACATTGGCTTTGTTTAGTAAAGCAAAGCGAAAACAACAACCAAACATAACTTGTCTTTGCTATTCAAGTGGAAAAAAAGCAGCGAACCACAATCATTATGACCAGATTAAAAATCAGCATGTTATGAAAAAGTGTTAAACTGCAGGCTTGAAATTTTTATAAGCAAAACAGAGCTAGAAATGTTCTGTTGTCCTTTTTGATTTCTGAGAATAAACTGGGCATCAGAGATGCCAAAGTTGGCAGAACAATAGATCTTAACAAGAACTATGAAAAGGTCAAAACTGACCCACTTGTCTCAACACAGTATGAAAACGAGAGAGAGCCTTCATATCTTTTATACATTGAAAGAACAAAATGATGTTTAAACTGTCAGTTTAAGAAGAGTTCTATGAATACACCTTATTGCAGGGTTTTTTGGCTTCTTGGTTAGCATCCTAATTTGAACAAAGAGTACACTGCACTTCTTCAAGTCCTAGCTGTTCTGAAATTGAGCTGGACAGTTTGGGAATAATGCATTGCTAACAAGTAGAAAAAGCAACTTTCAAAAAAAGTTATCAATAAATGGTGCATCTAATACCTATTAAAAAAACAATTAAAAGCATTGCTAACCTCTATTTGACAGTCAGTAGTTACATGGAATATTTAGTATTTTCATGCTTTCACTAGATTACCCCATTTCCTATATTTCCTATATTCTATTTCAATATAGTATCATCCACTAAAGTGCTGAAAGAAAACAAAAAAAACAAAAAAAAACCAAAAAACCAACACACACACCGCAAAAAACGGACTCTGTAAACAAACAGGATTTGCACTAAAGATGCATCAACTTGAGCAGAAACAAATCTACCAAATCTAACATTTACCTCTGGATCTGAATGTGAGAGCTTATCTTTTTAGTGCCATTCTGCAAATCTGGTCTCTTCAGGATGGGATTCTGGCAGAATGTTCATGCGGAAGATGGTCCAGTGGCAGCTGTGTGTATAGGTAGGGTCAGACTTAGGGGATATGGAAAGAAAACAGCTGTTCAAGTCTCACAAGCTTCTTTCCCAGAAACCTGAGGGGAATACTTGTGATCACAAACTCCCACCCAAAGGAAAGCAGAAGAAACATGCTGCTCTTACTCTGCCCTGGGGTCAGAGAGATATACTAGATCTCAATGTCACCCCTCTTTCTCCCTGCCTGATAACTCCACCAAAGTTTCTCCTCCCCAGCCCCTGAGCATAGCTGTGATACTCTGCAGGTGAAGTGGAAGCTACTTGTTTTGTCTTTGGGGTGGAAGAAACAATCTTATCTGTCACTTTGTACCATTCAGGTCCCTAGTATCATCACCAAAATGTTGCCCTGGGAAAATATTTGCCTACTGTCAGTTAACTAACACCAGCTTTGCATTTTGCATTTTAAGATTATTCAGAATATAGGATAGCTGTCATTAAAATTATTCTAGAGCCTCATAGCTACTTATTAGAATTTAAAACTGCGGTCAAAGTACAGTTAACTATATTTAAAATTAACTAGAGCTATCTTAATTCATCAATTAATCTTTGTTATTATTATCGTCAATTTTTCACATATTTTGGCATCACTGCTGATTTATTCAACTCAGAACTACTTTACAGCATGTAGATGTACTTTGTATCACAGGGATGTGTTAATTAACTGTCGAGGGTTAAGATTGCGGGGTGACAATAAAACCCTGGCAGATGTATTGTTAACCCCCTCTTCCCCCCCCACTTCCCCCTTTTGCCCCTCCCTCTCCCCCCTTCCACTCAGCACAGGCGATTGGGAGAGAAAAAGAAGGACAGAGAGAAGAGAGTTGGAAAAAATTAAAGATGTTTTACTAATGCTACTAATAAGAATAGAGAAAATAATACAAAATATACAAAACCAATCTTGAAAGTCTCAGCAACTGCAGAACCGGCACCCAAAGTCCTGGATTGGACTCTGCAGCCAACCAGAGCTGGATTCAGTCTCTCACTAGGCCTCAGTTCGCAGGGACGACTAGCAAGGTCCTCTCCTAATGTCGGCCATAAGCAGAAGGAAAAGGGAGCGAGATCCTCGTGATCTCCCATTTTATATGAAGTATTCACGTGAATGGAATGTTATACACAGTTGGTCAGTTGTTTCTCGTCGCCCCTCTCACGAGATGTCCATCCATGCTTATCAATAAGTTAGCATTCCATTGCTAGGTTTTACCAAAACATGTGTCTGGTTCTCCAGGAACATGTAGTTAATATGAAGGCTTTAGCTGACAGGCAAAATTCACTGAAAGAGAAACTTGTTTTTAACAAAACCAGGACATTAACAAAAACATTTATGAAAGTTTAGTGTCTTTTTATATTTTTGACATTTGACTAAAATTTAAATACATATGTAAGGGTAGCATATTGCATAAGATACATATGCAATTAAGATAGCATGTAATCATAAAGACTGTAGAGTATTATCAGATCCCTTTCTTGAGTCCCTTTCGAATTCTCATGGCACCCTACCAACCACAAATATTTTTCAGGCTGTATGGTGTAAAAAATAGTTGCTTAGCTACAAAACTGAAGTTTATTTGAAGTTCATAGTTATTCTAACATTTATTCAAACACATTTAATTTTCCTAGATATCCCTCATTAATACTTTCTAGAATTTTGAGTGTAGACACCTAGGTTTCTACAGCTTTATATCCTAAGATCATGAAGGGTAATTTTTATAGTTACTTAAATAAATTAGTTATTTAAATATGTAATTATTTCTTTGAAAGCTATACTTTGTTGCATTCTGATAACTGACATTCATTATTCTCTGTCGAATCTGCAAGCCCTCCCATATGAACACATGCATCTACAGAACTCATCTCCATACAGTTTTCTTCAATGTTTTACAAAGGATTCTTCTGCTTCAAGAATATCTGTGGAAAAAATACTCTTCTAGATTAAGGTTTTTTAGAGTTGGTTAGGGCCTCTGGATTAATCTCTATTAAATTCTATTAGACCTTTTCCTAAGGGTAATGTTTTCATATAATGAAATCTTGTAAACACAAGGTCAGGCAGTGAACCATGGCTAAGCTGCACAAAATTAAATTCAGGAAAGACAACATGCAAGGCTTTCCTTTTTGTTCATCTAATCCTTGGATAACTCATGGTCAATGCTACAGAGGAAATACTTGGCAGACTTGTGTCCTTACATGTTTGTGCAGCAAAAACCTGCCATCTCATCTTCTCGGCCATGATGGGACACTTGCCTTCTTTGACAAATTTCAGCCTTTACATCTCGGCTTCTTCAAGGATACCATAGGGCTTGCGACTGGGATGGTCACCATTACCACATCTCTGATCATTCCTTGACAGGGGTGTAGAGAGCAGCTAAGCCTGAAAGGCCCCACCATTTTCGCACTAGCCTCCAAAATACCAGAACATACTGATTTCCAAAAGTGCAATAAATACATCAAGCATGACTACAAAGTGGTTACTTACTATTTAAATACATTTTTAAAACACTTAACATTATCACCAATAAGAAACCACTGTAAGGTCAGTGGTTACAACAGAAGAAATTATCAGAAATCAGTGCCTGAAGCTCTTCATTTCAGCTATCTTCATTAAATGTGGTATGAAAACTGGCATTTTCACAATGATGACAGTAATCTTGGCTGAAAATGATCCTTTATTTTTCTTAATCTCTCAAAGTAGGATCAATTGTAGTCCTCAGAACAGTTCTCTTTGAACCATATACCTAATCTAGGAAAGCAGTGTGCTCTAGTTCTACCACATGAGTAGCTGTTCAAACACCAGTTGAACAAGTTCTCTAGTTAAAACTCTTCATTCTAAAAGTGGCTTTCCTGGATGAACCAAGGAACTCAGCTACTTTTCTTATATGTGCCATTCTTGGCAGAAGTGAAAAAGGCATTGTGAACTGGCAAAGAGCAGAATCAGGTTTTTTTCCTCCATGTTCATTAGCTAATTAAAATAAGCATGACTGAAGGAAATAGCCATGAAAATCTAAATGAAAAAATATTCTCAGAATTCAAAATTAAATGCTTTAGGAGACTTTTCTCATATTCATTAGTTCCTTTAAACAAGTATTCAAAATAGTCCTGAGTGCTCTGATCTCTGTTACCATACAAATTATATCCATTTTATTTCTTAAGCATTTGTCTATTCATGGCATTATGTATAAAAGAACGAGGTCTTCTGAACTGGAAGACTATTTTATCTACAGTAGAAAATAAACACCAAATCAACCAAACAAATACACCAAAAAAACCCACTTGGAATGATGAAACTAAAGAATTATAAAGCTTTGCAGAAACCTTCTGAGTTTTATCTTTCCTGGCTTTTCTAGTGGCTGGGGCAGGTGGAGGAAGACAAAAGTCAGTGTTGAACAGTAAAGAACTCATCAAAAGGAACTTCAACCTACTGAATAGTTTATTCTGGTTTGGAAAATAATATATCTAATACCACTAAACAATTAATTACCTGCATTAGAAAGCAGATGCAAGCAAAAAAATTTGTGCATCAGAGGTTTTGTACCTTTGTTTAAGTAACAGTTTATAACTTCAGTTTGGACTTAAACTGTCTCTCTTACTCTGGCATAGAAAAATAATGGTCACGTCTCAAGTAGGAAAAAAAATGTGTATATGAGGAAAAATGCGCTTGGGGCATTAGTTGTCAAATATAGATGAGACATCTCGGAGATCTTTAGTTAGAACTACAGTCACAATTTTCTTACCTGCTCTTCAGAGAAAAGAGACAGAGTGCATCGGCCAGTGGGTGCAATGGTGATTTCAGCAAAAGGTGAGAGCCATGGTGGTAGCATCTCACCAGGAAGGCCATTCAGAATCAGTTTAAAATAGAAAAAGTGGTGTGGGATGATCCAATACTCCTCTGGCACTCTTTGTGGTGCAACTGTAGATATATTTTTGAGTTTTTTTGCATCTAGAGGGAGCGATAAATTGAGGTTCATGTGTCTGATCCAGGAGCTTCGTTTACTATTAACAGAACTTTCCTGAAAATACCGCACGACAGGTTTGGAGTACAGTCGCCCTCCATTGGCAAGTTAAGGAAGTACATGGACAAAATCGCACATGCTCTAGGAGACTGATATTTTGAAAGGTACTCGAGTTATCCAAGAAATATGGCTTCAAAACAGTTAGCAGATATATTTTTGATAAAGGTAGCATGCTTTAGACCTGTCGTTCCTGGTAAACTGGCTGAGGTTGAAAAGAAGCTGACTTTTTAGGAATTAGGTAGTATGTGTATTTAGTGCACCCAGATGCATTGACTCCTTAGTAAACCAAAATTAGAATATTTTTAAGCAAACAAATCTGAAATGCTAACAGCCAAGGCTGGAATCCAGCTTCTGGAGCTGTGAGGGAATAACCTTCCCTTTGGTTCCACATCCAAGGAGCCTGGAACACTTATAGCAGAATTAAAGGATCGAAGTTACCAGTAGTAATAAGATTGGATCAACTTTGCAGGAGACAGAAATCTGACATCAAGGATTTTTTCCTAACAGACAGAATAAGTAGTGAAACAATAGCTGAAAAGTACAAGTTATTGCCAAACAATTCCTTGACCAGTTAAAAGAAACCCAAACCTGGAGACTGAGTAAATCTTGTATCTTCCCACAGGTCTGAGACAGCAGGAATTAGTCCAACTCTGCCAATTATCTTATATTTCTTTTTCCATAGGGAAAATTATGAGGTCAGTACAGACAATTAAAATACATTTTTAACTGATTAAAATATGTATTTTATGCAACACCCACGCAAGGAGAAACTTTGCTTCAGTAGAAAAAGGGCAATTCAGCTATAGGCTGGTTTTATCTGTGTAGTATGAGTTGGCAATAGTCTTTGATCCATATCCTTTGGTCAAATTTGACATCTATTTTACCTGAGGCAGACACAGATCTTTTGAAGGATATTTCTATATAATGAATGATTGACTGCTGGAAGTCATGTCATCGTCCTCCTCCACCTCTTCAGATCTGATTTGCAGGCCAGGTGAATCTCATGACATGTCTCCAAGTAAATCAAGCAGTGAGAAAAAATGCCTGAAACAGTCCTCATCATGCTGACACCATAAAATCTAGATGATGAGTGATTTTAAGAATCTGAGGAGAAACCCAGCTTATCCCTGCATTCATTTCAGAACAGGGCAGCAATTTGAAGAAAATTCAGTCTTTTAAAAAGCACATTTAGATTCGATGCAGAAAATATTCTCAACAACTTTAAAAAAAATCTATTTTTCTTTTTTAGTTCTCTTCTTATCTCTGCTTGTATTCACTCCTGTTTCCCTTCAATAAAGCAGTTCTTTAACTTCATATGAGCTTATTTTAACTATGAAATATTGAGTTTACTTCAAAAAATGCTATGTGACCTGTTTGTGCAAGGTGATGGGCACTTTCTAGGTACCTTGGCAGATAATGAAAGTAAACCATGGACATAAAAACAGGGCCAATATCAGGATACCTGTGAGCTAACCATTCCTAACTGCTACCTTAGCAGAGTTATCACATTGGATTTCTGTTCTGGTGATTATCGGGCGAACTTCTTAAGCTCTTTATTTATTCTTTCATACTATGCATTCTGCAGTAGCAAAAACCCTCTATCTATGAAGAGCTAATCAATTAAGAATAAATAAAGGACAAAATATTTCTGGAGGTAAACAATCTGCAGTAAATAAAACCTGCCCTTTCCCCATGCAATTCGATTTGCTAAACATCTGAAAACATTTCCACTCACAAGGCTGCTACAGCAATTTGAATTCTTTTTATCTTCCAAAGAGCAGCTGTTCAAGGTTTTGTTTTGTGTGAAATCAGCATAAAAACAAGAAATAAGTTATCCACCGATAATATTTTTTTTTTTCTTTTCTGCTTTTGCAGTAGATGCCTTCACTAGTTGCCATAAGTAGGTAGGAATATGGCCATATATATAATAAATAGTGCGGTGCTGCAGTACTACTGAATGAAAATAGGGAGTTAAATTTTCACTTTTTCTCTGGAGGGGCAAGGAATGTTGCTTATCTCCAGCTTAATTTTACTGGGGTTTTTTTGTTTGTTTGTTTTCCAAAGCTGAAAATTCATTCCTTTTAGCCAGAGTGAAATAACATACTGCGATTGCAGCGATGATGTTTCCTGGAGTGCTTAATAATGAATATATGACTGCATATTAAACACACAAGGTAGCTGATCACTTGATGCTAAAGAAGAATACCTAGGACATGAAAGTTTCTTTATGAATTTCTACATAATATGGAGCTCTTCTGGAAGTTAATTTCTCCTAATATACGCAACAAAAAATAATTAAATCTTATACCGACATATAGAGGTATAGGGATACACAAACACATAGTGTCACACACGTACACGTGTACAAGTATAGGTACATAGAAACCTGTATTAAGAAGGTCCAAAGCAAGATTACATAGAATCTGTGTCATAGACGGTTAAGAGTTACTGAGTAGCCACAGGTACAAATTAAAAGAGATTTTAAAAGAAATATATTATGCACTTACCATAGAGTATATTAAAAGAGCCTTAAGACTGTGAACACACATCCTTCTTACGCTGCAGGTATTAGGAACAGGTATGTGCAACACTTTCCTTAACACCTATCAGAAGAATATAAGATATTCTACATAATTAAAAAGCCTCTGCCAAACCAAAGGCAACAGAGTAGACAAACTGGCAACTTACTTGATAGCAAGGAAAAATATCTTGTCTCAACACCTATATCATACATCTTAAGTGGAAAAGGAAGGCTACAAATATCAAATTAATTCACCTTAGTAAATCTGAAAAAAAGAAATATCATTGTCTTTTCCGTGGAACTCAAAGAAAAATGTGTAATAGAATTCAAGAACAGTATTAAACCCCATGTTTAATGTATCCAAATATATTAACTGTATTTATTCTTTTTCTACAATAACTCACAGTCTTACAAAAGGGATTCCTACTTCTTCACCCATAATGGAAAAATATCTACCTTATAGAAAGGCAGAACTTGTTCAGTCGCTGTTCTTTTGATCAAGATGTGTTTTCTGAGGTGAAATCTAAAGGTAGCTTTAAAAAATCTGAAATCCTACTTGTATCTTTTCTCTGTGTTTTGAAGTGTATCTTTCTGCTCTGGCACAGGAGACCCACGAATCCAGTGAAAAGACACCAAGTAACATCTGAAAAACAACAGTAGTTAAATAAAATAAATAAAAACTTAACCAAGCCCCTCTGTTCCTGTCTCTGTGTTATGGGCGTTAAGAGAGTTAATAGTCCCAAAATACACAGTCTTCCAACAGCATTAGAAGGAATTCCTGGTCAGGCTCTATCTTCACAGATCAAGAATACACCATACAGGAGGTTTTGGGGTCGCTGTCCCACATTATCAATGACATCCCTTGGATTCTTCTGTGAGGCATTACACCATCGAGTTTCATTTCTGTAGTCACCAAGGGTAGCATTAACATTTTGCACTTTTATCCATTCATGTTCTTGTATATTGTTCTGACACTTTTCACAAACCGGCTGGATACAAACATCCATGGGCATAGATGCCAGCAATTCCAATTCCTGTGGTTCAATATCTGCTTCGGGGAGACAGTTAATCCAAAGTGCCATGTTGGTATTATTACAGTTTGTTGCAATGCCTTTGCACCGACCACTATTTTGAAACAGTTGTGTGATGCTGCTGTAGTCATCAAGGGGGATGCCAATCAAGCATGTGTGGAACGGGTTTTCTGGAGATGCTATAGGTATGCATATAGAGTCTTAGTCAGTCATATTGGCTAAAGTAATCCTCATGTTAGTCTTTGTCTGTGCAGGCATCCAAAATGCAACAGCTGCAGCAATCATTGTCAGGAAGATAGCACAGGTTTCACATTTCGTGCTGGCAACCATTGCGGCCCTTGATCTGTAAAGACACAAGCATAGCCTCTCCCCCAGGTTATCAATTGGTGTGGCCTTCTCCATTGACCGTTAACTATGATTTGACCATAACTAATGTAGATTCTTTCTGATTAGCATGGTTTTGGGTCATACTTGCAAAGTGTTTCATCACAGGGCAAATTTGGGCTGCACCACATAGATATAAGTGATTCATCACATACAATCCTTTTGACAATTGGTTTTGTGATGTTTTCCCTACTTCTCCCCCCTTTTTGTTTTTTAAAAAACAAGCAAACAAACAAACAAAGTTCAGAACTAGATACGTGCGTTGGATCTTGACTACGCACTCAAAATCACAAATTAAATTTAGAGGTTCCTCCTTAAAAAGCTCTAAGTAATGTAAAGCTGCGCCAAGTTCTCCTAATTGGGTCGAACTTTCAATAATTTTCACAGAATGATGCAATTGTTATCTTCACACCAAACCACTACAGCTTTATGAGACTTCCCAGAACCATCAGCAAAAACTGTGCAAATATGTAGGATCAGACCAGACACACGTATGGTCTGTGATCTGATGTTAAAGACTTGCAGGTTCTGCAGCAATTTACATTTTACATTTATGCAGGCTAAAAGCTGTGCTGTTAAGAAAATCAGCTAGTGCAATTTCCAAAGACAGAGATTGCAAATAAAAAAAATCAAAATTAAATTTCACAAATGGTACATATATGACAAAAGGATCATGGCCTATTGAGACTTAAATTCATTCCCTGCTTTTCTTGATCAGAGTAACAATCAGTATATCAGTCTGCTAGCAATCTCATCATACTGTCTCACAATAGCTACAGTTTTTTTGTTGTTGTTGTTGTTGGTTTTGTTGTTTTTTTTTTTTTTTCTATGTTGTAGCTATAAACAGACAATTCTGCAAATCCAATCTAATGCAGTCAGCTTGTAAGCTTGTCATAAATTTATTCCTCAAAATCTCTAAGTCCATTTTTGTTGTTGTCATATTTATTGTATATTGTTTTCCCTTACCAGATCGAAGTCCTGTTTCAGTTCTATCAGTGTAGTACTTGCTTTATCGAGACATTGGCTGTTAATAGTAGTGGAAATACAGCATTCAAAATTTCTTTGGAGATCTCTCACTGCAGCAAGCAGATCTGCGCCATCCAAGCAGCTTCTTGTAGGCCATGCAACTAAACAGAATTCTCAGAAAACGTTATTTGAGCTTACAATTTACTTAACAAATCCTAACCTAAGAGAGGTATAGGACTTTTGGGCAAATACAAGAATTCATGTATTAAAACTTTGTTCTAAATTTGGCATTCCGTTTGCCTCAAAAAACGGCCTTTCTTTCGTTTTCTCCCATGACCTCAAAAAGTGGCATGGTGAATTTACTAAGAAGTCTCTTACAACTAGTTACCATAGAATAAGTCTATTAACAAATTTTTGATTTAGTTTTCCAGTTTCATTAGAACTACGGGTCTGCTCAGGATGCTTTTAAACTTCCCTCTCAGACTGTTCTATTCAGTATTACATCGCTGCAGTGGCGGGGGAGAGAGAACCCCCCCCTTTTCACTTCTTTAAAAACGGGCAGCTAGGTTTTTCCTTTCTTGCTGCAGTTTAGATATAATCAAGGTCACGCAGCTGGCATAATGGCTGGTATGAAGTGGGAGGCTCTGGGAAACTTCTCAGTTACAACTTACACAGAGGCCTGGGATATTTTGCTCTTCTGTTTTCTTATTTCATTCTAACCACAATACACTTTATATGCAATTTCAAGTAGCTCAGCAATAGTTACATTCCTTAGCTCCATTTACCTTTTACAATTTACAGATATCAAAAACCAGTATGATAAACATAAATCCATTATTCTATTATCCTAGATCCAAATCAGTTTACATTCTAGCAACCTTTAAATACAACTTCATAACTTCATACAATACCAAGTTCCCAAGTTCACATCCATTATAGCATTTAGGTGTGGTTTTTTTTCTTTTTTCTTTTTTTTTTTTTTTTTTTTTTAAAGCAGAGTTTAACAATTTAAATTCTTTTCTGGTCTCAAAATTACTAGATAACCATATAAGCAATTACTCTAATGTGTAAGGATGCATCCTAAGGGGAAGCATGGCAGAATTTTAGCAATGGAACCGGTTCCCATTATAAATATGCAAATTAAAATACTGAGCTCAGATGTGAAAACCAAATACCAAGGTCAAATATGCAGATAGATCACAGTTACACTTATTCAAGACAATATCTCAATTTTTGCATTGCACCTTTGAACCACTTACTGCTCGGCCAGGTAGCGGTGTCGCTGGGTCTCCCTGACAAAACAGGTCAGTGCGCGCTGGAGCCCAACTGGCACTTGCCCCTCCGCCGCCACAGCGAGCTGGACTGGGCAAGGCTTTTATTAGTGTCTCTTCTGGTGCACTACAACTGTTATTCTAAACCGAGGATTCTTTACTTGATGTGCATACAAAAAAGCCAAATTTAGTGCACCGAGATGAGAGACAGCCTGTCACAGAGTTGCGCAAGTCTGGATATTGGAATAAAGCTAGTATTCTAGAAAAAAAATAACAGCTACTACACACAAAATCTTAACACCACGTTCACGCAGTAAGGAACTAAATTACTCATGATCTTCTGTACTATCACAAAACGCACTTTTTAAGTCAACCGATTCTCATGATTTAACAGTCTGTGAACTTACTGTACTATAGAACAGACAAAGACTTACCAAACAATAATATGCTTAAATACAAAGAAAACAGGTTAATAAGGAAAACATTGTGCAGACTTCAGCAAGTTTACTGTGACCTGTGTGTTATCAGTTAACTTTCTCTCCGCTGTCTGAAATGATTTAATGATCTCTTGTAGGGATTTATTTTGTCCTACTCTTCTCACCCTAAAACCAACATTAATTGCAACAAGGTGTTATACTTCAAGATTCTATTCCCCGGCCACTTTTCCCAATCATTTAACTTCTACAGCAGCCACCATTAATTACAATATTTCACAAGATCTTCCTTCCTCATATTTTCAAGTGCTTCCCTATGTTTTGAAACACCTCCCAATACCGATTTTTTATGAACATGACTGAAAACAGTAATTTCTGACCCCATGGAAAAGCACAGGGCTGCTTGCAGCGTGAATGGGAAAAGTGGAGAGAAAGTTTTACGGCGTACTTATACCACAAAGAAACAATTCTAACAACAACCAGTAAAACAATTAACTCACATTCCTGACAAGCTGCTTGATTTTCAGAGGGGCAATACACAGAAACATTTAATATGCGCTGTAAAACTCGCAAATAACACGTTGACAGCAAACATTAGCATTCTCTACTGCTAATTTCAACACCAGTGCTTCCTTAACTTCTAATTTTTATACCCTGAGTCCCCAGGAGCACCTCCTTTCCAGTCACGATTATCATGACTGCATTGCCGATTGTCAGATTCACTTGCTGTTAGCTGATCTAATCTGTCACACAGTTCTGTTGTCCAGTTCCCATCCAGCGACTTCCTCTGCTCTCTCACGGAAGCCGAAGGGTTAAAAGGCAGTAAAAGCAGATTGGTAAAATTGGTAAAAGGACTGATAGTACACTTGTCCACGACCTCAGCATTCTCAGTTTTCACAGGTTCTTTGAGCAAGTTGTCTGACTCCAATCCTCTGGACTTGCTGTTCTCATCAGGGTTAGATGATGGTACAGGAGGCCACCCGCTCAGCATTTTTCCTCCCCCCGCCCCAGACTGCTGAACTATCGAGGGTGCCGAAAGCACAGCAGGGGATGGAATAGGGAGGGTATCGCAGACACAAACCGGGTGAACTTCACAGCAACTTTCAGGATACTTATCAGGCTGCAATGCTGCAAAAATTCTGGCAGTAGCAGACTGTTCAGCCTTAAGATCTTTTGAGGTAGTGATTATAAGCTTCCATGTAGTTACTAATGATTTAGCTTCTTTATCTCCATTGCTCACTTTATCCCATAATTTCTGCCCTATATTGTCCCAAAGTTCAAGTTTAAGTTTTGAGTCACTAATGCTTGTAACAGTCTTTTCAGGTTTTAATTGCTTCACTGTAGTAATTATCAGTTTCCAGGTGGTTACAAGGTCGAGAATATATTTTTCACGGTGACTAATTGCCTTCCACAACACAGTTCCCATTTTTTCCCAAGTCTCTATTTGAAAAACTCCTGACAGGTCAGCAGGATACCCATTGCCTCTGCACCAAGTTAATAGTCTTTTGAGGTTCTTCGCTGATTTATCATCATCTATAACCATATCCCATAACACATCCCCTAATTTTCGCCATTCACTAACATCAAAAGGAGAATCCGGATTCTGAAAACAACCCTTAACTTTACCTAACGTTACTAACCCCGTTAAATGCTTGATACAATCTACTCCCCGCTTTTCTAAAAAGCGCTGCAATAAATCTGGGGCTACCTCGAGATCCATATTTGCCGGCACTTATACATATATCACGAAATATATCCTTACCCTATGATTATCGCTGATGCTTCCCTGATTCTAGCACCAGGTGCTGATGCCTCCCAGATTCTGGCACCAGTTGCAGTCCTTTATGGTAGCCCCTGCAGACGGCGAACCCCTTTCGGACGGCTCAGGCCTTCGGAACGACACACCGTGTGACCAGCGTTCGGTCGCTCTTGATCCCCCGGTTGCTGTGGTACCGGTGCTTCTCTGCATCCGCCGCTCCCATAATCGTAGTTGTCTCCGTTTATGTTGAATTAAGTCCCTTTTTATCGAGGGTCCCTGTTCGGGCGCCAATTGCGAGCGGCGGAGGAACAAGCTGAGACGACTCAATATGAGTGATAAAGCATAGTTCGATTTATTAACGATAACAGCACATATTTATACAGGTCACACTATGCTTACTAGTCACTTACTAATTGGCTTAAGCTCTAATTATTACATTTGCATGGTCCTCCTACTTGCGGTTAGCTAGCTATGCAAGTTCCTTGTTCTTTCAGCTCTCACTTCTTCAAAGTTGATTATGAAACTTGTCAAGGTCACAATGTCCTTGCCATTTCTCCTAAGATCAGCAATTTCTGCTGGGGCCTAGCTATGCTAAGCTCCTGAGTCATGTCAAGCTACCAACTTATCTCTATCAGAACAAGCTCTGATCGTACAATTGTTCCATGGATTCATGTCCATTATCTTTGAGCCATTTCCCGACACGCAAGGACTGAAACTGAACTAACTTCTTACTGGAAGTGACCTTCAAGACTGTCTACAAGTAAAAAACAAACAAACAAAAAACCACAAAAAAAACCTCCACAAACCAACCAACCAACCAACCAAAACAACAACAACAACAAAACCAAACCAACAAACAAAACAACAACAACAAAACCAACCAAACCAAACCAAACCAACAGCTTTCAAAACCTATGATAAACTTTATAGCTAGCCAATCTAGCCTAATACCAAAGTTAATCAGAGAAGTATTGAAGATGTTCCCATTCCACTGCTCCTATTATGTTCACATCTGTTAGCATTCAGAGAATATCTTCATAAATGCAGAAAATGTTTCTCTCAAGAGATAAATTGCATTATCAAGACACAGGAAACAGGAGCTCATCCTGCAGTCTGAATGTGGCTAAGACAAGATTATGGATTTAATTCACCATAGAAGGGGCTAAATGATGAAGTTCAGATAAACCTTCAGATACTCCAATTCCTCAGACTTCAAAATATTCAGGATTTGTATGTGATCCTTTTGTATTCATCCCACATTGGTGAATCTATTCAAGTTCTACAAATAGCATTTGATGTTGACTGATGTTTCCTTGCCATTGTGTCCAGCCAGGTCTCTGTACACCATTACTTCTTCAGATGGCTGACATTTGCCTTGTCCTTTTGTAAAAGGGGGAAAATTAATGTATTTGGTAGTCTGCCTTCATGATTGTGCTTCTCATCATAAACAGCAGACTCTCTGACTCCTGAATGTCAGTTTGAAAGATGCGACATGAAATGCCATGGAAAAAAAGTGCCTGATAACTATGCCTACCCCATGTCAGAGGGTCAGTGCATGATGGTGGTTTCAGCAGAAAGTTTTGTCTTGAGTTTTCCGGACAGGATGAAAGGCAGTCACTTCTAATATGAAAATATGCATTGAAATGAAAAAAAAAAATGACTCAGAGGTCTCTAATCATTGCTGAGATTTCAAGACTGAGAGTATTTAATTGTTCCTTTTTAGCAATCAGAACTTGGAATATAAATTAGTTACTAGGTGATCTTCCCTGCAGGCAAAAGAGCTCAGGAAATAGGTTGGGTTTTAAAATTATTTTTATTTTCTTCTAGAGTGACTTGGACACTTCATTCTGTAATGGTCATTTATGGATGACTAGCACTGATAGCTGATGGCCTAAGTTTCCCTACCTGAAGCTGGAAAAGCTTTCATTTATCTGAATCAAAAATGATAGTTCTGAAGAGTAAAAAATATTTGTGTTCATGCAGGCCAACAACAAAAACTACTAAACACAAAATCTGTTAACAAATCAACAGATACTGGCAAATAACTGGCAATTAACAGATTACAGGTTATTAATAGATAACAGATTTGTTTTGCGTCTGGAAAAATAAATTAGGTTAAAGTAATGCTGAAGTGCTTTTCATTCTACAGAATCTATCAGTTAAACAGTTAAGTAATTTCCAGTCAGTAAGTATAGAAAACTTGCATCTGAGAGTTCTTTGAGAACCACTTTCAACCACTAATGTTCTTTTCCATTAAGTCTTGTAATGCTGAGGAAGAACTAGGTAACTGATAGAAAGCTAATGCGTTGATAATGTGCACATAAAAAGATAAACAGGATGAGGTATGTAATTACAGGCTTATTAGTCTCCAAAAAAAATGCATACTACAAAACCCAAATAATAAAGAATTTAAGAATTAGAAGTGGTAATATAATTAATTCCTGTTTATGTGAGAAGACTTAAATAAATCTTACCAAACCAATCTGTTTTCTACATATGGAAACGAGAAAATTAATTAAGATAGTCACATTTATGTAATTGACAATGTATTTAAATCAGTACATAAAGTTTTGATGGAATTTCCAGAAAAATACAAAATCAATATAGCATCCAACATTTCCATTAAATACTGACTGCAGGGCTCTCCATTTTTTTTTTTTGTGATGACTTGTTGCTAAGTAGAAGAGTTTTTAGTGATCCACAGGAAGGGATTTCTGCTTTCTCTCTTTCTGAATTTTAGCACTGAACTAAAAGAATACACAAAATCACGTCAGTAAGAAATGTGATGGTAATAATAAATGACAGATACAAAAAAATACAATAGCCTGGTAAAGTCAACTTGCGTAAATTATAATTACCTAATGAATGCTCTAATGAAAGCGAAGAAGTGAGAAAAAAAATAAAAAAGCTAAGGTCACTGGATGTCCCCTAAGAATTGTCAGGGCATAACGCTTTCAGCAGAATAATATGATCCGAGACCAATGGTTCTTTTGGACATACAAGTGGGAGAGACTGAGGCTGGAACAGAAAAATGAAAGTATCTCTTTGACAGCACGGAAGTCCTCTCAGAAACCAGTGTCTAGTTCTAACACCAATGACGCAGAAAGCTGCTGTTAAGTCAGAGCTGGTTCAGAAGAAAGCCAGATGATTACAGGACTGGAATACATTCTTAACATATGAGGCAGATGGACAGCAAAATATTTAGGTAATAGAAGACAAAGCATGTGGTATCTTGGCTGCATTTGTATTTGTGGGAATATTAAGCAAAATAAAGCCCACAGGAAAACTAGGGAAAAATGCTCCCTACAACAACAACAACAAAAACTACTGAATTCAGCGCAAGGACTAGAAAACCATTAGAAATCCTAGAAAACCATTATAAATCCTTGCACTTTGGAGGAATGCATATATTTCCATAGCATAAAATGATAATTACACGTTCCTTTAAAATAAACACAAAAACATTTGAACTTTTTCAGTAAATATGCTAAACTATTTTTAACAGGATGAACAAGTAATAATAATTTATAGTAAAGCAAATAAAATGTAACTGTTATTTTTCTTTTTAAAGTCTTGCTTCTTTGCAACCCTGAAGGCCCTCTTTTACTTAGCACTGTTTGCTGTGTTGACCATTTTTGGAGGACAACCCAAATAAAGCATAAACTGTTTTTCTTTATATGTATTTTCTTCTGCTTTGTTGAAATTGAATGACTAGTCACCCTTATTAAAAAAACAAAGTAGCATAATTTTTAATATTAGTAAAGGAAATAAATATATATGGGTAACATCTTAACAAAACATTTATGGAATGAATATGCATTACAATATTGTATCATTCAGGGACTAAAACATAAGACAATATATTATCTTTTTTTTTTTTTTATGCTGCAACTTACTAAATTCTGGTAAAATGGAAGTAAGTAAGAATAAGACTATTTAGTACTTAGACTTCAGTAATCAGCTTGAAAAGTTTAAGAGTGAAAGTATGGCTATATTTTATTTCTAAGTAAAAAGACATACAGTTAACGGCCAATGCAGTTTTTGATACTTTGACAAAGCTGTGTACCAAAAACTGTATCAAGGAATCTAAATTTAGAGATATTTGTTATAGGGAAACTGAGATGCAGAGATATCTCTATTTATTTTAGAGAGATTTGATGTCCACCTTTTCAATGAAAAATGTAACAACTACATGCAGTCCATCTGGAAAAATGGTCCCATATTATGAGACAGAGATGGACTTAGGTCCTCTATGTTTTGACAAAAAAGTGAGAACTTTGTCAAGCCTTGTCCAGTATATCCCTTCAATCATTTGTGTAGCTCCTCAAGCACACTGATGAAGTAACTGATTTAATAGAGTTCCAACTTTTTTTTTCCAACTACAATATAAAGAGCTACTACCGGTAATTATATTACTTTTCTCAGTTAACTGCACACTTATTCAGGTAGTATTTGTTTACTTTTAATAAGGTTTATCCAAGCCTTCATGTCAATCTAAGCTGCTGAAATTCAGTTTCTCAGGCCATATGTTTTATGAAGAAAGGCAGTTTTCTCCCTTTTGTTTCCCTAAATCTAGAAGGATATCACTGGCATCTACCCTCAGAGCATGAGTTGAATTTGAAGTCTTGTTCTTAGGTCGAATTATTAATACATACAGGATTCAGTGTGGCATTGTTTATTCCACAGTAGGAATTAAGTGACTAAACAAAAAGCCAGAACTAGAAACACTGCCATCTCAAGGATCTACATGGCTAGAGACAGGTTAATATGCATTAAGTATTATTGGCATAAAATAGCTCAGTATATATATTTTGGTGGGCATAATTACACATATCCTGATATGTGTATTTGCTTCTAACTCAACTTTTAAATAAAACTGGTCAATATTTTTTTCTAAGTAGATATATCTGAAAATGCACATTCACAGCAAAGAACGGACTGACAGGAAAATATGTTTTAAATAAACTTTCCTAATTATATTGGCATTCTAAATTCACCATTCCAGTGTGTGCCATTCTAATTTACTACCAGTTCACAGTCTCCCAACCTGATTTTCTGTACTGCTGCTCCTGAACGCTCTGCTGTCTATAAGTAAGAAGGCCACTAGCAGCAGCTGGCTCAGTATTATCAATTTTAACTAAAATCTTCATTTTCTGATACGTTGCAAAGTTTGTCTACAGGAAAAAAAAACCAAAAATAGACATGAAAAAATTCAGTGTTCTTCCATCTCAGTGTGTCAATATAAACATGATTGGCTTTTTCACTATATAGGTGTCATTCTTTTCAGGTGTTAGCTGACAGAATTTGGCTGACTTTTAAAATTTTATTTCAGTTTCTACAGTTCATTGTATCTGTCTGCCTCAAAATGTACAAGACTCATAAAAATTAAATGTGGAACTTTAAACCAAAACATTACTGCAGTGTTACAAATAACTGATTTCTCTCACCTCGTATATATGTGCATGGATTTTGTACAAATTAGTTCAATATCCAGGGCACATAAATCTTGTGCCATTCAATAAGCATTGCACTGCACATTACGATATCCCTCAGTATATCTCTCCCTCAGCTGGACTAATGTCTGAATATTGGCTTGGGAGCTGAGTAGGTAAGTCAGTAGGTCTCTGATAAAGAAACAACAACAAAAAAACTAGCTAAGAATCATCAGTTTCTACAATCTGACTAATGGCTGTATCTGCCCTTGTGTATTATAACTGCCTAGGATCGTCACCAAGGAGGACTCCAGTTTATGAAACCCACTCGTCCTTGAGAAGTTGGTGTCTTGCAGTATCTTTCAGAGCAGCTATGAGGCAGAACATGGACTCCACAGCTTCCCCAATCCCAGTGTTAGGGTTGCTATTGGAAAGGGGGCAGAAGAGAAGATCAATTGGGAGGCTTAGCGGGAGATACAGACCTTGGAGGCTGGCTGGGGCCACTGTTGGATCCTGGGGAACATACTGAAAACTAGAGGTTTTGCTATAAAACAGGACTAAGTTACCAGGCCTAAAAGCAACAAGTACAATCTTTTTCCCCAACTCCCAAGCAACGAAGCTGAAAAACACTTAAGGGAAATGGATCTGTATGTAAAAGCAAATAAAAATACTGCATTTATTTCTTCATAGAATTCTTCTAAAAGTTGCAAAAGGAGGTACAGCAATAACAGCAGGTGGGGGAGCTCTGCCCCATGCTGCAACCTTTGCATTTTCCACAACAATAAGGAGAAGGCCAGTGCCTGGTTATAAAGTTCCTCACTCATCAGTAATGACGTCACTCAATTCTTCAGAGTGTTTTTTGGTGTCTTTCCCTAAAAAAAACCAGTGTGGTTACTGGAGCCAGAACAAATCTGCTCACTGGAGATGCATGGAACTGTCAGGACCAGGGAGACAGCACAGGGATGCAGAGGGCTTAGGAAGCAGCAGATCTAGATATCTATATATATCTTATATATATTTGCTTGCCTATTCTTTTCCTCTCTCCCTCTTTTTTCCTTTCTCCTCTTCCCCAGACTAGACAGTGTACTCACAATTGTGACAGCAGACATTGCTTCTCTCCAGAGACTGTGAAATCCTGAAAACAGAAGTAAAAAGTAAAATAAACAAAACAGGTAAAAGAAATCCTCAATCAACCACAAAGATAAATATCTAGATGTATGCCATCTCAAATTCCAAGTTGTGCCTTGGACAGTGAAGACAAGTTTGAAGACCAGACGATTTGTATGACCACCTGGCCCAAGGACAAGCATCTCTGCAACACATAAGGATGGCATACAAGAAAAACCAGATAAACAACATTAACATAAAAATGTGTTCCACTTCTGTTTTTTTTCTAATTCAAAACATCTGACTGCTGAATGGCAGAGTCTGGCCACTGATGAACAGACACTCCTCAAAGCCACCGTGAGCGCTGGTTTCACCCTGGCTAAGCTGTCCCATAAGCATCTATGGTTTGCCTAAGTTATCGTTGCCAGATTGGGTCTTTCTCCATAACAGCCCCGCCTACAGCTACTCGGCCAGACACCACACATATGCCCATGCCAGACCGGCTCAATCTTGTTATTTTCTGTGAGTGATTTCTACCACTGTGCAGGTAGCTGTTCTTTCTGGTCATCTTCCTCCTATTTTTCTTATAACACTTTTAGTGAGGTCCATTTAGCAGATTTGTAGTTCTGCTGCTTCACTACCCCGTATGAAATGCTTGACTTTTCCACTGCATTTGTCTGTTACTATCCCAACAGCACAAGATGGCTCTCAAAGAAGCATTGTCAGCGATTTTGCTCCAGAACAGCTGTTTTACTGTTAGTTGCTTGGGGTTGGGGCGAATCACTTCTACTTAAGAGGCCAACATTATGTTACTATTACTAATCTCCTTACTTACTTTCATACAAACCATACATGCATGAGTATATATTTGAAAGGCATCTACAATCTCTGTAATAAAATTGTGTAGGCAAATACAAGAGCAAAAAGCCATTTGCTTCTGGGTAAAACAATCAGCTATACCAGGTATGTAATCTTCAGTCTATGCATATTTGCTCTTCTCCTCGATACTTTAATTTAGACATTTGTATATAAGCAAAAAGTAAATCTACCTTTGAAATCAAGATGATAGCTTCCAAAATGTGCAGTCTGAATTGTTTTACCCTATGAATGAAATACCAAATTCTTAGTAAATATGAATACAGTGCAGACAGTTATTTTCCTCCTACCCTGTGCCTTTGTGTTCTTTGAAGGTAAATTGCAATTCCAAAAATCATTCAAATACACTTACTTTTTTTGGAGACTAAAAATTGACTAGACTTTAAGTACCTGCTCCATTGGAAAAAAAAATTACAACATAGCAGTAAAACTAAAAGATCTAAGTGAAATTTGCAGAGCAAATAACAAGAACAATCAAACAGCAAAATGAAGGTTCATTTCAGAAAACAAAGTTGACCAGAAAGAAAAAAAAAAAGACTGGAAATATTTGGCAATATGTCACAAACTTCCCTCCAATCTTTCAGCTGCTGAAGTCTGAGCATGAACAAGAGTGACGAACAAAATTCTGAAAGCTCTTGTAAGTTATAAAATCTCATTGTGCATCTAAACTTTGCTGAGTCCTAAGACTTTAGCTGAACCAAGCCAAGCTGGTAGGAGACACCACATCTTCCCAGTTACAGTTTAACACTATGCTACTGGAGCAATGCAAGAGCCAAGATCAAGATGCAGGTTTTCCCACTAATTTCAGATAACTCGTCTAAAAAACTGTCATCACCTTTAAAAGAAAGACACAACAGTTCTGTTTGAAATGTCATTGTTATGGATTTATCCAAAACATAATTCTTCTGGATTACTTGTTAGTGTGGGGTTATCAAACTAAGGGTGGAATTAATATTCCAATGATTCCTTACTGAAGGTATAGTTGGTTCGATCTCCTTAACTTTAACATGACTTGAGAGTTGCAATATGTCACAAATCAGTATTTTCTCTGAATAATCTGGATAAAATTGGGCACTGGATTAAAAATTCAACAAGGTACTAAATGGGTACTGAAGGCACATATGTACTCACCAGCTGCCCTTTCTTTTTGTTTCACACACAGATGGAACTAGCTACTGTTTTACAGATATATAGTCAGGATACACAGAAGCACAGAGCCTTGAGGGGTGGTGGTGGCTAATGCAGAGGCATTGGGACTGGTAAAAAACAAACAAACAACACCAAACCAACCAAAACAGAAAGCAGGGTCAGAAGCAGAAAAAAAGAGGAAGAAGCATTAGCAGGGCAAACTGAAGGAGAGAAATTTGAGCAGAAATGATGTGTCTCATAGACAACAGAAAATAAAATGTCTGAGAAATATTTGAGTAAGAATAAAACAAGGCAGCACTAGAAGCCTTTGACAACAACTGTTCTTTAAAGCTAGGTTCAAGTCTTAAAGAAGTGGGTAATGATACTTGTATGTGTCAAGTGATATAGGGAAAACTGACTGGTTATAGGTTGGGAAGAGGTAAAGGGGAGAGGGTGCTTCAGGAAACCTGACTCATGGAAGACAGAGAACCTGATACTTTTACACAGGTAAAGAAAAATATCCTTGGCATAACTTCTAAGACTACTTCAACACTTTTAAAGGCTAGTGTTGCTATGCTTATTTGAAACGTAGACAAATTTAATGCCAAAGCTTCAAGGGCTGTTTCTTCTCTTGAAAATGCTACCACTATATGATTTATAGTGGATATTGTTGCTATTGCTAAGTTGGGGTACAATTCTCAGAAAAATCAGAACACAAAGGTATTGTTTTCTTTATAAAATACTAGTAAGTGAATCAAATGCTATCTGGTTAAATATCCAAAATGCCTTAAGAGATACTTCTTCCCAGAATTTCAAGTTTGTGCTACTCATCAGTCTTGCTTATCCAAAAACTACCTTATGAAATATAGGAGCAGATTACATTAAATAAAAAACAGATAAGTCAGAGGATTTATTGGAGAATGACTTAAACTTGAAGTAGATCTACGGAGTCAAGGTTACTTTGCAATTTTTTCAAAAGTATTCAACATATTTCTTTGTTTGGCATCTCTTTTTCTGTAACAATGTCTTCCTAGTTGAACAGGCCTTCCCTTCTATGTTGTTCTATTATTACATCACATCATTCTTCTCCATTTTTGTTTCTCTTCACTCAAACTTTTGAAAAGTTTGACAGATTTCAGGTATATCATCTTGGAAGACCATTTTTCCACATTGGATTAAATCAATATTTCTTGTGTTTTTTCTTTTTTTTTTGTTTTGTTTTGTTTTGTTTTGTTTGTTCGTTTGTTTGTTTATTCAGAAACTGCCATCTTTCACTGCTGCACAAAACATTTTACTCTTAATTATGTTACATATATATTATTAATTAAGACAGACAGATAGGTGGAAACAGGTATACACACGTAGACTTGGAAGAGCTTCCCAAATGAAAAAGTCTGTAAAAAAAGACAGCATCTATCTATACTTGCCTTCTTTGACTAATCAACAAACTCTAAGAAATATGGTAGATCTGTTGTTTTTTACATAAAATACACCAAACTAAACACATACATTTAACCAATTAAGAAAAATGACAACAAAAATATTCATTAGCAATAAACTATCCTTTTTTCATTGAGTAAGCAATAGGCTATTTTTGTCATTTTGTAAATGACATTGCCTGTCATTTTGCCACTACATTTTTCTGCTTTGATTAGAAAACAGCAGCTCATTAGTTCATCTTCCTGTATATGTCCCCATCATCACTCTGAAGAATGCCAGTAGTTGAAATAGGACAATTATTTTTATGGGTTTTTTTTTCTAACTCAAGTGCATTTCGCCTTTGGACTTTACACAAAATTAATTATAATTTCCCCTTCTAATCTCTAGTACATCATTAGGACTTTAAGACTGGGAATCTGTTTTCTCCAACAAATGGCTAAATGCCAAACACTAGTGGCATTTTAAAATGGAACTGACTAAATGCAACAAAATGCATTTTCCTTCCCTGGCATTTCCCCTCTGATTTTTCCTTTTGTTTCTGAGAATGTCCTCTACAATGACTTTACTTTCATTAACTTTTTTTCTGACTAAGAAGGCAGTATTTTAATAAGAGCATAGCTTTCATGAGTGGCAGAGAAGCATTTGGAAATAATTCAAATGGCTGGTGCACAACGTCTTTTATTATAAGAAAGTTTTATGCCATATTGTCTAACAATTACAACACATAAACTATATTTAAATCACTGATTAGGATGAGATTCAGTTAACATTTCAATAAACTGCTAGCATCCAGATCTACAGGTCTAGAGAACCCATGTGTTTTGGATCCAGAAGTTAAAGTTCTTAAAATTGTTATTCATAAAACATTTAGACAAAAAATTAAATCACAGCTTTTAATCCTCTCCAGAGTTTTCACCAAAAAACTGTCAGGGCTCGTAGAAGCTCTTTCTTGGCATATTTACAGGAATCACATTTTCAGGAATTTATATCGTAAACCACCCTCTCCCAGGAAGCACAGACAGGCTGCTCTCCCATGTATAATGTTTCAGATGCATCATCCAACAGGTATTCTTGGCAGATGGACAACATCCACTCTGTTGTCAAAGGAGAAGGATACTCCTCAACTGAGCAAAAGAAACAATATTTACCTCTTAAAAATGTTTCAACAGACAACTTGTTCCTCACATTTTTCATTTTTTAGCCATGTCGTCATTCTTCTTGAATGATTTTTTGATGCCCTTTTAGGCCCTAATGCTTCCTGACCTTAAATCAGTAGAGACAAGGTATTAGTACAGAAGTCTGTTGTGTAGTTCTCCCAGTACTAAGTTGTACACTGTCGTACAGGTTTTCTAAATATCTGTAAAGATTTCAGACAGATTCCATCTACCACTGTTATTTTTCCTAATTTTCACTCACATTCCAGATACCTTTTATTAAGCTTCAAATACCTATACTATTTTAAAAAAGGAACTTACTGACTTAAAAGACCAGAGTTTAAGTCGTATTGAGTCACAGAATACTAGGTCACAGGTTCAGACAGGGATTTTGAAGTTATTCTCAAGTGTAATTTTACAGATAGCTAAAGCTTCACAAGCCATCAGGAAATACCCTTCAGATCTCTCAAAATGCAGTATGATAGTAACCAGGCTCAGGTCAGCAGGTTGAAGATGCTGCTTAACACTGTCATTTATGGTACCTACTCACAGTGGACACTTCTGACTATGTAAGTATTAATCATCTCTGACTACTCCTCTGCATGAAAGAAAACAAGATGCTATGGCATTCCAGCCCAGACACATTCTTGCCCTTAGCTGGGTAACAAGCATTTTCTTGAAATCAAATTTCGATCAAAACAGGATGCAAGACCAAGAAATAAAATGAGCAAATGGCATGTAGACTTCACAATATGACATTCTCCTTTATGATTCCAGTTGCTTAAATGCCTGGCAAAAATACTTCTTACTCCAGCTTACTGCATGCATCAAGTATTATATTAAGCATTCTACTGCTTTGCCATACATAGGCATGGGAGGCTTCTCCATTGCTAACAGTTAAACTCTTTTTTCCCTTCAAGAAGCAATCCTAAATCCTAGGCTTCCTTACATTGCCTGCTCCAGACAGTCTGGCAGCCTCCTAGTAGGAGGCATAAAATAATAAAAATAATAAAAATAGATTGCATAAATATGCATAAAAACAATTCAAAACAGCATATTTCATTGCATAAAATATATTCTATCCCCCATGAGCCAGTTCTGGCATCCTGGCTAGAAAGTAACATCTTCCATTCTCCTCTGTCACATTTTTGCTGCTTACCTCCAAACGAACTCCACTGTTATAAAATGTAGCATAATTGATCCTTACATAGAGTGCAATAGTACTGTGTGTAGGATTACAGAAAATAAGAGTTTCACAAAGGACAACAAAGTAAGGAATAATATAATCATCAATATAGTAAGAGATTTCTTTAGAGGTTCCATTTCACTAAATAATCCTCTATGAGTGTTTTAAAAATAAATTGGAACTATATTTTGTATTTGTCATTGACAAAGAGATAAAATTTGGCTTGCTTTCTATATTAATGACTTTTGCCGACATTGCTGTCTAGATTAGTATTAAAATCTGTCCTTTGATAGAAGTTTGATTCCTTTTTTATGTATTCTACCAGTTTAACATACACAAACATCTCTTCTTGCAAGTACATGGCTAATTAAGCAGAAATATATGGATTTCAGTATATTATATAATTAACTGTGCAAGTTTCTACTAATGATCAATAAGCAATTTGAGTAGTCATTCATCTGGTGTATAAAATACAGTAAATATAAATATGATTTCAAGTCCTTTTTCTATGCATACACTCTTGCAAGCAAACAGAGAGGTTCTGCCTTTCAGTAACATTGTCTTCAGACTTCCACTGCTTAATACGCTTACTAAAAAACACGACTGACAGTACAATAATGACTAGAAAGAAGCCAAGGTCAAAAAATCTATAGATCTTCCTTCCCCATTCCTCTTCTCTTTCCTTCCTGTTGTGTAATGAACTACTATTTATTTTAAGTCTTGAATTACCAAAGTAAAAGCATCCACAAAACATGAGTCTGCATTCCCTTTGCATAGGAGGCTTTTCCTCCGAGAAGAAGAGAAGGACTCAATGATTCTTGTGGATCCTTTCCAACTCATGACAGTCTATGATTCTATGGAAAAGACAATGCAATGTTGGTAAAAGTCCAGTTGCTAATTGATTCTAAAAGCTTATTCATAAAATTAAGAAACAGCTTTTAGAAATCTAAACTAAAATAAATGGAACAGCTCCAGAGAGCAAAAATTCAAACTACGCACCTTTCTGTGTGTCCTGGTTTTGTTAAAAACAAGACTGGTTCTCTTTCAGTGATTTTTCTTTCAGCTAAGTTCTTCTAGGTGGCTGTACTTTTCTGAGTTTTAGCCTGCATATTTTTTCCTAGGATGCTGTACTTGGTGTTGATAAGAAGACCAACAGAATGCTGAAGAAGCTCATGTTTACATTTATTACCATGGTAGCCAAGAAAGACTGATAAGTTTTCCCACGTTCCATTGTGAGAGGGGCATGTTTGAGTAGGGGTGGATGGAACAGGTGACTAAAACTGACCAACTGAAGTATTCCATCCCATAATCATCATAACCCCTATATAAGAGGGTGATCAGGAGGGTCACTCTCTCTTCAACCGTGGCTGGCATCTAGAGAGGACCCTGTCTGTCTGCCTGTGATCTACAGGCTTCAGGCCCTGCATCCCTGCAATCAGGTTCCAGTTTGCTCTGAAGTCCCATCCATGACTTCCAGGGGCCTGAGCTGCACCTACTGGAGCCACACCAGCTCTGCACACCCAGCTCCTGCTGCTGGAGTGACGTCAACTCCACATTGAGCATTCAAGATTGGTTTTGTATATTTTGTATATCTATTTGTATATCTATTAGTAAAACCCTTTAAAATGCTCCAACTTGAAGTCTAAGTCTCTCTTCCTTTCCCCTTATCTTTCCTATCATCTTTCCGATCTAAAGGAAAGGGGTGGTGGGAAATGAGGGGATAACAGGGAGCGTCTGCCACGGTTTATTGCTGCCTTGCCCTAAACCATGACACTGTCTAACTTTGAGCCAACTAGTGAGTTCAAGTATCAGTTCAGTAACCTACACATGTAAATGTTGTGGGTTTTTTTCCCCCTAAATATTATTAATTCTGGAAGAAAAGCCTAAGTCCATTTGATTAACTGTATAACTTACAAACTGCTCTGTAATCTTTATCTGGTTCTTAGCTGTGCAGACATGCTTACCCTTTTTTCCCCCGATTATAATTGCAGAGGTCTGGCATCTTCATTACATCTTTGGGTTCTTACGGTTACTATTATAAAAAAGAAATTCCTTTTCTTCTGAGAAAGTAAAGAACTTGGTTAATAGCAGTCAGTCCTGAAATCTTATTCTTCTGTGCTAGCCGGTTGAGAAAAGATTAAATGCAGTTAATTCAATAAAAGAAAAACATGAGAATTCCTCAGAAATCTTTGCATCTTCTTTAGGATTATGAAGTTGACATAATCTCATTTAGTGAAAACAACTTATTTAGACTAGATTTTAAGCCCCAAAAGAAATATAAAATGAACTAAAATCATCTGAAATAAGATAAGCACATCGTTATTTGATCACCGATGCCAACACCATTCAAGCAAATTCAAATTACGTGCAGTAAATTGTCTAGGTGAGTCTGCTCTTCAGATATTATCTTTGAAAGAATCAAGGTAATGAAGTCTTAGATGGTCTTAAAGTCAACAAACACAGCATCCCTTTCACAGTGATATTTTCTGAGACTTATTGATTAACTCTCTCACTGTGAACACTTGTGGCTCATTTTTCTACATGGTTAAATAAATTATGCAAGCAGATCAGTGCATGCGTGTGAGTACTGCACACAACAGAAGAGCTTAGGCTATCAAGAAGGACAAGTATCTGTACATTTTATAAGCAGAATACAGAAGAGGTTTATTAAGAGTAACAAATTAATGGCCTGGCAGTGCAGAATTGTTCCCTTCAGTGCTGCGTATTTCAGAATGTGTAATGCAACCCAATTACAAAAGTGCTAAGTAATAGGAGGATCATTATTTCCCCTTGGGAGAATATTCCTCTTATTAAACTGACAGGAATTGCTTTTATCCCTCACATTACACCTATTTTCCCTCCTCAACTACATTCATTTTTTAATATCTGAGTCTTGAAAAGAATGGTTTTCCACTCTCTTTCAATAATTGTAATCTCTTTTTGTATTTCTTCTGTATTTGGTTCTATACTGCAAACTTAAATCCAGACATCTTTGTATGTATCACACCAGTGACTTCATTCTTGTCACTGTGATCTGAATGATCCAGGTACCAAAAGCTGTTCTACATCTACTTTGGAGAGTGTAAACAAAATAATTTAAAAAATCTGCCTTTCATTGTTAGTAGCTCTTCACTGGTTTTTGTTCTTGTTGTTCTTTAAGAGAATGAGGAAGAATGTTTGTTTTCAATTGAGTAAGTGAATCAAGTATTTTCCTGTAATGGTTTCATCATCTGTAATTACTTCCATAACTCTTCAACAGGAGCAAAAGGCTTCTTGCTTTGGATATACTGATCAATGTTCTTTTTAATATTAGCTAATTGCTCCTCAAACTTTCACTTACTTTCTAATTTCCATTATACATTTTAACTCCTAGAATATATATCCTTTTCTATTGACACTGCTGACTAGAGCTGTTGAGGCAAAACACTTGAACACTTTGCTCTGTATTTTTCTATATATTATTACTTAACCACAGACTTTTTTGCCTTTCTTGCACCTGTCTCGCCCCTGTAGGTATTTTGGAGATGATATTAAAACCCATTAAAAACCAACCAACCAAACAACAACAACTCAAAATCAACCAATCTTTTCTTTGTGTAGTAAAATTTAATGTTCAGAAAGCTGGATTTGAATTTATAGTGCACTATTTCTCACTGATACCTTGTTCTCTAAAACAGAGCAGAACAGGGCATGAAGCAGAAATTCAGAAATTAGTGGAGATCTTGTTGAGTAAATTTATTCTGTAACATAGGACCATCTAGGCTTAGCAGCCATATCTCCATGAGTTGCATACATTTTTTTCAATGTTACAAATATTAACTCATGTCCAGCAGTGTGAACCCAGACAGATGCCATGTTTGTGTATCAGGTTTGCAGGGCTGGCACACCTGAAGATTACAAGAGGTCAGTCTGTAATTGCCAGTGCAGATGGGTTAAGTCTGCACAAGAAAACTTGCATCTGTGTGCACTCGCACTATAATTTCAACTGACCAGTAAAATGTTTTTTCCCCATAGTGCATCACATACTAACTTCCTGGAGCAGATGATCAGCTCACACTGTGAAAAACTGATTTATAGCTACCATAAGAACCAACTTCTTTTATAATAATATACGCATAGGGGAATATAACTTCTGCTTTTGTGCAGCAGCAGTCATTTAAATTACCAATGCACTACCTCTTTAAACTACTCTCTTGAGCTAGATGATCTCCAGTGGTCACTTCCAGCCTCAACCATTCTGTAAATCATGTTCTAATGTGAAAGAAGAAATTTTACAGATACAGTTGCCATGCAATGTCTTCTGCTCTGCTCCTAGGAACCAGTGGCACAGAAACACCTCTGGCTTCCATGGCCAGACAATCGGCCCATCTCCATGAAAAATGCAGGGCATGGCTTTCCATCTGTTTCAAAAGCAAAAGCAGATAGCTACAAACCTAAGGGACTTTACTGTTGTTTTAAGAATTTCAGGGCACTTGTTATCTCTCGCTTAGCTTTGAATGAGGTTGTACTTCTAAACTTAGCAGCAGGCACGATGATTATTTTCCTGGCCACTTAATTGTCCAACAGCAAGGCTGATAGATACAGATTCCCTAAACAGACAGGAGTACATGCTACTCTCATTAAGACACCTTATTTCATCAAGTCATGGTGTGCTCTCATTGTCCTTGACTTCACTAATGAAAACTGGACAATTCCTACCCACTTCCATTAACTCACATTCCACAGTGTTCAGGTTCAATGGTCCCCCAACACAAAGGATTTAATGTTGATTTTTCTCTCAGACTGCTTTTAAGTCTTGTCACTACAGGAGGCAGCCAAAAAACTTCAAGTAGCCAGACAACTTCCACTAACTTTAAAGAAGAAAGCTTAAGCAAAGATCTGACTAAAACATTGCTAAAAAAAATACTTCTAATAAGAATTTATATATACTTACTTCACCTTAACAACTGTTCAACAAAGCACCCAGACATCCTAAAGATGGACACATTTCCTATCTCTTCCTGTATGCGCAAAATAAAAACCCAACATCCCACATTAATATGTGTGGAAACTTAAACTTCTCGTTCTCAAGCAATAAAATGAAGCCATATGCAGAGAACATTAACATTTTAACTTGAAAATAGTACTAATGCCATTACTAATTATATCGTTACTGAAATAGTGTCTCACATTTGGATCTGCCTTATAGAAAGAACCTTAATAAATTGTTGTATGTTTTTCAAAGACTTGAAAGAACCATTAGTAGTCTGGAAAACAGTAAAAAAAAAATAATGACATTAATTAGATAGATTTGATTTTGCACTGCTCAAAACACTAAAAATAGTTCTAGTTTCTAAATATTTTTCTCTAATTGGTCAGAAGTAATAGGGGTAATGTGGAAATAAGTAAAATAATACTTTTATTATGGTGAAAAACAAAATATTAATCCCTTCTGTTCTTAAAATAGATAAATTCAAAGAGAATGAGCATAGCATTGACGTAATACTGTGCTTATGTCATGAAGGACTTAACACAGCAAACATTTTTGTTCTTTCAAATGCTATGCTCAAATAGACCTCTAGCTACACAGGTTTCTTGCTTCTTTACCCCTCAAAAAGTAAGAAGTTTATTCTCAAACATATTTGACATAATTCACAGATTCATAGAACAGCTGAGGTTGGAGGAGATCTCTGAAGAGCATCTTGTCCAAACCCTCTGCTCAAGCAGGACCACCTAAAGCTGATTGCCCAGGACCATGTCCAGATGTCTTTTGAATAACTCCAAGGAAGGAGACTCCAAAGCCTCTCTGAGCAACCTGCGTCTGTGCTCGGTCACCCTCACAGTCAAAAAGTGTTTCCTGATGTTCAGATGGAACATGCTCTGTTTCAATTTGTAGCCATTGCATCATCCTGTCACAATTTTGTAATTGCTCATCTACATTTTTTCATAGCTTACCTGCTATGCTGTAAGTGGATGATTGTAAGACATTCGTTGTAAGTAAATAGGTTGCAAACATTACTGTTACGAATCCTAATAAGAACTTTTTGACAACAACTATCAAGGTGATCTACAAAAGAGATCAGTATTTCCCACCTTAGTAGTAAGAGAAGAGGAAATGAGCTATCCAGTCTGTCACGTATGCAGCACCACAGCAACACTTGGGCCAGAATCCAATACTAGGGAGCACCCAGGACTTTACAAATACAGCCACAGACACAGTCCAATGTTCCACACACACGCTGTCCACTGGGGTTTGAGACACACACACTGTCCAATGGAATTTGTGAAACACACGCTTACCAATGGGGTTTGTGACACACACGCGGATCAATGCGGTTTGTGACACACACTCTGTCCAATGGAATTTTTGACAACCACACTGTCCATGGGGTTTTAGACACACACGCTGTCCAATGGGGTTTGTGAGACACACTCTGTCCAATGGGGTGTGTGACACACACACTGTCCAATGGGGTTTGAGACACACACGCTTTCCAATACGGTTTGTTACACACACGCTGTCCAATGGGGTTTTTGACACAAACACTGTCCAGAGGGCTTTGTGAAACACACACGCTGTCCAATGGGTTTTGAGACACACACACTATCCAATACAGTTTGTGACACACACACTGTCCAATGGGGTTTGACACACAGACACTCCCAAATGGGTTTTGTGACACACACATTCTCCAAAGGGCTTTGTTACACACACACTGTCCAATGGGGTTTGTGACACACACATTGTCGAATGGTGTTTGTGACACACACAATGTTTAGGGGATTTTATGACACACACACTGTCCAATGAAGTTTGCGACACACACACTGTCCAGAATGCTTTGTGAAACACTTACGCTGTCCAATGTGTTTTGAGACACACACGCTACCCAATGGGGTTTGTGACACACACACTGTCCAACGGGGTTTGAGACACAGACGGTCCCAAATGGGTTTTGTGACACACACATTGTCCAATGGTGTTTGTGACACACACAATGTTTAGGAGGCTTTATGACACACACACTGTCCAATGAGGTTTGTGACACACACAATGTACAGGGGAGTTTGTGACGCACACACGGTCCAGTGGGGTTTAAGACACACATGCTGTCCAATGGGGTTTGAGATACTCATGGTATACAATGGGGTTTATGATACACATGCTGTCGAATGGGGTTTGTGACACACACACTGTCCAACGGGGTTTGAGACACAGATGCTCCCAAATGGTTTTTATGATAAACACATTGTCCAGAGGGCTTTGTGACACACACAATGTCCAATTGTTTTTGTGATACACACAGTGTCCAATGGGGTTTGTGACACATACACTGTCCAATGGGGTTTGAGACACACGTTGTCCAGTGGGATTTGATATACACACGGTATCCAATGGGGTTTATGATACACACACTGTCCAATGGGGTTTGTGACAAACACACTGTCCAATGGGGTATGTGACACACACACTGTCCAACGGTGTTTGAGACACAGACGCTCCCAAATGGGTTTTATGATAAACACATTGTCCAGAGGGCTCTGTGACACACACATTGTCCAATTGCTTTTGTGACACACACAGTGTCCAATGGTGTTTGTGACACATACACTGTCCAATGGGGTTTGAGATACACACGGTATCCAATGGGGGTTTATGATAGACACAATGTCCAATGGGGTTTGTGACTCACACACTGTCCAATGGGGTTTAAGACACACACGCTGTCCACTGGGGTTTGAGATACACGCGCTATCCAATGGGGTTTATGATAGACACACTGTCCAATGGGGTTTGTGAAAAACACGCTGTCCATCGGGGTTTGAGACACACACACTGTCCAGAGGGCTTTCTGACACACACAGTGTCCAATGGGGTTTGTGACACACACGCTGTCCAATGGGTTTTGTGACACACACGCTGTCCTATTAAGTTTTTGACACAGACACTGTCCATGGGGTTGGTGACACACACGCTGTCCAATAGTGTTTTAGACACACACACTGTCAAATGGGGTTTGTGACACAAACGCTGTACAATAGAGTTTGTGAAACACCCGTGTTTAATGGGGTTTGTGACATACACCCTGTCCAATGGGTTTTGTGACACACACACTGTCCAATGGGGTTTTAGATACACACGGTATCCAATGGGGTTTTTGACACACACGCTTTCCAATAGGGTTCGTGACACGCTGTACATCGGGGTTTGTGACACACACTCTGTCCAACGGGGTTGAAGACACAGACGCTGCCCAGTGGGTTTTGTGACACACACACTATCCACAGGACTTTGTGACACGCACTCTGTGCAATGGTGTTTGTGACACACACACGCTGTCCAATGGGGTTTTTGACACACGCTTTCCAATACGGTTTGTTACACACACGCTGTCGAATGGGGTTTTTGAAACATACACTCTCCAGAGGGCTTTGTGAAACACACACGCAGTCCAATGGGTTTTGAGACACACACACTATCATGTAGGGTCTGTGACACACAGACTGTCCAACGGGGTTTGACACACAGACGTTCCCAAATGAATTTTGTGACACACACATTGTCCAGAGGGCTTTTAAACACACACAGTGTCCAATGGAGTTTGTGACACACACACTGTCCAATGGGGTTTGTGACGCGCACAGTGTCCAGGGGGGTTTATGACACACACGCTTTCCAATAGGGTTTCTCACACGCTGTCCAACGGGGTTTGTGACACACACTCTGTCCAACGGGGTTGACGACACAGACAGTCCCAAATGGATTTTATGATACACACATCGTCCAGAGGGCTTTGTGACACACACACTGTCCAATTGGTTTTGTGACACACACGCTGTCCAATGGGTTTTGTGGCCCATACGCTTTCCAATGGAGTTTTAGATACACACGGTATCCAATGGGGTTTGTGACACACAGACGCTGTACAATGTGGTTTGTGAAACAAACCTGTCCAGAGGGCTTTGTGAAACACACACGCTGTCCAATGGGTTTTGAGACACACACGCTATCCAATGGGGTTTGTCACACACACACTCTCCAAAGGGGTTTGTGAAACACACGCTATCTAATGGGGTTTGTGACACACACACTGTCCAATGGGGTTTGTGAGACACACGCTGTCCAATTGGGTTTTTGACACACACGCTGTCCAATGGGGTTTAAGACACACAGGCTGTCCATTGGCGTTTGTGACACACACATGCTTTCCAAACAGGTTTGAGACACACACTCTGTCAAATGGTGTTTGTGACACACACACGCTTTCCACTGGGGTTTGTGACACACACACTGTCCAATGGAGTTTTAGACACACACGCTATCCAATGGGTTTTGTTACACACAGGACCTCCAATGGGGTTTGTAACATGCACACTGTCCAATGGGTTTTGTGACACACACACTGTCCAATGGGTTTTTACATTCACACGCTATCCAATGAGGTTTTTGACACACACACTGTCGAATGGATTTTGAGACACACAAGCTGTCCAATGAGGTTTGTGACACACACACGCTGTTCAATGGGGTTTTTAAAAAGCATGCTGTCCAACGAGGTTTGTGACAAACACACTGTCCAAGGGGGTTTGTGAAACATACACTGCCCAGAGGGCTTTGTGACACACACGCTGTTCAATGGGGTTTTTAAAAAGTATGCTCTCCAACGGGGTTTGTGACACATACACTGTCCAAGAGGGTTTGTGAAACATACACTGCCCAGAGGGCTTTGTGACATACACACGCTGTCCGATGGGGTTTGAGACACACGCACTGTCCATGCGATTTGTGACACGTATGATATCCAGTAGGGTTTGTGACACACACGCTGTCCAACTGCGTTTGTGACACACACACTGTAAAATGGGGTTTGTGAAACACACACAGTCTAATGGGGTTTGAGACACACACACTGTCCAGAGAGGTTTGTGACACACACTGTCCAATGTTGTTTGTGACACACACGCTGTCCAATGGGTTTTTTGACACACACACTTTCCAATCCGGTTTGTGACACACCCGCTGTCCAGAGAGTTTTGTGACTCACGCGCTTTCCAATGGGGTTTTTGACACGCACTCTGTAGAACGGGGTTTGAGTCACAGACGCTGCCCAATGAGTTTTGTGACAGACACACTGTCCAGAGGGCTTTGTGACACACACACTGTCCAATGTTGTCTGTGAGACACCCACGCTGTCTAATAAGGTTTGTGAAACACACACAGTCCAATGGGGTTTGAGACACACACACTGTCCAGAGAGGTTTGTGACTCACACGCTTTCCAATGGGGTTTTTGACACACACGCTGTCAAATACGGTTTGTGACACACACATAGTCTAATGGGGTTTTTGGCACACACACAGTCCAATTGGTTTTAAGACACACAAGCTGTCCAATGGCGTTTGTGAAACACACGCTGTCCAATGGGGTTTAGACACACACGCTGTCAAATGCGGTTTGTGACACACACACTGTCAAATGGGGTTTGTGACACACACACAGTTCAATGGGATTTGAGACACACACGGTGTCCAATGGCGTTTGTGAGACACACATGCTGTCCAATGGGGTTTGTGACACACACACTGTCCAATTGGGTTTGCCACAGACACGCTGTCCAATAGAGCTTATGACACACACGCTTACCAATGGTGTTTGTGACACACACATCGTCAAAAGGGGTTTGAGACACACAGGCTGTCCAATGGCGTTTGAGACACACACACTTTCCAATGGGGTTTGTGACACACACACTGTCCAATGGAATGTTAGACACACACACTGTCCAATGGGTTTTGTGACACACACAGTGTCCAATGGGGTTTAAGACACACACTCTGTCCAATGGGGTTTGTGACATACACACGCTGTCCAATGGGTTTTTTTTAAACACACAATGTCCGAAGCGGTTTATGAAACAAACGCTGTCCAATGGGATTTGTGACACCCACACTGTCCAAGGGGGTTTGTGACACACACACTGTCCAGAGGGCTTTCTGGCATACACGCTGTCCAACGGGATTTGAGATCCACACGGTATCCAATGGGGTTTATGATATACACACTGTCCAATGGTGGTTGTGAAACACACACTGTCCAAGGGGGTTTTTGACACACACAGAGTCCAAAGGTGTTTGAGACACAAAGGCTGGCCAATGGTGTTTGTGACACACACACGCTGTCCAATGGTGTTTGTGACACACACAATGTCCAGTGGGGTTTGTGACACACACGCTGTCCAATGGGTTTTGTGGCCCATGCGCTTTCTAATGGGGTTTTAGACACACACGGTATCCAATGGGGTTTGTGACACACACAGTATCCAATGGGGTTTGTGACACACACGCTGTCCAATGGGGTTTGTGAAACACACACAGTCTAATGGGGTTTGAGACACACACACTGTCCAGAGAGGTTTGTGACACACACTGTCCAATGTTGTTTGTGACACACACGCTGTCCAATGGGTTTTTTGACACACACCCTTTCCAATACGGTTTGTGACACACACGCTGTGCAATAGGGTTTTTGACACATGTGCTGTCCAGAGAAGTTTGTGACTCACACGCTGTCCAACTGCGTTTGTGACACACACACTGTCCAGAGGGCTTTGTGACACACACGCTGTCCAATGGGGTTTGAGAAACACGCACTGTCCATGCGGTTTGTGACACATACGATATCCAGTAGGGTTTGTGACACACACGCTGTCCAACTGGGTTTGTGACACACACATTGTCCAAGGGGGTTTGTGAAACATACACTGCCCAGAGGGCTTTGTGACACACACACTGTCCAATGGGGTTTGTGACAAAGAAACGCTGTCCAATGGGGTTTGTGAAAAACACACTGTCCAGAGGGCTTTGTGACACACATGCTGTCCAATGTGATTTGAGAAACACACGCTATCCAATGGGGTTTGTGACACACAGTGTCCAATGGCTTTTGTGACACACACGCCCTCTAATGTGGTTTGTGACACACACAATCTGTCCAATTGGTTTTGTGAAACACAAACTCTCCAGAGGGCTTTGTGAAACACACATGCTGTCCAATGCGGTTTGAGACACACAAGCTATCCAATGGGATTTGTGACACACAGACTCTCCAAAGGGGTTTGTGAAACACACGCTGTCTAATGGGGTTTGTGACACACACACTGTCCAATGGGGTTTGAGACACAGACGCTCCCAAATGGGTTTTGTGACACACACATTGTCCAGAGGTCTTTGTGACACAACCACTGTCCAATGGGGTTTGTGACACAGAAACTGTCCAATGGAATGTTAGACACACACACTGTCCAATGGGTTTTGTGACACACACAGTGTCCAATGGGGTTTGAGACACACACTCTGTCCAATGGGGTTTGTGACATACACACGCTGTCCAATGGGTTTTTTTTAAACACACAATGTCCGAAGCGGTTTATGAAACAAACGCTGTCCAATGGGATTTGTGACACCCACACTGTCCAAGGGAGTTTGTGACACACACACTGTCCAGAGAGCTTTCTGACATACACGCTGTCCAATGGGAATTGAGATCCACACGGTATCCAATGGAGTTTATGATATACACACTGTCCAATGGTGTTTGTGAAACACACGCTGTCCAACGGGGTTTGTGACACACACACTGTCCAATGGGGTGAGAGACACACACACTGTCCCTTTGAGTTTGAGACAAACACAGAGTCCAAAGGGGTTTGAGACACAGAGGCTGTCCAATGTTGTTTCTGACACACACAATGTCCAGTGGGATTTGTGACACACAGGCTGTCAAACGGGTTTTGTGGCCCATACGCTTTCCAGTGGGGTTTTAGATACACACGGTATCCAATGGGGTTTGTGAGACACACACACTGTCCAATGGTGTTTGTGACACACACAATGTCCAGTGGGGTTTGTGACACACACGCTGTCCAATGGGTTTTGTGGCCCATACACTTTCCAATGGGGTTTTAGATACACACGATATCCAATGGGGTTTGTGACACACACGCTGTCCAATGGGGTTTGTGAAACACACACAGTCTAATGGGGTTTGAGACACACACACTGTCCAGAGAGGTTTGTGACACACACTGTCCAATGTTGTTTGTGACACACACGCTGTCCAATGGGTTTTTTGACACACACACTTTCCAATCCGGTTTGTGACACACCCGCTGTCCAGAGAGTTTTGTGACTCACGCGCTTTCCAATGGGGTTTTTGACACGCACTCTGTAGAACGGGGTTTGAGTCACAGACGCTGCCCAATGAGTTTTGTGACAGACACACTGTCCAGAGGGCTTTGTGACACACACACTGTCCAATGTTGTCTGTGAGACACCCACGCTGTCTAATAAGGTTTGTGAAACACACACAGTCCAATGGGGTTTGAGACACACACACTGTCCAGAGAGGTTTGTGACTCACACGCTTTCCAATGGGGTTTTTGACACACACGCTGTCAAATACGGTTTGTGACACACACATAGTCTAATGGGGTTTTTGGCACACACACAGTCCAATTGGTTTTAAGACACACAAGCTGTCCAATGGCGTTTGTGAAACACACGCTGTCCAATGGGGTTTAGACACACACGCTGTCAAATGGGGTTTGTGACACACACACTGTCAAATGGGGTTTGTGACACACACACAGTTCAATGGGATTTGAGACACACACGGTGTCCAATGGCGTTTGTGAGACACACACGCTGTCCAATGGGGTTTGTGACACACACACTGTCCAATTGGGTTTGTCACAGACACGCTGTCCAATAGAGCTTATGACACACACGCTTACCAATGGTGTTTGTGACACACACATCGTCAAAAGGGGTTTGAGACACACAGGCTGTCCAATGGCGTTTGAGACACACACACTTTCCAATGGGGTTTGTGACACACACACTGTCCAATGGAATGTTAGACACACACACTGTCCAATGGGTTTTGTGACACACACAGTGTCCAATGGGGTTTAAGACACACACTCTGTCCAATGGGGTTTGTGACATACACACGCTGTCCAATGGGTTTTTTTTAAACACACAATGTCCGAAGCGGTTTATGAAACAAACGCTGTCCAATGGGATTTGTGACACCCACACTGTCCAAGGGGGTTTGTGACACACACACTGTCCAGAGGGCTTTCTGGCATACACGCTGTCCAACGGGATTTGAGATCCACACGGTATCCAATGGGGTTTATGATATACACACTGTCCAATGGTGGTTGTGAAACACACACTGTCCAAGGGGGTTTTTGACACACACAGAGTCCAAAGGTGTTTGAGACACAAAGGCTGGCCAATGGTGTTTGTGACACACACACGCTGTCCAATGGTGTTTGTGACACACACAATGTCCAGTGGGGTTTGTGACACACACGTTGTCCAATGGGTTTTGTGGCCCATGCACTTTCTAATGGGGTTTTAGACACACACGGTATCCAATGGGGTTTGTGACACACACAGTATCCAATGGGGTTTGTGACACACACGCTGTCCAATGGGGTTTGTGAAACACACACAGTCTAATGGGGTTTGAGACACACACACTGTCCAGAGAGGTTTGTGACACACACTCTCCAATGTTGTTTGTGACACACACGCTGTCCAATGGGTTTTTTGACACACACCCTTTCCAATACGGTTTGTGACACACACGCTGTGCAATAGGGTTTTTGACACATGTGCTGTCCAGAGAAGTTTGTGACTCACACGCTGTCCAACTGCGTTTGTGACACACACACTGTCCAGAGGGCTTTGTGACACACACACTGTCCAATGGGGTTTGAGAAACACGCACTGTCCATGCGGTTTGTGACACATACGATATCCAGTAGGGTTTGTGACACACACGCTGTCCAACTGGGTTTGTGACACACACATTGTCCAAGGGGGTTTGTGAAACATACACTGCCCAGAGGGCTTTGTGACACACACACTGTCCAATGGGGTTTGTGACAAAGAAACGCTGTCCAATGGGGTTTGTGAAAAACACACTGTCCAGAGGGCTTTGTGACACACATGCTGTCCAATGCGATTTGAGAAACACACGCTATCCAATGGGGTTTGTGACACACAGTGTCCAATGGCTTTTGTGACACACACGCCCTCTAATGTGGTTTGTGACACACACAATCTGTCCAATTGGTTTTGTGAAACACAAACTCTCCAGAGGGCTTTGTGAAACACACACGCTGTCCAATGCGGTTTGAGACACACAAGCTATCCAATGGGATTTGTGACACACAGACTCTCCAAAGGGGTTTGTGAAACACACGCTGTCTAATGGGGTTTGTGACACACACACTGTCCAATGGGGTTTGAGACACAGACGCTCCCAAATGGGTTTTGTGACACACACATTGTCCAGAGGGCTTTGTGACACACACACTGTCCAATGGGGTTTGTGACACACACGCTGTCCAATGGGTTTTGTGACACACACGCTGTCCTAATAGTTTTTTGACACAGACACTGTCCATGGGGTTTGTGACACACACGCTGTCAAATACGGTTTGTGACACACACACTGTCAAATAAGGTTTGTGACATAAATGCTGTACAATAGAGTTTGTGAAACACATGTGTTTAATGGGATTTGTGACAAACACGCTGTCCAATGGGTTTTGTGACACACACACTGTCCAATGGAATTTGTGACACATACGTTGCCCAGTTGGTTTTTTGACACAGACACCGTCCATGAGGTTTGTGACACACACGCTGTCCAGAGAGGTTTGTGACTCACACACTTTCCAATGGGATTTTTGACACACACGCTGTCAAATACGGTTTGTGACATACACGCTGTCCAATGGGGTTTTTTACACACACACTGTCCAGAGGACTTTGTGACACACACGCTGTATAATGGGTTTTGTGACACACACGCTGTCCAATGGGGTTTGTTACTCACACACTGTACAAGGGGATTTGAGTCACAGATGCTGCCCAATGGGTTTTGTGACAGGCACACTGTCCAGAGGGCTTTGTGACACACACACTGTCCAATGTTGTCTGTGAGACACCCACGCTGTCCAATGGGGTTTGTGAAACACACACAATCCAATGGGGTTTGTGAAAAAGGTTATTAGGAAGGCACTGGAGAGAGACTCGAACTCTCGTGGGTTACTCTGAGCAGTATTTCTTGTAGAAGATTCGCAGGAACAGCAGGGTTGGATCACCTCCTCAGAGAGTGACAATCATACAGCCATACAGCTAGTCATTATATAGGACGAAAAGTCCTCGGATTGCAGGGCTAGCTTTGAAGTTCTACCTGTCTCATTTGTTATCCATAGTTCATCAGTCTAGTACAGAAATCAGCAAACCTAAGAATAGCATTTATCAATGTCTAAGGGTACAAAGCAAGCATAAGGTAACCACGCTTGTGGTTCTGGGCATGGGCTATACAGGGGACAAGCTGAGGCTTGCAGCCTTAGCAGCACAGCTTATAACACTGATACAGGCCTAAAATCCAAATTTCCTATTTTCTACAACAGTTTGAGACACACACACTGTCCAGAGAGGTTTGTGACTCACACGCTTTCCAGTGGGGATTTTGACACAAACACTGTCAAATACGGTTTGTAACACACTCACAGTCTAATGGCGTTTTTGGCACACACACAGTCCAATGGGTTTTAAGACACACAAGCTGTCCAATGGCGTTTGTGAAACACTCGCTGTCCAATGAGGTTTAGACACACGCTTTCAAATGGGGTTTGTGACACACACACTCTCCAATGGGGTTTGTGACACATACAGTGCCCAATGGGGTATGAGACACACACGCTGTCCAATGGGGTTTGCGAGAAACACACACTGTCCAGAGAGGTTTGTGACTCACACGCTTTCCAATGGGGATTTTGACACAAACGCTGTCAAATACGGTTTGTAACACACACACAGTCCAATGGAGTTTGTGAAAGACACACTGCCTAGGGGGCTTTGAGACACACTCGCTGTCCAATGGCGTTTGAGACACACACGCTATCCAATGGGGTTTGTGACACACACAATGTCCAATGGAATGTTAGACACACACACTGTCCAATGGGTTTTGTGACACACACAGTGTCCAATGGGGTTTGAGACACACACTCTGTCCAATGAGGTTTGTGACATACACACGCTGTCCAATGGATTTTTTTTAAAGACACAATGTCCGAAGCGGTTTATGAAACAAACGCTGTCCAATGGGGTTTCTGAGACACAAATCCTGTCTAATGGGGTTTGTGACACACACACTGTCTAGGGGGGTTTGTGACACACACGCTGTCCAATGGGGTTTGTGACACACACACTGTCCAGTAGGGGGAGAGACACAAACACTGTCCCTTTGAGTTTGAGACACACACACTATCCAATGGGGTTTGTGACACACACGATTTTCAATAGGTTTTGTGACACACACGCTGTCCAATGCGGTTTGCGAAATACACGCTATCCAATGGGGTTTGTGACACACACACTGTCCAATGAGGTTTGTGACACACACACTTGCCAATAGATTTTGTGACACAAATTCTGCCCAATGCGGTTTGAGAAATACACGCTATCCAATGGGGTTTGTGATACACACACTGTCCAATGGGGTTTGTGACACACATGCTATCCAATGGGGTTTGTGACACACACACACACTGTCTAATGGGTTTAGTGACACACTCAGTGACACACGCTAACCAATGGGGTTTGTGACACATACACTGTCCAATGGATTTTGAGACACACACTCTGTCCAATGGGGTTTGTGACATACACACGCTGTCCAATGGATTTTTTTTAAACACACAATGTCCGAAGCGGTTTATGAAACAAACGCTGTCCAATGGGGTTTCTGAGACACAAACCCTGTCCAAGGGGGTTTGTGACACACACACTGTCTAGGGGGGTTTGTGACACACACGCTGTCCAATGGGGTTTGTGACACACACACTATCCAAAGGGATTTGTGACACACACACTGTCTAATGGGTTTAGTGACACACTCAGTCTGTCCAATGGGGTTTGTGAAACACACACTGTCCAGAGCGCTTTGTGAAGCACACACGCTGTCCAATGGGGTTTGGGACACACACGCTAACCAATGGGGTTTGTGACACATACACTGTCCAATGGGGTTTGAGACACACACTCTGTCCAATGGGGTTTGTGACATACACACAGTGTCCAATGGATTTTTTTTAAACACACAATGTCCAAAGCGGTTTATGAAACAAACGCTGTCCAATGGGGTTTCTGAGACACAAACCCTGTCCAATGGGGTTTTTGACACACACATTGTCTAGGGGGGTTTGTGACACACACGCTGTCCAATGGGGTTTGTGACACACACACTGTCCAGTAGGGGGAGAGACACAAACACTGTCCCTTTGAGTTTTAGACACACACACTGTCCAATGGGGTTTGTGACACACACACTTTCCAATAGGTTTTGTGACACACACGCTGTCCAATGGGGTCTGAGACACACACACTGTCCAATGGGGTATGTGACACAGACGCTGTCCAATATAGTTTGTGACACACACGCTGTTCAATGGGGTTTGTGACACACACTCTGTCCAGAGGGCTTTGTGACACACACACTGTCCAATGGTGTTTGTGAGACACACACGCTGTCCAGAGAGGTTTGTGAAACACACTGTCCAATGAGGTTTTTGACACACATACTTTCCAGAGGTCTTTGTGACACACACGCTGGTTAATGGGTTTCGTGACACACACAGTGTCCAATGGGGTTTGTGACACAGACGCTGTCCAATGAGGTTTGTGCCACATATGCTATCCTATGGGGTTTGTGACACTCACGTTGTCCATGGGGTTTGTGACACACATGCTTTCCAATTGGGTTCGAGACACACACGCTGTCCAATGTGGTTTGAGTCACACACAGTCTGTCCAATGGGGTTTGTGACACACACGCTTTCCAATAGGGTTTGAGACACACGCTGTCCAACAGGGTTTGTGACAAACTCACTGTGCAATGGTGTGTGGGACACACACGCCGTCTAATGTGGTTTGTGACACAGAATGGGGTTTGTGAAAAAGACACTGTCCAGAGGGCTTTGTGACACACATGCTGTCCAATGCGGTTTGAGAAACACACGCTATCCAATTGGGTTTTTGAACCACACACTGTCCAATGGGGTTTGAGGCACACACAATCTGTCCAATGGGGTTTGTGAAACACACACTGTCCAATGGGGTTTGTGACACACACACTATCGATTGGGGTTTGAGGCACACACGCTGTACAATGGGGTTTGTGACACACACGCTGTCCAACGGGGTTTGCAACATACACGGTACCCACTGGGGTTTGTGACGCACACACTGTCCTGTGAGGTTTGTGACACACACACTATCCAATGGGGTTTGTGACAAACACACTGTCCAATGAGGTTTGTGACACACAAGCTATCCAAATGGGTTTGTGACACATACACTGTCCAACGGGGTTTGAGACACAGACGCTGCCCAGTGGGGTTTGTGACATACACACTGTCCAATGGGGTTTGTGACACACACGCTGTCCAGATGGGTTTTTGACACACACACTGTCCATTGGGGTTTAAGACACATGCTCTGTCCCATGGCGATTGTGACACACACACGCTGTCCAATGGGATTTGTGACACACAGGCCCTCCAATGGGTTTTGTATCACACACACTGTCCAATGGGTTTTATGACACACACACTGACCAAGGGGGTTGTACCACACACATTATTCAATGGGTTTTGTGACACACACGCTGTCCAATGGGACTTGTCAAACACACACTGCCCAGAGGGCTTTGTGGCACACACGCTGTTTAATGAGTTTTGTGAGACACACGTTGTCCAATGGGGTTTGAGATACACAAAGTATCCAATGGGGTTTCTGATACACACACTGTCCAATGGGGTTTGTGAAACGCACACTTTCCAACAGGGTTTGTGACACACACACTGTCCAATGGGGTGTGAGACACAAAGCTGACCCATTGAGTTTGAGACACACACAGAGTCCAAAGGGGTTTGAGACACACACCTTGTCCAAAGGGGTTTGTGACACAGACACTGTCCAAGGGGGTTTGAGATACACACGTTATCCAATGGCGTTTATGATATACACACTGTCCAACGGGGTTTGTGACACACGCAATTTGTCCAGTGGGATTTCTGAAACACAGACTGTCCAGAGGGCTTTGTGACACACACACTGTCCAATGGGGTTTGTGACACACACGCCCTATAATGGGGTTTGTGACACACGCAATCTGTCCAATGGGGTTTGTGAATCACACAGTGTCCAGAGGGCTTTGCGAAACACACACACTGTCCAATGGGGTTTCAGACACAGACACTAACCAATGGGCTTTGTGACACACACGCTGTCCAATGGGGTTTGAGATACACAAAGTATCCAATGGGGTTTCTGATACACACACTGTCCAATGGGATTTATGAAACACAGACTGTCCAGCGGACTTTGTGACACACACACTGTCCAATGGGATTTCTGAGACACACACCCTGTCCAATGGGGTTTGTGACACACACACTGTCTAGGGGGGTTTGTGACACACACGCTGTCCAATGGGGTTTGTGAAAACCCACACACTGTCCAATGGGGTTTGTGAAACACACACAGTCCAATGGGGTTTGTGACAAACACACTGTCCAATGGGGTTTGAGGAAAACATGCTGTCCAAATGGGTTTGTGACACAGAGGGTGTCTAATGGCTTTTGTGACAGACACACTGTCCAATAAAGTTTCTGACACACACGCTGTCCAATGGGGTTTGTGACACACACAATCTGCCCAATGGGTTTTGTGACACACACACTGTCCAGAGGACTTTGTGACTCACAGACTGTCCAATGTTGTTTGTGAGACACCCACGCTGTCCAATGGCGTTTGTGACACACACACTGTCCAGAGAGGTTTGTGACTCACACACTTTCCAATGGGGTTTTTGACACACACGTTGTCAAATACGGTTTGTGACACACAAGTAGTCGAATGGGGTTTTTGACACACACACAGTCTAATGAGTTTTAAGACACACACGCTGTCCAATGGCGTTTGTGAAACACACGCTGTCCAATGGAATTTGAGACACATAGGCTGACAAATGGGTTTTGTGACACACACACTGTCCAGAGGGCTTTGTGACACACATGCTGTCCAAAGCGGTTTGAGAAACACACGCTATCTAATTGGGTTTTTGAACCACACACTGTCCGATGAGGTTTGAGGCACACACAATCTGTCCAATGGGGTTTGTGAAACACACGCTGTCCAATGGGGTTTGTGACACACACACTATCCAATGGGGTTTGAGGCACACACGCTGTACAATGGGGTTTGTGACACACACGCTGTCCAACGGGGTTTGCGACATACACGATACCCACTGGGGTTTGTGACGCACGCACTGTCCAACGAGATTTTGTCGAGGGTTAAGATTGCGGGGTGACAATAAAACCCTGACAGATGTATTGTTAACCCCCTCTTCCCCCCTACTTCCCCCTTTTGCCCCTCCCTCTCCCCCCACTTCCACTCAGGACAGGCGATGGGGAGGGAAAAAGAAGAACAGAGAGAAGAGAGTTGGAAAAAATTAAAGATGTTTTACTAATGCTACTAATAAGAATAGAGAAAATAATACAAAATATACAAAACCAATCTTGAAAGTCTCAGCAACTGCAAAGCCGGCACCCAAAGTACTGGATTAGACTCCACAGCCAACCAGAGCTGGATTCAGTCTCTCACTAGGCCTCAGTTCGCGGGGATGACTAGCAAGGTCCTCTCCTAATGTCGGCCATAAGCAGAAGGGAAAAAAGGGACGAGATCCTCGTGATCTCCCACTTTTATATGAAGTATTCACGTGAATGGAATGTTATACACAGTTGGTCAGTCGTTTCTCGTCACCCCTCTCGCGAGATGTCCATCCATGCTTATCAATAAGTTTGCATTCCATTGCTAGGTTTTACCAAAACATGTGTCTGGTTCTCCAGGAAAATGCAATTAATATGAAGGCTTTAGCTGACAGGCAAAATTCACTGAAAGAGAAACTTGTTTTTAACAAAACCAGGACATTCCACCCCTTATAATATGCCATTCACTGAATGCTTAAACCTTATCAATACAATCTATCAACACAATCTAATTAATCACTACTACTATATATATATATACATATGTACATATATACACAGGAGTAATTAATCAGTGGACCATCCTTTAAAAAGTTCATTAAGTTCATTTTGTCACAACAGTCTCCCAGGGCAGGAAAAATGGTACAAGTGCATTTCATGACCACTGTTTGTGGGTTAAAGACATGAACTTCGAAAAAGTTGTCAGGCGCCACTCGAAGAAGATAGCTCTTGTTTCATCATCACTGTCTTGATCTGAAAGACACTTATTAAATACTGTTAGTATGGCAATTCACATCCTGCAGTTCAGTATTGAATATTTTCACCTAAACTCAAATCCCCTTGAGGTACACACCAAACTTCTCCATCCTTAAGCATCACCCACCAGGTGCTGCCAGGTCCCTGGGCAAAAACAATCCCACGAATGGGCTTGCCTTTGCCTGAGGCAGGAGTAACCCAGACTGCCTTTCCTAACATATTTTTCATGTGTACTACAGGGAGTTTATCTCCTTCTACAGTCCGTAGAATTTGTGATTGGGCAGGCCCGGCTCGATTGGTTGATCCCCTGGTGTTGACGAACCAAGTGTCTTTTGCTAAATGTGAATCCCAGGTTTTAAAGGTTCCATTACCAAGTGCCTTTAGTGTAGTTTTTAGCAAACCATTGTACCTTTCAATTTTCCCAGAGGCTGGTGCATGATATGGAATATGATATACCCACTCAATATCATGTTCTTTGGCCCAATTGTCTATAAGACTGTTTTTGAAATGAGTACCATTGTCTGATTCAATTCTTTCTGGCGTACCATGTCGCCAAAGGACTTGCTTTTCAAGGCCCAAGATAGTATTTCGGGCTGTAGCATGAGGTACGGCATATGTTTCCAACCATCCAGTGGTTGCTTCCACCATTGTAAGTACATAACGCTTACCTTGACGTGTTTGTGGAAGTGTAATATAATCAATTTGCCAAGCTTCTCCATACTTATACTTTAACCATCGCCCCCCATACCATATAGGCTTTAACCGTTTTGCTTGTTTGATTTCGGCGCAAGTTTCACATTCATGAATAACCTGTGAAACAGTGTTCATAGTTAAATCCACCCCTCGATCGCGAGCCCATTTATATGTTGCATCTCTACCTTGATGCCCTGAAGCATCATGGGCCCACCGAGCTAGGAAAAGTTCACCTTTATGTTGCCAGTCCAAGTCCACCTCAGCTACTTTAATCTTAGCAGCTTGATCTGCTTGTTGGTTGTTTAGATGTTCCTCGGTGGCTCGACATTTAGGCACATGAGCATCTACATGACGAACTTCCACAGGCAGGCTCTCTAGTCGAGCAGCAATGTCTTGCCACAGTGTGGCAGCCCAAATGGGTTTACCTCTGCGCTGCCAGTTGCTTTTCTTCCATTGCTGTAGCCACCCCCACAAGGCATTTGCTACCATCCATGAGTCAGTATAAAGTACTGGCCACTTTTCTCGTTCAGCAATGTCCAAAGCCAGCTGGATGGCTTTCACTTCTGCAAATTGACTAGATTCACCTTGTCCTTCAGTGGCTTCTGTAACTTGTCGTGTGGGACTCCACACAGCAGCTTTCCACCTTCGATGTTTTCCTACAAGACGACAGGATCCATCTGTGAACAGTGCATACTGCTTATCAGTCTCTGAAAGAGTATTATACGGTGGTGCTTCTTCAGCATGTTTTACTTCCTCATCTGGAGACATACCAAAGTCTTTACTTTCTGGCCAGTCTGAAATTACCTCTAAGATCCCTGGGTGCTTGGGACTTCCAGTTCGAGCTCGTTGCGTGATCAATGCAATCCATTTACTCCACGTAACTTTGGTTGCATGATGTGGAGAGAGAACCGTCCCTTTGAACATCCAGCTCAGCACCGGCAGTCGAGGTGCTCGGAGGAGCTGTGCTTCAGTCCCGATCACTTCTGAAGCAGTTCAAACTCCTTCATATGCTGCTAGTATCTCTTTTTCAGTTGGAGTATAGTTGGCCTCAGATCCTTTGTATCCTCGACTCCAAAAACCTAAGGGTCGACCTCGGGTTTCTCCTGTTGCTTTCTGCCAGAGGCTCCAGGTAAGTCCATTATCTCCGGCTGCAGCGTAGAGGACATTTTTAAAATCTAGTCCAGTCCGAACTGGTCCAAGGGCCACCGCAAGAGTTATCTCACACTTAATTTGTTCAAAAGCTTGTCGTTGTTCAGGGCCCCACTCAAATTGGTTCTTTTTACGAGCCACTCGAAAGAGAGGACTCACAATCTGGCTGTAGTCAGGAATATGCATTCTCCAAAAACCTACAACACCCAAGAAAGTCTGTGTCTCCTTTTTATTAGTAGGTGGAGACATTGCTGCAATTTTGTTGATCACATCCATTGGGATCTGACGACGGCCATCTTGCCATTTTATTCCTAAAAACTGGATCTCTCTTGCAGGTCCCTTGACCTTGCTTCGTTTTATGGCAAAACCAGCATTCAAAGAATCTGAATTATTCTCTCACCTTTCTCAAAGACTTCTTTCACCCTGTCGCCCCATACGATGATGTCATCAATATATTGCAAGTGTTCTGGAGCTTTACCTTGCTCCAGCATGGTCTCAATCAGTCCATGGCAGATGGTAGGACTGTGTTTCCACCCCTGGGGCAAGCGATTCCACGTGTACTGGATGCCCCTCCAGGTGAAAGCAAACTGCAGCCTGCACTCTGCTGCTAAAGGAATAGAGAAAAATGCATTAGCAATGTCAATTGTAGCATACCACTTAGCTGCCTTTGACTCCAGTTCAAATTGCAGTTCTAGCATGTCAGGCACAGCAGCACTCAGTGGTGGCGTAACTTCATTCAGGCCACGATAGTCCGCAGTTAATCTCCATTCGTCACTAGAATTACGCACTGGCCAGATTGGGCTGTTAAAAGGTGAGCGAGTCTTACTGATCACACCCTGGCTTTCCAATTGACGGATCAACTTCTGGATAGGAATCAAAGAGTCTCGATTGGTGCGATATTGCCGGCGATGCACCGTCGTGGTAGCACTTGGCACCTGCTGATCGTCAACCATCAGCAGTCCTACAACAGAAGGTTCATCTGAAAGACCAGGCAAATCAGACAGCTGTTCAGTTTTCTCAGTGTCCACAGCTGCTGTACCAAATGGCCACCCTTTTGGGTCCTTAAAATACCCTCTCCTCAGGTAGTCTATGCCAAGGATGCACGGAGCATCTGGACCAGTCACAATGGGATGCTTTTGCCAGTTTTTTCCAGTTAGGCTCATTTCAGCCTCTACAACAGTCAGTTCCTGGGATCCCCCAGTCACTCCAACAATATTGATGGATTGCGTTCCTTTATAATTAGAAGGAATTATGGTGCACTGAGCACCAGTGTCCACTAAAGCTTTGGACTCCTGAGGGTGTGTTGTACCAGGCCATCGTATTTGTACAGTCCAATAAAGTCTGTTATCCCTTTCCTCCACCTGGTTGGAGGCAGGGCTCCTCTAATTTCCGTTTTGCACAGTCTCTGGGTGTGAATTAGAGATTCCTTCAAGAGCATCAGAATCTCTTCTGCTCCTTTTGTAAACTGGAGCAGCCACCTTCCTAGGAGCTTTTCCTTTTATCTCACGTACTCCTTCTTGAAGTTCTGAGGTAGGCCTTCCATGCCACTTATTCATGTTTTCTCCCTGCTCATGTAGGAAGAACCACAGTGAACCTCTTTTTGTGGGCTGCCTCTGTCCTCTCTCTCGAGATTGGAAACGTCTTTTCCTAACAGCTGAAACATAGATTTGTGCAGATCGTGAATGATATGTGTCTTCTCTGAGTTCTTTGATTTCTTGCAGCAGCTTTTCAAACCGGTCATCAGATTTTTCACACAGTTTCTCTACAGCAGAGACACAAGACCGTAGAGAACCAGCAAGGCTGTCCTCAAAGTTCCGGATCTGCTCAATCACTTCAGTAATATCTTGTACACCTCCAGATGACCAGAGCATTCCTGCCAATGACTTAGCATATGCAAGAGATGCACTTTGTACAAATCTGCGCCACAGAGGTAGTGTACAAATGATTCTATCTGGGTCTGTTCCCTCTTGGCTGTTTGGTCCAAAATAGATTATCTCTCTCACAGCTAATTCTCTCAGGAACTGAATACCTTTCTCCATAGTATTCCATTTCCCTAACTTGGATATACAATCTTCCTTGTAGGGAAATCTTACTTTCATAGCTGCCAAGAGTGGGGTCCAGAGAGTAGTGGCGTTAGACTCTCTTGAAATTGCCCTATCAATGGTGGAATCTTTTGACAGAGATCCCAGCTGCCTAGCTTCACCACCTTCCAGTTCAATTGTATCTGCCCCATTGTCCCAGCATCGGAGCAGCCAGGTTAAAATATTCTCACCTTCAGGACGACTAAAGTCTTTTTGCATATCTCTCAGTTCAACTTGAGAAAAGGACCGAGTGGTGGTCACTTCATCTCCTCCCTGTCCTGATGATGCCCCTTGGGTTGATGTTGGCCCTGTGCCATCACCTGCTGCACGGGTAGTCTTTCTAGTGACTTTCTTACATCCAGCAACTGATGCTGATATGGGTTCACCATCATTTGATTTATTTCCAGAGTGTGAATGACTGTCACAGTGATTACTATGGTTACAGCAGGAACAGTGTCCAGTGTGTGAAGAAGAGGGAGCTGCCTTGTTAGCCTTTGACGCTGGAGAAGTAATGTTATCTGCAGCGACCTTGGCAGAGGAATTCTGCGGAGGAGCTGTAGCTTCAGCCTGTGAAGCCGCGGTTGGGGGGGCAGTGGCTGCAGCGGCAGCTTTCGCTGTTTTGCTCTTTCTCGAGCGGCCAGGAACGCTTTTTGCTAAAGCTTCTGAAGACGCACTGCAAATCTCAGGACTAAAAGAGACGCAAACCTCCTGTTGAACGCCATTTCTCTTAACAGAAGCACAAACTGACACACATTCAGCAAACCAGATAACACCATCACAGTTCTATCAAAGCTCCAAGGATATTCAATGCTCTCTAAAACATTTGCGAACTGTCCTAGTGAAAAAACGAAAGTATTGTTAGTCAGTCTTTCTAAAGATTCGCTTGAAAAATAAGCAAACACAGAGTCGTACTGCTCTTTAATCTCTCCTGGAGGCTTTTCAAGGTAAAGCAGAAGCGAGTGGAAATTCATTAACGGCTGCAGTATAATAAAATAAACCAGTGACAAATCACACAGTATCATCATGACCATTGTCCAGTTCCTTGTTGTTATATAATGAATACTTCGATTTAAAAAGAAGGCCCAACACAGATATGGAATCAGTGAGCACAATGTAGAAAATAACTGATACAACTTATGCCATAACATCTTTAAATCAATGTAATTCACTTTGCCTTAATACAACTAAATAATATCCAAAGAAAACAGACGCACGAGTATCACAACTCTATGAGTTGGCACGGTGCCAAGGAAAATGAAAGGTACGTCAGAGCAGTAGAAAAGCCAAAAATCTTCAAATTTACCCCTTTCTCTTGCCCCATGTTGGGCGTCAATTATCTGTCGAGGGTTAAGATTGCGGGGTGACAATAAAACCCTGGCAGATGTATTGTTAACCTCCTCTCCCCACCCGACTTCCTCCTTTTGCCCCTCCCTCTCCATTTGTGCTTAAGCTGGAGTGAGTGCACAGCTGCACCGTTTGTTGACAAGGTTCCGTGTGTTGCACGACGTTGCCCAGTTCTGCATTTCTCAGGCGGACAGATGCAAGGGAGTTCTGCTAGGAAGAGAGCAAAGTGAGTCGTAGGCAGTAACTGAATGCTGTTCCGAGCTACGTCTCACCTATGGCAAATGCTTCACAGTGGCCCGAGGAAAGGCGCTCAGCAGTCGATCTACAAAGAGAAAAGAAACAGATCATGCCTTAACGCGAAAGAGTAACACGCTTTCGAATACGTTTTATGACACACACCCTGTTCAAAGGGCTTTGTGACACACACGCTGTCCAATGGGGTTCGTGACACACACGCTGTCCAAGGGGGTTTGTGATACACACGCTTTCCAACAGGTTTTGTGACACACACACACTGTCCAATAAGGTTTGTGACACACACGCTTTCCAATAGGGTTTGTGACACACTCGCTCTCCAATAGGATTTGTGAAACACACGTCCTCCAATGAGGTTTATGACACACACCCTGTCCAAAGGGTTTTGTGACCTACACACTGTCCAAGGGGGTTTGACATTCAAACGCTATCCAATGGGGTTTGTGACACACACACTGTCCAATGGGGTTTGAGACACACACACTGTCCAGTGGGGTCTGAGACACATACGCTGTCCAATGAGGTTTGTGACACACACACGCTGTCCAATGGGGTTTGAGACACACACTCTGTTCAGTGGGGTTTGTGACACGCACGTTGTCCAATAGAGTTTGTGACACACACTCTGTCCAATGAGGTTTGTGACACGCACGCTCTCCAATAGAGTTTGTGACACACATGCTGTCCAATAGGGTTTGTGACACACACGCTTTCCAACAGGGTTTGTGACACACACAGTGTCCAAAGGGTTTTGTGACACACACACTGTCCAATGACGTTTGACATTTACATGCTATCCGATGGAATTTGTGACACACACAATGTCCAGTTGTGTGTGAGACACACACGCTGTCCAATGGGGTTTGTGACACACACACTGTCCAGAGGACTTTGTGAGACACACATGCTGTCTATGGTGTTTGAGACACAGACGCTATCCAATGGCGTTTGTGACACACACAATGTCCAATGGGGTTTGTGAAACACACGCCATCCAATGGGGTTTGTGACACACACACTGTCCAATAGGGTTTGAGACACAGACGCTGCCCATTGGGTTTTGTGACACACAATATCCAGGGGGATTTATGACACACAGTCTGTCCAATGGGGTTTGTGACACACACGCCATCCAATGGGGTTTGTGACACACGCACAACCTCCAATGGGGTTTGCGACACTCACATTCTGTCCAATGGGTTTTGTGGAACGCAGACTGTCCAGACGGCTTTGTGAAAGACACACGCTCTCTATGGTGTTTGAGACACAGATGCTATCCAATGGGTTTTGTGACACACACACTTTCCAATGTTGTTTATGAATCACACAATGTCAAGGGGGGTTTATGACACACACACTGCACAATGGGGTTTGTGACACACATGCTGTCCAATTGGGTTTGTGACACACATGCTGTCCAATTGGGTTTTTGACTCAAAGGCTGTCCAATGGAGTTTAAGACACACACGCTGTCCAATGGCGTTTGTGACACACACGCGCTGTCCAATGGGGTTTGAGACACACACGCTGTCAAATGGGGTTTGTGACACACACACTCTCGAATGGGGTTTGTGACACACATTCTGTCCAATGGGGTTTGAGACACACACACGGTTCAATGGGGTTTGTGACACACACGCTTTCCAATATGGTTTGTGACACACACGCTGTCCAATGGGGTTTGTGGCACACAATCTGTTCAATGGAATTTGTGACACACACGCTGCCCAATGGGGTTTGTGACACACACAATCTGTCCAATGGATTTTGTGGCACACACACTGTCCAGACGGCTTTGTGAAAGACACACGTTGTCTATGGTGTTTGAGACAGACGCTGTCCAATGGGTTTTGTGACATACACACTGTCCAATGTTGTTTGTGAATCACACAGTGTCCAGGGGGGTTTATGACACACACACTGTCTAATGGGGTTTGTGACACACATAATGTCCAGGGGGATTTGTGACACAGACACTGCACAATGGGGTTTGTGACACAAATGCTGTCCAATTAGGTTTTTGACTTAAACGCTGTCCAATGGGGTTTAAGACACACATGCTCTCCAATGGCGTTTGTGAAACACACACGCTGCCCAATGACGTTTGAGACACGCGCTGTCAAATGAGGTTTGTGACACACAATCTGTTCAATGGAATTTGTGACACACACGCTGTCCAATGGGCTTTGTGACTCACACTCTGTTCAATGGAATTAGTGACACACACGCTGCCCATTGGGGTTTATGACACACAGAATCTGTCCAATGGGGTTTGTGAAACACACACTGTCCAGAGGGCTTTGTGAAACACACACGCTGTCCAATGGGTTTTGTGACACAGACGCTGTCCAATGGGTTTTGTGACACACACACGCTGTCCAATGGGGTTTGTGACACACACGCTTTCCAATAGGGTTTGTGACACACTCGCTCTCCAATGGGGTTTGTGAAACACACGGCCTCCAATGATGCTTATGACACACACCCTGTCCAAAGGCTTTTGTGACACACACTGTCCAATGGGGTTTGTGACACAAACACTGTTTAATGGGGTTTGTGACACACACGCCCTCCATTAGGGTTTGTGACACACACAATCTGTCCGATGGGGTTTGTGAAACACAAATTGTCCAATGGGGTTTGTGACACACACGCTGTCCAATAGAGTTTGTGACACACACGCTGTCCAGTGGGGTTTGTGACACACACTGTCCAATAGGGTTTGAGACACAGACGCAGCCCAATGGGTTTTGTGACACACACAGTGTCCAGGGGGGTTTATGACACACAGACTGTCCAATGGGGTTTGTGACACACATGTCGTCCAATGGGGTTTGTGACACACGCACACCCTCTAATGGGCTTTGTGACACTCACAATCTGTCCAATAGTTTTTTTAGAACACACACTGTCCAGAGGACTTTGTGAAAGATACACGCTGTCTATGGTTTTTGAGACACAGACGCTATCAATAGGGGTTTGTGACACACACACTTTCCAATGGGGTTTGTTCAACACACGCTGTCCAGTGGGGTTTGTGACACACACACTGTCCAATATGGTTTGAGACACACACGTTGCCCAATGGGTTTTGTGACACACACGCTACCCGATGGGGTTTGTGACACACACGCTGTCCAATGGGATTTGTGACACACACGCTGTCCAATGGGGTTTGTGACACACACAATCTGTCCAATGGGGTTTGTGACGCACGCGCTGTCCAATGGGGTTTGTGACACACAATCTGTTCAATGGAATTTGTGACACACACGCTGCCCAATGGGGTTTGTGACACACAAAATCTGTCCAATGGGGTTTCTGAAACACACTGTCCAGAGAGCTTTGTGAAACACTCACGCTGTCTATGGTGTTTGAGACACAGACGATATCCAATGGGGTTTGTGACAGACACACTGTCCAATGGGGTTTGTGAAACACACGCTGTCCAGTGGGGATTGTGACACACACCCTGTCCAATAGGGTTTGTGACACACACACGCTGTTAAATGGGGTTTGTGACACACACACTGTCCAATGGGGTTTGTAACATACGCACTGTCCAATGGAGTTTTAGACATACACACTGTCTAATGGAGTTTGAGATACACATGCTATCCAATGGGGTTTGTGACACATACACTGTACAATAGGGTTTGTGACACACACACACTCTCCACTGGTGTTCGTGAAACACACACTGTCTAATGGGGTTTTAGACAGACACGCTCTCCAATGGGGTTTCACACACACGCTGTCCAATGCGGTTTGTGACATACACACTGTCCGAAGGGGTTTGAGACACACACACTGTGCAATTCAGTTTTAGTCACACACGTTGTCCAATGGGGTTTGTGACACATACACTGTCCAATGGTTTTTTTGACACACACGCTCTCCAACGGGGTTTGACATTCACACGCTATCCATAGGGGTTCGTGACAAACACACTGTTCAATGGGGTTTGGGAAACACACATTCTCCTACGGTGTTTGGGACACACACACTGTCCAATGGGGTTTGTGGCACTCACACTGTCCTGAGGGCTTTGTGACACACACACTGTTTAATGGGTTTTGAGACACACACGCTGTCCAGTGGGGTTTGAGGTACACAGGGTATCCAATGGGGTTTGTTACATACGCACTGTCCAATAGTAACATACGCACTGTTCAATTGGACTTGAGACGCACACGCTATCCAATGGGGTTTGTGACACACACCCTGTCCAATGGGGTTTGAGACACACACGCTATCTAACGGGGTTTGAGAAACATACACTGTCCAATGGGGTTTGTGAAACATATGCTGTCCAATGGGGTTTGAGACACACACACTGTCCAATGGGGTTTGTGACACACACGCTGTCCATTGGGGTTTGGGATACACACGCTGTCCAATGGGGTTTGTGACACACACCCTGTCCAATGGGGTTTGAGACACACACGCTATCTAACGGGGTTTGAGAAACATACACTGTCCAATGGGGTTTGTGAAACATATGCTGTCCAATGGGGTTTGAGACACACACACTGTCCAATGGGGTTTGTGACACACACGCTGTCCATTGGGGTTTGGGATACACACGCTGTCCAATGACGTTTGTGAAACACACAAACTGTTCAATGGGTTTTAGATACACACGCTGTCTAAATGCGTTTGAGATACACACACGCTTTCCAATGGGATTTGTGACACACACCCTCTCCAATGGAGTTTTAGTCACACAAGCTGTCCAGTGGGGTTTGTGTATCACACACAGTCTCATATGGTTGAGACACAAACACTGTACAAAGGGGTTTGACACACACACACAGTCTCATATGGTTGAGACACAAAAACTGTACAATGTTGTTTGAGACACACATACTGTCTAAAGGGTTTTGTGAAACATACACTATCCAATGGGGTTTTAGACACACACACTGCCCAAAGGGGTTTATGACACACACGCTGTCAATGGGTTTTGTGACACACACGCTGTCCAGTGGGGTTTGAGATACACACGCTATCTAATGGTGTTTGTGACACAAACACTGTCCAACGGGTTTTGTGACGCACATGCTGTCTAATGGGGTTTGTGAAACACACGCTGTCCAATGGCGTTTAAGACACACACACTGTCCAAAGGGGTTCGAGACACACTCGCTGTCCAATGTTGTTTGTGACACACACACTGTCTAATGGGGTTTGAGACACACACGCTGTCTTATGGGGTTTGAGACACACACGCTGTACGATAGGGTTTGTGACACAAACACGCTGTGCAATGAGGTTTGTGACACACACACTGTCCAATGGGGTTTGTAACATACGCACTGTCCAATGGAGTTTATGACACACGCGCTGTCTAATGGAATTTGAGATACACACGCTATCCAATGGGGTTTGAGACACACAGGCTGTCCAATGGGGTTTGTGACACACACACTGTCCAATGGGGTTTGAGATACACACGCTGTGCAATGGGGTTTGTGACACACACCTTGTCCAATGGGGTTTGAGACACAATCACTGTCCATTAGGGTTTGTGACACACACAGGCTGTCCAATGGGGTTTGACACTACACACGCTGTCCAATGGGATTTGTGACTCACAAGCCCTCTAATGGGGGTTGTGACAGAAACACATTCTAATGGGGTTTGTAACACACGCTGTGCAATGGGGTTTGTGACACACACCTTGTCCAATGGGGTTTGAGATACACACTGTATCCAATGGGGTGTATGACACACACGGTCCAACGGGGTTTTTGAAACATACGCTGTCCAACGAGGTTTGTGACACACACACTGTCATATTGGGATTGAGACACACAGGCTGTCCAATGGGGTTTGTGACACACACACAGTCCATGGCGTTTCAGACACACACGCTGTCCACTGGGCTTTGAGACACACAGGCTGTCCAATGTTGTTTCGAACACACACGCTGTCCAATGAAGTTCGTTACACACACGGCCTTTTGACACACACACTGTCCAATGGGATTTGAGGCACACACAGTATCCAATGGGGTTTAAGACACACACACTGTCCAATTGGGTTTGTGACACATAAACTTTCCAATGGATTTTGTGACACAAACGCTGTCCAATGGGGTTTGACATTCACACGCTATCCAATGGGATTCGTGACAGACACACTGTCCAGTGGGGTTTGTGAGAAACACATGTTGTCCAGTGGATTTTTTCAAACACACGCTCTCCTACGGTGTTTGTGACACACACACTGTTTAATGGGTTTTGTGACACACACGCTGTCCAACGGGGTTTGTGACACACACACTGTCCAGTTGAGTTTGAGACACACACGCTGTCCCATTGAGTTTGTGACACACACGTTGTCCAATGGGGTTTTAGACAGACACGCTGTCCACTGGGCTTGAGACACACACTCTCTCCAATGGAATTTGTGACACACAAACTATGCACTGGGGTTTGAGACACATACGCTATCCAGTGAGGTTTTTGACACACACACTGTCCAAGTGGCCTTGAGACGTACAAGCTATCAAACGAGGTTTGTGACACACACGCTGTCCAATGGGGTTTGAGATACACACTGTATCCAATGGGGTGTATGACACACACGATGCAATGGGGTTTGTGAAACACACGCTGTCCAACGGGGTTTGTGACATACACACTGTCATATTGGGTTTGAGACACACACACTGTCCAATGGGGTTTGTGACACATATAGTATCCAATGGGGTTTGTGACACACACAGGCTGTCCAATGGGGTTTGTGACACATACACTGTCCAAAGGGTTTTGTGACACACACACGCTGTTCAGTGGGGTTTTTCAAATACACGCTCTCCTACGGTGTTTGTGGAACACACGTTGTCCAATGGGGTTTGTGTCACACATACTGTCCAGAGGGCTTTGTGACACACACACTGTTTATTGGTTTTTGTGACACACACGATGTCCAATTGGGTTTGAGACAAACACTCTGTCCAATGGAATTTATGACCAACACACTGTCCAATGGCGTTTTTGAAACACACGCTGGCCAATGAAGTTTGAGACACACACGCTGTCCAATGGGGACTGAGACACACACACTGTCCAATGGCATTTGTGACACACACACTCTGCCCAATGATGTTTGTGACACACACGACCTCCAATGGGGTTTGTGACACACACGCTGTCCAATGGGGTTTCACATTCACACGCTATCAAATGGGGTTCGTGAAACACACGCACTGTCCAATGAGGATTGTGACACACACACACTGTTCAGTGTGGTTTTTGAAATACACGCTCTCCTACGGTGTTTGTGGTACACACACTGTCCAATGGGTTTTGTGACACACACTGTGTCAAATGGGGTTTGACATACTCACGGTATCCCATGGGGATTATGACACACACATTGTCTAATAGGCTTTGAGACACACGCTGTCCAACAGAGTTTGTGACATACACACTGTCCAGATGAGTTTGAGACACACACGCTGTCCCATTGAGTTTGAGACACACACACAGTCCAAAGGGATTTGAGACACACACGCTATCCAATGGGGATTGTGAAAAACACTCTGTCCAATAGAATTTTTGACCCACATAGTGTCCCATGGGGTTTCTGACACACACACACTGTCCAATGGGGTTTGTGACACACACACCCTCCAATGGGGTTTGAGATACACACGGTATGCGATGGGGTTTATGACACACACACTGTCCAATGGGATTTGAGACAGACACGCTGTCCAACGGGGTTTGTGACACACACACTGTCCAGTTGGCTTTGAGACACACACGCTGTCCCATTGAGTTTGTGACACACACACTGTCGAATGGTGTTTGAGACACACATGGTATACAGTGGGGTTTGAGACACACACACTGTCCACTGGGGCTTGAGACACACACTCTCTCCAATGGAATTTGTGACACACACACTGTCCACTGGGGTTTGAGACACACATTCGATTTCCAATGGGATTTGTGATACACACACTCTCCAACTGAGTTTTAGTCACACACGCTATCCAATGGGGTTTATGACACACACAGTGTTCAATGCGATTTGAAACACGCACGATGTCCAACGGGGTTTGTGACACACACACTGTCCAGTTGGGTTTGAGAAATACACGCTGTCCAATGGGCTTTTAGACACACACCCTGCCCAATGGGGTTTATGACCCACACGCTGTCCAATGGGTTTTGTCACACACATGCTGTCCAGCGGGGTTTGAGATACACACACTATCTAATGGTGTTTGTGACACAAACACTGTCCAACGGGTTTTGTGACACACACATTGTCCAATGGGGTTTGTGAAACACACACTGTCCAATTGGGTTTCTGACACACACACTATTTGCGAAACACACACGCTTTCCAATGGGGTTTGTGACACACACACTCTCCAATAAAGTTTTAGTCACACAAGCTGTCCAGTGGGGTTTGTGTGTCACACACAGTCTCATATGTTTGAGACACAAACACTGTACAAAGGGGTTTGACACACACAATGTCCAAAGGGTTTTGTGAAACATACACTATCCAATGGAGTTTTAGACACACACGCTGCCCAAAGGGGTTTATGACACACACGCTGTCAATGGGTTTTGTGACACACACGCTGTCCAGCGGGTTTTCAGATACACACGCTATCTAATGGTGTTTGTGACACAAACACTGTCCAAAGGGGTTTCAGACACAATCGCTGTCCAATGTGGTTTGAGACACATACGCTGTCCTATGGGGTTTGAGATACACATGCTGTCCGATAGGATTTGTGGCACAGACACTCTGTGCAATGGGGTTTTTGACACACACACTGTCCAATGGGGTTTGTAACATACGCACTGTCCAATGGAGTTTTAGACACACACGCTGTCTAATGGGGTTTGAGATACACATACTATCCAATGGGATTTGTGACACACACACTGTCCAATGGGGTTTGTGACACACATACTCTCCAATGGAGTTTTAGTCACACACGCTGTCCAGTGGGGTTTGTGACACACACATTGTCCAGTGGGTTTTGTGAAACACACACTGTCCAATTGGGTTTGTGACACACACTATCCAATGGGGTTTGTGAAACACACGCTTTCCAATGAGGTTTGTGACACACACACTGTTTAAAGGGGTTTTAGACACACAGGTTGTCTCATGACGTTTGTGACACACACTGTCCAATGAGGTTTGAGACACACACACTGTCCATTGGGTTTTGTGACACACACTGTACAATGGGGTTTGAGACACAGAAGCTGTCCAATGTCGTTTGTGACACGCACAGGCTGTCCAGTGGGGTTTGTGACACACACGCTGTCCAATGGGATTTGCTACACACACACTCTGTCCAATGGTGTTTGTGACACACACACTGTCCATGGGTTTTGAGACACACACGCTTTCCAATGGGTTTTTTGACACACACACAGTCCAAAGGAGTTTTAGACACACATGCTGTCCAATAGAGTTAGAGACACACACGCCCTCCAATGAGGTTTCTGACACACACACTGTCTAATGGGTTTTGTGACACACAAACAGTCCAATGGGGTTTGAGACACACATGCTGTCCAATGGGGTTTGAGACACACACGTCCTCCAATGGGTTTTGTGACACACACGCTGCCCAATGGATTTTGTGACACACACACTGTCCAATGACGTTTTAGATGCAGAAGCTGTCCAATGTCTTTTGTGACACACACATGCCCTCCAATGGAGTATGTAACACACACATTGTCCAATGAGTTTTTTGACACACAGACTGTCCAATGGGTTTTGTGACACACACGCTATCCAAAGGGGTTTGACATTCAGACGCTATCCAAAGTGGTTTGTGACACACACACTGGCCAATGGGGTTTGAGAAACACACGCTGTCCAATGGGGTTTGAGACACACATACTGGCCAATGGGGTTTGAGACACACACGCTTTCCCATGGGGTTTGTGACACACACACTGTCCAATGGGTTTTGTGACAGACACACTGTCAAATGGGGTTTGAAACACACACGCAGTCTAATGCCGTTTGTGAAAGTCACGCTGTCCAATGGGGTTTGTGACACAGACGCCCTCCAATGCGATTTGAGACACACGTTGTCCAATGGGTTTTGTGACACACACACTGTACAATGGGTTTTGAGACGCACATGCCCTCCAATGTGGTTTGAGACACACACGCTGTCCAATGCGGTTTGTGACACACACCCTCTTCCTTAGGGTTTGAGACACACAAGCTGTCCAATGGGGTTTGTGACACACACCCTGTCCAATGGGGTTTGAGACACATACGCTGTCCAATGGGGTTTGAGACATTCACGGTATCCAATGGGTTTTGTGACACACACACTGTCCACTGAGGTTTGCGACACACAAGCTGTCCAATGGGTTTTGTGACACACACGCTGTCCAATGGGGTTTGAGTCACACACGGTATCCAATGGGGTTTAAGACACACGCACACTCCAATGGGGTTTGGAACACACACACTGCCCAATGGGTTTTGTGACAGTCACGCTGTCCAATGGTGTTTGTGACGCACACGCCCTCCAATGGGGTTTGATACACACACACTGTCCAATGGATTTTTTGACACACACACTGTCCAATGGGATTTGAGGCACACACAGTATCCAATGGGGTTTAAGACACACACACTGTCCAATTGGGTTTGTGACACACACGCACTCCAATGGGGGTTGATACACACAGATTGTACAATGGGTTTTGTGACACACATGCTGTCCGATGTGTTTTGTGAAACTCACGCTGTCTATTGGGGTTTGTGAAACTCACACTGTCCAGCGGGGTTTGTGACACACACACTGTCCAATGGGGTTTGTGACACACAGACGCTATCCAATGGCGTTTTAGACACAGAACCTGTCCAATGGGTTTTGTGACAGGCACACGCGGTCCAGTGGGGTTTTCTACACACACACTCTGTCTAATGGTGTTTGTGATACACACACTGTCCATGGGGTTTGAGACACACACGCTTTCCAATGGGGTTTGTGACACACACACGGTTCAATGGAGTTTTAGACGCACATGCTGTCCAATAGGGTTTGAGACACACACGCCCTCCAATGGGTTTTGTGACACACACAGTGTCCAATGGGGTTTGTAACACAGACGCTGTCTAATGGGATTTGACAATCAGACGCTATCTAAAGGGGTTTGTGACACACTCACTTTCCAATGGGGTTTGTGACACTCACGCTGTCCAATGGAGTTTCTGACACACACACTGTTCAATGGCGTTTTAGACACAGAAGCTGTCCAATGGCGTTTGTGACACGCACACGCTGTCCAGAGGGATCTGTGACAGACACGCTGTCCAATAGGTTTTGCTACAGACACACTCTGTCCAATGGAGTTTGTGACACACACGCTGCCCAATGGATTTTGTGACACACACACTGTCCAATGGATTTTTTGAGAAACACACTGTCCAATGGCGTTTTAGACACAGAAACTCTCCAATGGGGTTTGTGACACACACACGCTGTCCAATGGGGTTTGTGACACACACACTGTTTAAATGGGTTTCAGACAAAAATGCTGTCTCATGGAGTTTGTGACACACTCACTGTCCAATGGGGTTTGCTAATCCCTCACTCTGTCCAGTGGTGTTTGTGACACACACACTGTCCATGGGGTTTGAGACACACACGCTTTCCAATGAGGTTTGTGACACAGACACAGTCCAATGGAGTTTTAGATACACATGCTGTCCAATGGTATTTGAGACACGCAATCCCTCCAATGGGGTTTGTGACACACACGCTGACCAATGGATTTTGTGACACACACACTGTCCAATGGGGTTTGTGACACACACCCTGTCCAATAGGGTTTGAGACACACTCGCTGTCCAGTTGCGTTTGTGACACACACACGCTGTCCAATGGGATTTGTGAAACACACGCTGACCAATGGGGTTTTAGACACACATGCTGTTTAATGGGGTTTGAGACACACACGCTGCCCAATGGGTTTTGTGACACACACACTGTCCAATGGGATTTGAGGCACACACAGTATCCAATGGAGTTTAAGACACACACACTGTCCAACTGGGTTTGTGACACACACACTGTCCAGATGGCTTTGTGACACACATGTTGTCCGATGGGTTTTGTGAAACTCACGCTGTCCAATGGGGTTTCTGAAACACACACTGTCCAGTGGGGTTTAAGACATACACACTGTCTCATAGGGTTTGAGATACACACGCTGTCCAATGGGGTTTGAGACACAGTCGGTGTCCAAAGGGGTTTGTGACACACAGACGCTGGTCAATGGCGTTTGTGACACACGGCCTCTCAAATGCGGTATGAGATACACACGCTATCCAATGGGGTTTGTGACACACACGCTGCGCAATGGACTTTCTGAAACACACACACTGTCCAATGGGGTTTGAGACTCACACGGTATCCAATGGGCTTTAAGACACACACACTGTCAATTACTACAACTGGTGCCCCCGGCCCCACCCCTCCGGGGTTTCAACACCGAACCTCAGCTCCGGCAGCCTCAGCGCCGCTCTGCGGGACTCGATGACCAGGATGACCATGAGCCAGCACTGTGCCCTTGTGGCCAGGAAGGCCAATGGCATCCTGGGATGTATTAGAAGGGGGGTGGTTAGTAGATCAAGAGAGGTCCTCCTTCCCCTCTACTCTGCCCTGGTGAGACCCCATCTGGAATATTGTGTCCAGTTCTGGGCCCCTCAGTTCAAGAAGGACAAGGAACTGCTGGAGAGGGTCCAGCGTAGGGCAACCAAGATGATTAAGGGAGTGGAGCACCTCCCTTATGAGGAAAGGCTGAGGGAGCTGGGTCTCTTTAGTTTGGAGAAGAGGAGACTGAGGGGTGACCTTATTAATGTTTATAAATATATAAAAGATGAGTGCCATGAGGATGGAGCCAGGCTCTTCTCGTTGGCAAACAATGATAGGACAAGGGGCAATGGGATCAAGCTGGAACACAAGAGGTTCCACTTAAATTTGAGAAGAAACTTCTTCTCAGTAAGGGTGACAGAGCACTGGAACAGGCTGCCCAGGGGGGTTGTGGAGTCTCCTTCTCTGGAGACATTCAAGACCCACCTGGACATGTTCCTGTGCAACCTCACTTAGGCGTTCCTGCTCCAGCAGGGGGATTGGACTAGATGATCTTTTGAGGTCCCTTCCAATCCAGAACATACTGTGATACTGTCCCAGTGGGTTTGTGAAGCACACACTGCTCAGAGGGCTTTGTGACACACACGCTGTCCAATGAGTTTTGTGATACACCTGCTGTTGAATGGACTTTGAGACACACACGGTATGCAAAGGGATTTAAGACCCACACACTGCCCATGGCGTCTGAGAAAAACACGCTGTCCAAAGGGGTTTGCTACACACACACGCTGTCTAATGGTGTCTGTGAGACACACACTATCCATGCGGTTTGAGACTCACACGCTGTCCAAAGGGGTTCGAGACACACACACTATCCAATGGCGTCTGTGACACACTCAAGCTTTCCAATGGGTTTTTTGACACACACGCTGTCCAATGGGGTTTTTTAAACACACACACTGTCCAATGGGGTTTGTGAAACACATGCTCTCCAATAGGATTTTAGACACACACGCTGCCCAATGGACTTTCTGAAACACACACACTGTCCAATGGTGTTTGTGACACACTCACTGTCCAATGGGGTTTTTGACACACACACTGTGCAATGAGGTTTATGACACACATACTCTGTCCAATGGGGTTTTTGAAACACGCACGCTGTCTAGTGGGGTTTGTGAAACACACGCTGTCCACTGGGGTTTGTGACACACACACTGTCCATGGGGCCTGAGACAAACACGTTGTCCAAAGGGGTTTGTGACTCACAGACTGTCTCATATGGTTGAGAAAAAAATGCTGTCCAATGGGGTTTATGACACACACCCTGTCCAATGGATTTTGAGACACACTCGCTATCCAATGGCGTTTGTGACATACACCTTGTCCAATGGGATTTTAGACACGTAGGCTGTCCAATGGACTTTGTGAAACACACACGCTGTCCAATGGTGTTTGTGACACACTGTCCATGGGGTTTGAGACACACGTTGTCCAAAGAGGTTTGAGACACACGTTGTCCAAAGAGGTTTGAGGCACACACGCTATCCAATGGCGTTTGTGACACACAGAAGCTTTCCAACGGGATTTGTGACACACACGATGTTCAATGGAGTTTTACACACACGATGTCCAATGTGGTTTGTGAAACACTCACTGTCCAATGAGGTGTGACCCACACACTGTCCAATTGGGTTTATGACACACACACGCTGTCCAGTGGGGTTTTTGAAACACACACGTTGTCAAATGGGTATTGTGAAACACACGCTGTCCAATAGGGTTTGTGACATGCACACTGTCCAAAGGGGTTTGAGACGTACACGCTGTTCAATGGGGTTTGTGACACATACTCTGTCCAATGGAATTTGTTACACACACACTGTCCAATGGGGTTTGAGACACACAAGCTATCCAATGGGGTTTGTGACACACACATTGTCCAATGGGGTTTGTGACACACGCCCTCCAATGGGGTTTGATACACACACACTGAAAAATGGGTTTTGTGACACACAGACTGTCCAATGGGGTTTGAGACACACAAGCTATCCAATGGGGTTTGTGACACACACGGCCTCCAATGGGATTTATGACACACACACGCTGTCCAAGGGGTTTTTGAAACACACACAGTCTAAAGGGGTTTGTGAAACACACGCTGTCCAACGGGGTGTGTGACACACACGCTGTCCAATGGGGTTTATGACACACACACTGTCCATTGGACTTTGTGACACACATTCTGTCCAATGAGGTTTGAGACACACACGCTATCCAATGGGGTTTGTGACACACAGACTGTCTCATATGGTTGAGAAACAAACGCTGTCCAATGAGATTTTAGACAAACACACTCTCTCCAAAGGGTTTGTGAAAAACAGGCTTTCCAATTGGGTTTCTCACACACACACTGTCCAACGGGGTTTGAGACACACATGCTGCCCAATGGGGTTTGTGAAACACATGCTGTCCAATGGAGTTTGTGATACACACACTGTCCAATGGGGTCTCTGAAACACACTCTGTCCAATGGAGTTTGTGATAGACACACTGTCCAATGGGGTTTTAGACACGCACGCTGTCCAATGGGTTTTGTGACACACAGGCCCTCCAATGGGGTTTGTGACACACTCACTGTCGTATGGGGTTTGTGACACATACGCTGTCCAATGGGATTTATAACACACACACGTTGTCTAGTGTGGTTTCTGAAAAACACACAGTGTTTACTGGGATTTCTGAAAATCATGCTGTTTTACGGGGTTTGTGACACACACACGGTCCAATGGGGTTTGAGACACACACGTTGTCCAATGGGGTTTGTGACATACACATTGTCCAATAGGGTTTGAGATACACGCGCTATCCAATGGGGTTTGTGAAACACACACTGTCCCATGGAGTTTTAGACACACACGCTGTCCAATGGAGTTTGTGAAACAGACAACCTCTCCAGTCGTGTTTGTGACACACACACTGTCCAATGCGGTTTATGACACATATGCCCTCTAATGGGGTTTGTGACATACTCACTGTCCAATGGGTTTTGTGACACACACATTGTCCATGGGGTCTGAGACAAACAAGCTGTCCAAAGAGTTTTGTGACACACAGGCTGTCCAATGGGGTTTGTAAAACACACACTGCCTAATGGGGTTTAAGACACACACGCTGTCCCATGGGGTTTGAGACACACAGGCTGTCCAATCGGGTTTGTGAGATACACACGTTATCCAATGGGGTTTATGACACTCATTGTGTCCAATGGGGTTTGTGACACAAACACTGTCCAATGGGATTTGAGACACACACGCAGTCCAATGGGGTTTGTGAAACACACACGCTGTCCAATGGGGTTTGTGACACACACACTGATCAATGGTGTTTGTGACACACACACGCTGTCCAATGGGGTTTGTGACACACATCATGTCCAATGGCGTTTGAGATACAAACGCTGTACAAGGGGATTTGTGACACACACATTGTCCAATGGGGTTTATTAAACACACACTGTCCAATGGGGTTTTTGACACAAACACTGTTCAATGGGGTTTTAGACACAAACGCTGTCCAATGGAGTTTGTGAAACACACACGCTGTCCAATGGTGTTTGTGACACACACACTGTCCAATGGGGTTTGTGACACACGCCCTCCAATGGGGTTTGATACACACACACGCTGTCCAGGGGTGTTTGTGACACACACACTTTCCATGAGGTTTGAGACACACACGCTGTCCAAAGGGGTTTGAGACACACACGCTATCCAATGGCGTTTCTAACACACACAAAATTTCCAATGGATTTTGTGACAAACACACTGTCCAATGGAGTTTTAGACACACACGTTGTCCAATGGGGTTTGTGACACACACAGTGTGCAATGGGGTTTGAGATGCACACGCTGTCCAATGGGGTTTGTGACACACACGCTGTCCAATGGGGTTTGTGACACACACTCTGTCCAATGAGATTTGAGACACACACGTCCTCCAATGCGGTTTGAGACTCACGTTGTCCAATGGGTTTTGTGACACACAGGCTGTCCAATGGGGATTGTGAAACACACACTGTCCAATGGGGTTTGTGACTCACTCGCCCTCCAATGGGGTTTGTGACACACACACTGTCCAATGGGGTTTGTGACACACACGCTGTCCAATGTTATTTGTGACACACACACTGTCCAATGGGGTTTGAGACGCACACACTGTCCAATGAGGTTTGTGTCACACTCCCTGTCCAGTAGAGTTTGTGACACACACGCTGTCCAATGGTATTTGTGACACACACACTGTCCAATGGGGTTTGTGTCACACTCCCTGTCCATTAGAGTTTGTTGCACACACGCTGTCCAATGGTATTTGTGACACACAAACTGTCCAATGGTGTTTGTGACACACACGTTGTCCACTGGGGTTTGTGACACACACGCTGTCCATTATAGTTCGTGACACACACGCCCTCTAATGGGATTTGTGACACACACTATGTCCAGTGGAATTTGTCACAAACAAAGTGTCCAGTGGGGTTTCAGACACACACGCTGTCCAATGGGGTTTGTGACACACACACGCTGTCCAATGGGGTTTGTGACACACACGCCCTCCAATGGCGTTTGTAACACACACAAGCTTTCCAATGGGGTTTGTGACACACACACTGTCCAATGGAGTTTTAGACACACACGCTGTCCAATGGGCTCTGTGACACACACGCTGTCCAATGGGGTTTATGACACACACACGCTGTCCAAGGGGTTTTTGAAACACACACAGTCTAATGGGGTTTGTGAAACACACGCTGTCCAACGGGGTTTCTGACACACACAGTGTGCAATGGGGTTTGAGACGCACACGCTGTCCAATGGGGTTTGTGACACACACTCTGTCCAATGAGGTTTGAGGCACACACGCTATCCAATGGGGTTTGTGACACACAGACTGTCTCATATGGTTGAGAAACAAACGCTGTCCAATGGGATTTTAGACAAACACACTCTCTCCAAAGGGTTTGTGAAACACAGGCTGTCCAGTGGGGTTTCTCTCACACACACTGTCCAATGGGGTTTGAGACACACATGCTGCCCAATGGTTTTTGTGACAAACAGGCTGTCCAATGGGGTTTGAGATACACACGCTATCCAATGGGGTTTGTGACACACATGCCCTACCAATGGATTTGAGACACACACGCTGTCCAATGGTATTTTTGACACACACACTGTCCAATGGGGTTTGAGACGCACACACTTTGCAATGAGGTTTGTGTCACACTCCCTGCCTGTCCATTAGAGTTTGTGACACACACGCTGTCCAATGGTATTTGTTACACACAAACTGTCCAATGGTGTTTGTGACACACACGCTGTCCACTGGGGTTTGTGACACACACGCTGTCCATTAGAGTTTGTGACACACACGCCCTCTAATGGGATTTGTGACACACACTATGTCTAGTGTAATTTGTCACAAACAAACTGTCCAATGGGGTTTGAGACACACACGCTATCCAATGGCGTTTGTGACAAACACGCTGTCCAATGGGGTTTCTGAAATACACACTGTCTAATATGGCTGACACACACACGCTATGCCATGGGGTTTGTGAAACACACACTGTCACTGCTTTTTTGTAGGCTCAGCCTGTCTTGTGTAATGTGACCTTTGTTCTCCTACATGTGTAACTTTACTGAAAGAAATGACAAATTTGAATGAGGGATGTTTATTTTTCACTGTATTCCTCACTCTGGTTCTCTTTTGGTTTTGTGACCGTTGAGGTCATGCTGGATATTAGAGATATATGTAAGCAGACTTCTGGGGCTGAGGAGAATCAGTTTGTCTTTATTAGATGGTCTTTGTTTCACAAGAGAAAGCTTGTGAGGGCATGAGTGCTGCTTTTAAGGTGGAGGAGAGCATAAGCTTTCATCACCTCCAATGCATCTGTGCCATAAGGGTGCAAAAATCCTTGTGTTCCAACTTTCTTTTATTGGCATACCATTTTTTTCTGGGCAGAAGTACTCAGATAACCTAATTAATTGCTAGTTTGCTTTCATGAACTGAAGGAAAGTAAACCATTAAGAAATTAAATGTAGGTGTGAGGTATTTAACTTATTAATTATTTTATTTATTTTAGTTTCAGTATTATAAATTCATTCAATCAACTGGAGATATGGACTAGATTTTTTTAAAAAAATTTTATTGTGTTGTTTTGTCTGTTTCACTTACATTATGTCAATGAAGTTTTAATGAAAAAAGTAACACTAATCTGGGTCAGAATGTTTGCTTTGAGTGTGTATTTTTTAACTTGGAATCTATGCCTAATACTTTTGATTCATGGCAGTGCAATACTGTGCCATGTAGTTTGAAATGGGTCAATAACATTCAGATCAGAGTTACAAAATCTTTTATATCATCTCCTTGCTGAAGTCCAAGGAGAATTGTCGTGATTATCTAGGTCTATTAACAAAAGAAAGCACTTAAAAGTAGGGTGAATTGTTTGTGTTTTATATGTGCAAATGTACTATAAGGATTGATTTTGACAGATTAGGGAAGATATTCACAGATGCAAGTATTTTTTGATATTTATTTTTCATTGGTTACTAACAGAGAAACAAATCTCTGTTGTAACAAAGAGAATTAATATTTGAAAGTGATTTAATTGTATTTGAAAAATGTTCTCAGGCTTGACTTTGAAGTATGACTAAGAAAGCTATAGTTTAATTGGTGGTTCATGTATTGCAAGCCAAACAATTAATTGAAGTAGTAGGCCATCCAAGAGAAATGATAAAGACAGATGTATAAGAAATATAGGGTCATTTAGGAATGTAGAAGGTATTAGTGGCAATGTAAAGAAGTAGTAATTAATACATTTAATCATAAAGCACATATCATGTGCTTTGTATGGCAGCAGTCTTGAGACAGTTCCAGTAAGATGACTTTCTGTAGTGCTGTAGGGCACTGGGTCCTGATTGTCATAGGACTGAGCAGAATTTGGATGAACTACTCAGTACTAGAGTTGTGTAGAGATCTTACTTCCATCTGAAATACTCATGTTAGTGGGATATTTTTGCATGTAATAATTTAAACTGTAAGTAGTGCTATTTCAGAGACAAGAAGGAAAATGTGAGATGGGCATTTAAGTAGGGGTTGTTCTACTGGAGAGAACTGATTTCTCATGAAAAACATAGGGTCTTTCACAGGCCTTATATAACTTAGCAAAACTGTGGTAAATGATTCTTTAGATTTTGTTCATGGCTTTACCACAAGCTGAAATAGCTTTTGAAAAAAAAGATCACCCACCAAATTGTCTGCTTTGTGTACAGGCAAGCATAGTTAGTTGAGGGGGGGGTTGTTTGTTTGGTTGGTTTTGGTTTTGTTTTTGTTTCTTTTATACTCTCCACTTCCACCTGCTGAAAATGTTTCAGTATCCAATCTAATCAGCTCTTTACTCCTTTTCAGACCAGCTGTAGGAAATCAAATGGAGATAATAGTATGAATCGAGTTCAGGAAGTTTCAAATCTGATCAAAATCACTGTTTGACTACATCTTACGTCAATGCCTGCAGTAGTAAGTTTCTAAAATACAGGAAATTGCGCTCTTGAAAATTAAGTGTTCAAGAGATGTATCTCAATTAAAAAAAATAATCTTTTTAAATGAGTGCTACGGTGCTGCTCTGCATCTGTGAGTATATTACAGCATTCTCTCCGTGCATGTTAAAGTGATACATAATTGTTGCCTAGTCAGTGAGGGAGCATGAGACTTAGTTACTATGTAGGAAAATATTGTATTTGATGCTTAATGTTGGATTTAATACTTTTCTTCTTGGTTGTGAAACTAATTAGCTTACTTTTAACTGAAACTTGAAATTCTCATGTAAATTTGGGACTCCATTATAACGAATTGTTGAGAAAGAAAATAAAGTTGAATACTGTGAGACTTGTGATAAGGTTTCAGTGCCTGTGACACTGTAAGCTAAATTTCTAGATAAGTATTTCTAGATAATGTTTACTATATTTCTAAATGTATAGTATATGGATTTCATAATTTAGATTATTAATTTATATGAAAAGGCTTTAAAAGCTTTTTGTATAAGTGGCATGAAAATAAATATTGATACCAAAGTCTGTTTCAAGATTTAGCTGAAACTGTTGTCGAAGCTGTTATTTAAATTTGTTGTATCATAGGACTAAAATGTGGATGAAAGATATTTAATCTCCTGTGTATTTATGTAGATTTCACTAAAGCACTAGTGTCATCAGGTGCTTTGCAGCATGCATGTCTAAAAGGAAATGCCAGATATGGACATACATTTACTTCTTGTAGAAGTAGCTTTCTTCGTTAGCCTAGAGAATTGATCCAGTTTTTTATATGAGACATCACCCAAGTGTTACATGTTGTCAAGATGGACTTTTGCTTCTATATTATTATAGAGTACTGCCTACCCAGTAATACCGGCTTTTGCCTTGGCTTTTCAGGAGAGAGCACTACATATAGAATATAAGGATATACACTAAAATTCAATGAAAAAGATGTCTGGACTTGTATTTTTGTGTGTTCTTAAAGCCTGTGAGTAAGTCTGGTGAAATGATGCAAGAGAGCTATGACAAGCTATGATCAATAATACTGTATCAACCAAATAGCTATGAAAGCTATTGCGATATTTAAGTGTTCAGTTGGCTAATCCAAAACCAAGGAGTGGGCTAGAATGACAGTCTTTGTAATGTGCTTAAGGTGATCGTTGTATTTCCTAATGATACCTTAGGCAGACAAGGGCAATCCCACCATGATGTTTTCCTGGCTCCGTTGCTTGTATGTCATGATATCATTATCATGACAGGAAGAAGCAGAAGGCTGCTATGCTCGCCTTGTGTTTACTGAAGATACCTCTGCTGTTCAGCTGTGCTGAAGCTGATTTTTAGGACTTAAGCTGCTCCTTTTATCTGTAGAAACATGGAATACTGTCTCATAGTGTGAGGGTACTTCTCTGAAATGCTTCCAGTATGTTTATAAATCAAGGAGACTTTGTGTTCAGAGTGGTGCATGGTAAGTCCAGTGTGTGATTTACAGGTAAATGGCTCAGATGCTGACCTAGTGAAATCATCGTGAATCTCTCTACACATTTCTGTAGGTTTTAACACAGTGAAAATATTATAGTGTGTTGCATCCCTAGTGCTGACAGCAACATTAGTAAGGGTCAGGGCTTGTGGATTTTTTAACCTTTGTAGTGTTCTGTCTTGTCCCAGGAACTTGTTAAAACATTGGAAATGTAATCATTAAGCAAAATTTCATTGCCTTGTAAATATGTATGTTGATGGTTTGTTTTAAAACGTTACAACATTCATAAAAATACTTGAAATGTATTTATTGGTTTGGAGAAGTGGATTTTCAAAGCTCCTGAAGTGGATATTAGTAAAATCCATTCAGGCACTGAAAAATCGTAAGGCAAGGTAGAAGACATGGCTTTGGAATTGACTGTAAAGTACACATAGTACAATGTAAGTATTGTCTCACAGTTCTTACGATCTGTTCTGTAAAGCATTCTGCAGGATGTTGACAGCTGATCTGTCATCCTGTCTATGTATCCTTCCTCAATTACCTCTCAGCACAGGATTTTTCCTTTAGCATATTTCCCAGTTCATTACCAATTTCAACTATCTCAAAAAAGGAATTTCCATAATTTTTCTCCAAATAAAATTTCTGATGGAGTATCACTGTAAGTTTTCTTGGTATTTCATCTAAATTTCCATTCTCTCCAATTCGTCTAATGTTGCAGAATTTTACGCTTCTAGTACTGTCTTAATTTTATAATCTTTCAGTCTCTTAGGTATGTTTGCATACATCTACAACTTCTTATATAGTCCTTTTCATAATGTGTTCAGTATTTATTGTTCTTACTTCATAAGTAGCACTTCCCACACTTAACAGTTGTGAAGATCTTGCTGCAGCTTTTATTTAGGTTCTATCCAGCTTGTATAATTTCCTTTAGTCACCATTATTCATTGCCCATTATTGCTTTCTCTGCACCCTTAAGATAAAGTAGTAACCTATAACTTCTAGCCTCTCTTTGTGCAAAATCCTTTTGGATCCCATTGTTTGAAGACAAGAAATGTTGTTTAACAGAGCACAGTGAAGAGAATTAAACCATTTTTTTAAATTAAAAATTTGTATCAATTAAACAAATGATTAAAACCAAAAAGCGGCTAAGTCCCTTTACGGAGAAGTTTAATCACCAGAGTAGTTTGCTACACGCTTGTAACTGTTTTGAAAATTCTTGCAGACATAGTTTTTAGACAAAAGTGTGCTTTATACTGTGCAGTTTTATTTAGTGTTACGTTCAGGTAAAATGAGGCAGACATTTGATGCTGCTGATGCAACTGAGGTACAAAGGTTGGTGTGCTAAAACTGCTGGGAACTGATTTAGTCCTTTCAAATAGTAAAGCAGAGAAGGCTCTTAGCTTCTTGGTCCCAGTACTTAGTTACACATGACTCATCTGTATGACTCATTTTCTTTACTTGTATGGCTTTCAATCACATATCTGGAACACATTACTTCTTAAATGAATAAATTATGAGCACATATTGTGCAATATGCTTTGTATTTTAATTAAAAATGATAAAGGACGTATCCGCATTCTGATCTGCTACATTAGATTGAAAATGAAGGGCTGTGTTAAGGTGTTCTGTGAGACAGAACTAAATGATACCATAGAAAATCCTGCATATATTATTTCAAATTTGATTTGTAGTGAGGAGGGGGTATTATTTTTAATTTCTGTGAGAGGAAGTAAAGAGATTTTGCGTGCCCTAAATCTTTCATCTGCATCCTCTTATCATCAGTGTTTGCATCCACGAGGAAGAGACTTCCCATCACCTGTTGATCAGAGTGAACTGCTTTTAAACAAATTATCCTAGCTGGATTCACAGAGATTTTAGCACTCAGTGTATTGAGGTAACACCAAGTTGTCATTGCTGGCCTAACCCACAGCCACAGAGGAGAGAACAAAGACATTGTTTTGATTTAGCTGTCTTTAAAATATCATCTTGAGGAACTACAGTGTGATTATCTGAAACATTGTAATACATAGTTATTAATGCCTGTTTAAAAATTAGGAAAACTTATATTTGAAAAACTTGCTAATTACTTTTTTTAATTTGAGAAAGTATCTAAAGAAATAGTTGCTTATCCATCTATCTTTTGTATTTTGCTTGAAATAATTTGTCGCTTAGTATACCATCTTCCTGTTCTAATTACCTTTGATAAAGGCTTGCTTGTTTATCCTAATCCAACGCACCATCTTAGGTGAAGAATAATAACAGGAACCAATTAACATGAAAGAAACAGATCTTTCTCTGTGTGTGTGTTTGCTTTGTGAAAATGTTTCTGATGACTCTAAGCAACCGAATGAAAGGAAGACAAATGCAAAGCTATTTTACAAAATGAGTGACCTGCTACAGTAAATAAAGAAATAAACAAACACACACCACTTATCAGAATGATCTCCTTGTTGTCAGAAGGTTTGCTCAGTGGTTAGGTGGTAGTGGCAGGCTAAGCCTTGTGTACAGTGTCCCATTTGCAATAACATGTCTGGTTGCTCTTGCAAGTAGTTTTTCCTGGAATGGATTCCATAGCACTTGTGCACATGCTACTGAAATTTGAAAGATGTTTTGGATAAATAATGAGTGAATAAAGACTTTAGATATGTCTATTTCTCATTGTAGTTCCTCTTAGAAAATACAGTACAACAGCAATCATCTTAACTCTCTCTAGAGCAGTGGGTCAGCTCTGTGTGCGGCTGGACAATCTACACCACCACCATCTCACATTTTTCTTTTGTTTAAAAGTAATGCTAATAGTCCACAAATATATTTCCAAATGAACTTGATTGTGCCAATACTTACTTCAGAATCAGGAAAAAAGGTTCTAGAAACTTACGTTAGTTTGCAGTCTTAAAAATAACGCTGTTGGATGAACATTTAAAGTTAGTAAACACTGAGTATTCCTCCATCAATTTAAAATGCTGAATTCCTGCAATCAGCCATTCAAAGAGTATATGGCCAAGATGGTGGCCACTTATTATGGTGTTTAGCTAATGGACTATAGCTTTTATGACTAATCATTAGTTTAAGGATTTAGCTACATGGAGAGCGAGTACAAAATCCTTCTTTAATCTTCTTTCTTTCACCATAATTGTGACCACTGTGGGATATTAAGATAACATACTGATTTTTATAATGGTTTTGTGAACGTCAGCTTTAGTAGTATGAGTTAGGCAAATCTACTTTCTAGTCTTCAGTATAGTAAATTAGATATTTACAACTGATTAAGAAAAAGCTGTTCACTGCATACTAACCTTTGTTAGTGGCTTGACTGTATGTATACTGTATATACCAAAGAAAAGGTTTCCTATTAAAAAAAATATTCTCATGCAATAGTTAGCACACTTCTTATGTCTCTATAAATGTAAAAATAGGCTTTGAGTTTTCATAATTTGTGGCTATTCTTCTATGGTGATTATTGTGTTTTCTGTAGTGTTTTTTTTACCAATTTAATATTTACATGTGGCCCTTTCGTCTGTTAAATGGCAGGACAAGTCAGGTAATAGTCTCAGTTATGACAAGTCTAAATTTTCTAGCATGGTGTGGCTATAATCTGGGTAACATTGTCTCTGATCCTGGAAAAGATTGGCTTTTTCCTAGTGTAAAGATTTTTTTTTTTAATCATACTGTTTTTGCCTGCTCTTTGCTACTATTTATGTAGTTTGGTTTCAGTCATTCAGATGCCTGGAGGCAGGAGTAAGTCTTATATATCTTATACAAATATAACCATGTTATCATTTGTTTTCTACAAGCTTGACAGTGTAATCATAACTTCTGTGACTGAAGCACAAAAAGATTTAAATTGTCTTATTTTTCAATTAGAAATCACAGAGTAAATAAATTTTGCAAAGGAGTTAATAATTTAAAATATAGGAAAAAAATGTCACTATTAATATGAACGTGAAAAGCAAAAAGTATGCGTTTAATGAAATCATGAGCCACAAATTATTTGCTTCTTTTATTTAGTGCATTTCAGTCACTACAGAAGCTGTACGATGGTGACACCAGTAGCAACAGAAGTCTTAAACATTTAGGCATATATGTCTGAGAAACAAGCTGGTAAACATTGTATAGACTATTGTGGATTAAGAAAAGGAGGAACAAAAAGTGACCTGCACAAAAGCACAGTTCATCCTGCGGTAAACCATAGTGAAGCCTCATGGGCTCAGGTGTTGGTAATTTCTTCTGAAGGTCACTGTTGCATAGAACACACAAAATTCCTCTATTAGCATTGGAAGTACTTGTGGTAGTCATTCTAATTTAGTTGTCAAATACATTCCTGCTTCTTTTACTGTAATTTACTGTCACTTTGCTGTGTTTCATGAGAGTAAGGTCCTGAGAACCTGCGTTTGCAGTTGATTTTTTCTTCTTTGTAAGCACCAACTCTGTAATGAAGTATTTGATGAATTTAAGTTTATACAGCATTTGTTTAATAAACCTTGCACTGAATAGATTAACTCTCTCCTGAATAAGTGGAAACATTTGGATAACACAAAAGTGAGAAAACCAAACTTTGTATTTAAGTCGCTTAATTGATATGCAGATGCAGAGTAATACTTTAAATGCTTCGAAAGTCTACCCTGAGCTCATGAAGGCTTCTAGCATGCCTGGATGCCTTTGTTAATAGCCATGGCATGGAGAACAAAGAACAGTTCAATAATGCTGTTTTGGATAATGGTATAGTTCAGTCAAAAATGAGACTTTTCTATTGCATTGGCAGAGACTGCAACTCTTTTCACGCAGCAGTTCCCAGATATGTGATGTGCATGTTGTTACACTGTTGGACTGTAGCGGCAGTGCCTGGAAAGCAGTTGAAGAAAGATGGTTGAATGACCAGAAGTATGGCTGGGCTTTTATTGTATATATTACATGGTGTCAGCATGCAATATAAAGCTATTCTTAAAGTTCAAAAAAAAAAAAAAAAAAGTAATTGAAGTTCACCAGCCTAAAAGTGTTAAGCTTTCAAATAAATAGATCATTTACTATGCAAAAGTCAGATGGTCCACAGCTCCAGCGTGGCAAACTTTAGTACTGTGCAGGAGAATGGACTGCAATGATTTTATGCATTCACATTTGAAAAAAACAAGTGTGAGGAACAGGGAAAATTGTTGCCTTGTTCAAAGTCCTAGTATTGTAACAATCTCAAGGAATTTTTGAGCATAATACATTTGGTATTGAGAAAGAAATATCAAAGAAGTTAGATTGGTTTGTAACAGAGCTGAACATATTCACACTTTTTGTTGAGTATGTATTTTGCACATGGTATAATTTGGAATGGAATTATAGGGTGAAGTGCGAGTTGTGGAAAAAAGAATTATAATGATTTGAACATGCTGTAACTTTTTCTGAGGGTGGAAAGCAATAGAAGTATCAAACTGAACAACAAAACAGGGAATCTGTTACATAGAGAACTGTTAAAAGAAACCTTCAAGTTATACTCTTGTACACAAATGACAAAGTTGCAGAATGCATATTTGGCAGAAGAAAAAAAGGAATCTCAGGTAAATTGAGTAATTTGAAGTGTAAAATAGTTATATATAGTTTTCAGGCTATTAACAGTAAGAAATAGAATATGAGTACCTTAGAAAGAACATAAATATGACTAGAGGGGGTCTCTCTTTGTAAATGTTTCCAAGGGCAAGGACTGGTATGATTGAAAAAGCATTTCATGACAAAGAAAATGAAACGAACAGTGTTTAGGGTTACATATACATAGTTGTTGAAACTAGGTGCGTAAAATATAAGACCAAGCTTGACCTGTGAATATATATTTTGATCTTATGTATTGCAAACAGTTCTTTTAGACTACATTCAGGCACAGCATAGAATAGTTTGTGTTTGATTGAAGTGTATTTTTTGAGACAGATATCTAGTTTTCCTTTGAAGATATTGAGAGGCAGAAAATGAATGACTTTTCTTGGTAGTTTTTTCCTAATGATTAATTTGGATTTGTCTGGCCTCATCTTCCAACTACTGAGTTGTGTCAAGCTTTTTTGTGTAGAAACTCATATTTTCCCCTTTGGAAATGCTCGTATACTGCTTGTCAAGTCACCTCTTAAATTTTCTTTGATGAACCGAGCAGACTGACATCTCTGAACATTTTTACAAGCAACAGTGAAAAACACTTTTTTACCTCCCTCTGAATGGTTTAAAATTGTTCAATATAATGCCTGTCCTCCACATCACTTACCATGCTACCATTTTTGAGCTCATTATCCATAATTTTTCAGTTTCTCAGTGACTGATATGTTGCATAACTTAATCCCTAAATATAACTTCCAAGGAATCGTACTTATATTTATATTTAACTAATGACTTTTGAAAACTGCATTAGACATTTATCTGCTAATCTGTTGTAAATTCAAATTAGTGTAGGCTCTGGCAATTTCTTGCAAAGGCATTTGTTCTTTTATATCATTATCTGGGGAATCTAAATATGTTATTTTATCAAAGAAAAACCTGCGTTTGTTTAGAATGGCCTATTCTGTTTAAAACACGTTAAATGTAGTTTAACACTTTTTTTTTTTTTTTTTTTTCCTATGGTTGATGGTGCACCAGTTGCCCCATATTTTCCTTAAAGATGCTGCCTGCCATTTAAAACCATAATTTGAACACTCTATCTCTAGAATATCTCCATTATGTGAGAGTTATGCAAAGTTAGTGTCTCCAAATGGGGAAGCTCCTCAGGTGCCTCACTTATGAGTAAGGCTTGCTGGTCTAAAAGTTGTTCTTGATCCATAGTCATAGTATCTCTAATTCTCTTTTAAAAAAATAATAAATGAAAGCTATTTCATGACAGGAATTAATGATGTTTTGTTATTTGTCACCCGAGGCTTCCAGTGTACTCATCATTTGAAATCCTCAGTAGTGTTTTTTTCTTTTGCATTACAGGCTGGAAGTTAAAATATAGGTTATTTATTCTCCAGCTTTCTTCTGTGTTCTGTAACACAGTTCTAGTCTGTATTTTTCTGTTGTGTATGTTTTCAAGGTCTGTGATTCTTCATTATCCATGAATTAAAAAATTTTAAAAAAAGAAAAAAAAAAAAAAGAAAAAAGCAATTATATTTTAAATGTGAGTTTTCTATACCATGTTCATTCTAGACATACTTTAAACAGTATTTTAACATTTCAGTCTTTGTCATCCAAGAATTTCAAGTAATACTAGCTCTGTCCCATTTCTTTTCAGCGGTACATATTTATGATATTTTTTTAATTTGGGCCAGATTATAACCATAGCTATGAAATTTACTTTTTCTTCCTGTCCTTTCTCCTTTTCAGCTGTTGTGAATTGTCTTATGGTGTTTTAACTTGCATTCAGTCTGGTAGAATAGATTTCTCTGTCTGTGGATGTTGATACAGCCCTTCCCCTGTAGATCACAGAATCAGCATCTGGAGCTTCACAACAAGGAAGGTGTCAGCATATATATATATTTTTTTTTTTCATTCTTTATTCTAGTTGGAGTGCAAGAACTTTCAAAATTATTTCTTTTGTGCGCTCTGAAGAGTCACTGACTTACCAATTGTTGTATTTCCATATTATCTAATGTCACCTGCACGTTTTTGTCAGTATCCTAGATGTAGCAGAAAATGTCATGGTTACAATGAATCTTGGGTGCACATTTTGAGCTTTAAGAATAAAGCAACCACTATATTGATTCAGACTACAGACTCATCTCTTCTAATACTTTACCTCTTCAACTGTGTCCAATACACAAATACAGAAGGAGCAAACCAGAGCAGAATGATCCTTTCCTCACATGTCCAACCAGTGACATTAGCAATTTCCCGGGGAATTGCATTCTACATTGTGCTTTATAGCCACTACTGGATTTATCATGTCTTTGTTGTTCTGGTCAGTATCACCTTTCTTAATAATGCTGTTAATAACAAACTCAACAAGTTGTATTTTGAATTAGCACATTTATTTATTTGTACTTGGTGGGGTTTTTTTTGTTATGTTTTTTGTTTTGTTTTGTGTGTTTGGTTTTTATTTATTTATTTCTTTATTTTAAATTGTTTCAATGCAGTGGATGCGTAGAAGGAGGCTGTCGATTCCACTGAGACTTATGTAGCCTTTAGGATGCGTGAGATCTTAGAGATGCCAAGGGGAAATAGAACTTGTGTACCCACAAAAATAAATGCTTTTGTAATTATCTTTCTGACCTAGACGAGCAGAACAAATGTAGTGTACCCTTTCAGCGTCCTCACTTACTGTGTCTTACTGACCCTTTCAGTGTTGTATGGAAGAGTTACTGAGGAAGCAAAGAAAATAGGTGTTTAAGGAGGTAAGAGGGCAAATGGCTCTCACAGAGAAATCTCTTGTTGCAATTTTGGCCTCAAACCTCATCCTCTTTCATGCTCGGAATTGCAAGCAATAAAAAGAGGCAATAAAGGAGCTTACCCAAAGACATCTTCCAGCAGTTTGAGATTTTGACCAGTTGCTTCACAATGATGAGAACAGTCCTACTTAAGATTAACTGAAATTGCCCTCAACTCATCAAAGACATAATCAGAACAGCAGTTGTGATGGTAATAAATCTTCCCAGGCTGCACAACTAGTGTGAATGGTCCTTTGGGGCCATTAAACAGTCATGGGATGAGAAAAGTGGGCAGGAATTTGAAAGACAGTCAAAGCAGTTCTGTCGGTGCCTTTTGGTACAGCTGCTCTGGGTACTGGTGCTCCGTACAGCTGTACAAGCAGTTCACACCTGTCAGTAGTTGACTTTTGCTGGCTTGTCACTTGGAAGTTTTGCTGTTCTTTGCCTTCATGAACTGTCCTTAACTTCATTTTGAAAGGAGACTGTATTCCTTTGTCTGAAAGTAGACAGATGCTCATAAATTAAGGCTGTTGGTAGCACTCTGCTTATGGTTAGAGTCCTGGAAAAATTAATCAATAATGATTTCTTCAGCAATATTGCCTTACAAACTAATTCCAGTTACACTGTTAAACTTTACCCAAGATCAGGAATGTGTTGAAGCCTGGAAATGAAAAATTGGGTACTCAGAGCTACTTATACCAGCTTTCATTTCTCTTCTATAGCTCTTGGTAGCTACAGCACTAATTTCATCCCTTGCTTTCTCGGATTCCAATCCCAAACCCAGTGTTCATTGAGGTGGAGGAGTAAAAACTAAACTAAAAATAACTAAGGCACTTTCATCTCCTGATGTCAGCTGTCAGCTTTACTCTATGAACCTGACAGGATTTAGCAGTGGCTCAGGCTGTGCAAGCCCAGTCTTTCTAAACCTGAATGTTAACCTCTGTTCTAACTCTAGCCCTTATCTTTTAATACACACTTGGCATCTACTGCTAGCATCTAAATTGAAAATAAGATATTCAAATCACCTAGTGCTTAATAAATCAGTCTCTATAGCTCCTATTTTCCTTCTTTTTTAATCTTCAACTACAGCGACACCACCAGCTGAGAATCTGTTGTGTCCAAGCTCTGGTTGTTAAGTTAGCAGCATTGTTTTGTTTTATTTTGAAACCACAGTTAGTAATGTCTACTGCTAACACTGTGTGTTTGCTTCCCATTAATAGCATTAGGGAATTTCCCACTGGTTTAGTCTCTGTTTTTTCCTACATCCTCCAAACGGAACCTCTTTTGATAATGAATAGCCTTCCCAAGCTAAGGAGATACTTTGGTGGTTGCAGATTGCATTGAAAGGATGGCATTTTACTGGGTTCTGTCAGTTTATTATTCATGTGTGCTACTGTGCCATCTGTATGTTGAGCTGATTTTTCTTGCAGAATGTACGTTTTTGTAAGAATTTTGAGTGAATAGCCATTTACTGACTTGCAAACTGTTTACTGGCTGTTGCTCTAAGTGCAGGGTTTTTACAGGCACTCACAGATCAGCCACGTCCCACTATATCCACAGGTGCAAGTCCTGCCCTGGATGTACCAAACAGTCTTTTGGGTCTCTAACCTACTATGTTTGTGGCAAAAACAAAGCACTGCCTATGTGGACAATCATATCTTGATTACTTTGTTTTTCTCAAAGCTAGTTAGAATACTTGCTCAAATGATGAGCAAAGTACAACTCTTTTTATGTTCAAGTAAATGTCAGTATGCAGTGAAAAATAAGTCAAAATAAAGCATAAAAATATATTTCAGCTTTGTGGAGATGGATTTGAATGGGAAGATCTATAAGATCCAAAAGAACTCGGTATAACCAATATTATCCAATAACAAAATTACATCCTGAAGAATCCCGTGCTTTTAATTTGTTGTAAACAGACAATTCACAGAGGGAAAACTAAGTTAGAAAATGCCACTGTTGCTAGACTCTACACTTTTGGGAAAATAACCTAGATTTATACGTCTGCTTTTAAGATGTATATAAATTGATTTTTATTAGTCATAAAACAGGATGCTTGTTTTCTCCGAGACCAAAATGTTATGTCAATCATTTTGTCTGCAAAACAGGTTAAGAAGATATCTGAAATGTTGCAAAAATGTTTTGAAAATGTCAATGCTAAGCTACAACGAAGAAATAGTAGTTTAGCAAAATGAAGTAGCATTACATTTTTTAATGAGCGCTGCACAGTGAAGAAATGTCAATTTAGCATAAAGAATTATCACTTCAACTTTGTAGACTTCAAAGGAATCAAAAATCCTACTTTTGTGAGAAAAACAAGCTTTTTTTTTTTTTTTTCCCCAAGGTTTTTTTCAGTTGTATTCTTTAAAAGGTATGAGAAAAAGTATTTGCAGAACTGATGGTATGCAAAATAATGCTAAAATAGTTATTTTCTTACTAGAATTATATTTAATTGGAAATATTAATGTTTTTTGGCAGAGATGTCTGTTTTAATTGAACAGAATCTCCTCTTCCTCTTAAAAAATATTGACAGAAAAAAGCAATGTTTGATTTCTGGTTGGAATTTGGGATTTTCTTTAATTTTGTGATTATCTATCACGTGCTTCATCTGTTTCCTCCAGAATGTGAGTAGAGATGAAGAGAAAAAATAACATTCCTTGGAAATAATAAGTTGTTAGATTTTGGTTTTGTATTGCATGTAACGTGAATATGTTTAAAACAACAACTAATACTTCTGGAATACACTTTTAGAATATAGCTAGATCAGATTTAAAACATTTGCAAAACTGAGTCCAAAATATGCAAAGATAGATAACTCATTCTCGGATTTTACCTTCTGGAGGTTCATAAATTCTACTAACAAACACAAAACTGCATTGCAAAGGATTGGAGTTTTTAAATAATAAAAAACTATCAAGCAAAAAGAGAGCAGTTTGATAGCAAGACCACTTACTTCAATGCTCAAACAGAATTCAGGAAGCTGATTTTAGATATTTCTTTTTCTAAAAGTCTTGACTGGCTCTAACCTCTCTATATATCTGCATACATTAAAAAGAACACTTCAGATAAATATCCATCCTCATGAGGAATGTTGAACTTGAAAGTAATATTTCCTCATTATTTATTCTATTATAATCTAGTTTTGCTAACACCAAAACCATGAAGTATACCTTTTCAAAGCAGAAAAATATCCACACAAACTTCTCGTGATGCAAAAGGAAGTATATGAAGAAGAGACAATTCATCCAGTAATAATGACCTAAAAAGGTATTGTAATTATATATGTGCAAGGTAGACAAAACAAACAAAAAAATACCTAATCATAAGTTAAAAATCAACAGCCAGAACAGATGATAACCCTCACCAGTTTTTGATTATCCACATAGAGCTTCTGGTATCTCTTTAAACTTTCTTTTTAGAGGTTTAGACAAAATTTCTCTGCTGGCAGAAATCTCTCTCTTGCATGTGTTGAGTACAGTTCCTATACTTTTGCCTAATATGGAGAATATAAAGAAGGAGATTGCTTTCTCTTCCTACTTTTGAAGAAACTACGGCATGCCACCGTCTACCAGCAGATTGAGGCTGCAAGAATACACGTCTCCCAGATTATCAGAGCTGGGTAAACTCTTCATGCATGTAACTTTCACTAATGAAATATTTGCTAATATACAGCAGTAACCTGGGAATATATATTCAAGGTTATTTGCAAAATAAGTTAGTTTTTGACCTGAGTAAGAACATTGTTTTGATGTGAAATTGTAGTGCAGTAACTTGACACAGCCTATATACTTGAAAATTAGATATGATTATCAGAGTAAATTTGTTGGTGATTTTCCAGCTAGAGAGGAAACTTCATGGTACTGAACTGAGAATATAGTTAAGGATCTTACTCATTTTGTTCCTAGGGACTATGGCTTCCCTACTTTGAAGCCAAACATCATGGTATTCACAATTGTCATGGACAACCTAGTTTGCTCTTTTCTGCAGGTTTGATCAAAAAGGAAGCAATTACGCAAAATAAAACCATAACAAATACATCATTCTGTTCCTGGAAGTCTCTTGGTTTACTTGGAAAAACAGGTTATAGGGAAAAAGGGGTTACAGTGAGAAGCCTGACCCATCTGGAAGTAGAAGTGTGGCACGAATTGCTGGATAAATCTTCTTAAAAGGAAAGTAATTTTATGCCACTGAGGCTGGGGTACATCGACAGTGGGATATCAGCTATCTGTTCTCTGCACACTGAAAGTCACTGTTTTTCTTGCTGTTGAGGGAAAAGATCCCAAAAGATAGGAAGAAGAAGGAATATAAGAGACATAAGGGAGAAGAAAAGCACATCAGGTCCAGGTCTCAGAAAATCTGGTGTGCTATTTCAAATACACTTCTATATGGCAGTATTAATTCAGAAAGGCTGGCACTGACCATATCCTGATAAAATATGGAGATAAAAGCTGAAAACACATTTCATAGTTCAGTTTGGCTGTGTTATGTTAGGAGCCATGACATCAGAGTCAAGAAAGAACTGGGGGCTTAATGATACAGATCTGTATTTAGAAGTTAAAGCTCCTCCACTCACACCTGTACAGGTACTGTGTGAAGCCATGATGACAGGATAATTCAGGTGAGAAGGGACCCCAGGAGGTCTCTGCTTCAATCTGCTGCTGACAGCTGGATCAGCTCTGAGGTCAGATTGGATTCGTCAGAGCTTTATCTGCTTGGTCTTGAAAAGTTCCCAGGACAGAGACTGCACAGCTACACTTTGTGACTGCCCTATAGTAATCTTACTGCAGAACAAAACTGGAAATTATATTTGGAGTGCCAGGTGTTTATCTGACATCAGCAGTCTGCATTGGAGAGGAAAGGAAACAGGTAAAGATTCTATATGGAAGTATAAAATACAGTGTTGCAAGTAGAAATTTGAACCCAAGAGATGTGTTTGAAATATCGTACACCTGCAGATTCTGAGCAACATGGAAGTGGTGAGAATGCCTGACCTTCCAAAGAGTTACCATGCACTATTTGCAAATCTCTTCATCTGGTTTAGTGCCAGAAGAGTGCCAAGAAAATAAAGGTGTATTCACCATCTATCATGCCCACAGGTTACTTTTTAATTTGATAACATTGACTCACAGCTCAGTCCAGTATATTAGTCATCGTGAAACTGAGGACCTAGGACATAACTAGTAAAATACAATATTAACTTCTATTCTTGTGATTTTGACTTGTGGAGTTTCAAGTTCTGAGGACACTATTTTCCCAATAAGGAAAACTTCAGATTGTGAGATGTTTAGTATTAGAAAATAGTAGCATTGTGACTGTATCTGAGTCAGTTATGGGTATGCTCAATGCAGAGCAAGACAAAATATGCTGCTTGGCATAGAAATCTTCTTCTCGGAACCTGATTAGAATATTAACTGGGGGTATCTCCTGTTCTGTGGAGATGAGTCTCTTGGTAGAAGTTTGAGATGGCCAAGCACTGTGTTTTCAGAAATGAATGTGAATAGATGAATGCAGATAGCAACCTGCAGAGCTTTATGTAGAGACAGTCTTGCAGCAGTAAATACTGAGATTTCTCCGGTTTGGATTTCTGAATGGACACCTTCACGTCTGCATATACTCACACATATTTCTGTATTGCCAAAATGATCCAAAACTGAACCAGGAGACCTGAATATACCTGGAATGAAGAGTTAGAGCACCATAATTACACGCAGTGCATGTGCACATGTATACCTGTCTGTAGTTATACACAAAGAAACACACACATGGTTGCAATTAAAAGACACAGCCTGCATTTTGAATTCTACTTTCCTGCTTCCTTCCTAGGATAGGACAGTCTAGGACAATTAGCTCTCAGTAGTCACGAGTATGTATCGATGAAAATGCTATTTAAATAAAAGAAGAGCTGATGCTTAAGGCAGTAGATTTTAACTAGCAGTCTCAAATTGCCACCTTTGCTAATAGATTTCATATAACCTTGAGCAAACAGTACTTATCCCAGGTGAACAGTGCTTAACTTTTCATACAGTCCTCCTAGTGAAATTTAACTGGACAGCTTTCATGAGCAGTAGGAAGAGAATTGTCGGAGATGAAGTTAAACAATTGCTCACAGATTTAAAAATAAATAAATAAATCAAAAAACGCTAATATTTGATAATTTTGTCTTTATGTTAAGTATCCGTGCCTTCCCATCTGCAAAGTGTGGAAAAAGCACCTTTTTCTTTGTTTTGCATGATTAGACTCCATTCCTGCTACTAATATCTGCCAAATATATCCCTACACAATTTGAAGACCTGTTGTTATTGTTATTGTTCTTTTGATGAATGGAAATATATATTTTCTTGACATCCTAGAACTTTATCGGGGGGGAGGGGGGGGGAAATAAAAGAAATAAAAGAAGAAGAAAAAAGTTGTTTTATTTTTGTCTGGTCTGGTGTTGGGGTACCAGCATTCTCTGTCTTGTGTCTTTTCTGTTACTATGTAATATAACATTACGTTATAGACTTTTGATCAAAGTGGCTTTTGGTAACTTGTGTCAGCCTTCATGCTGTGTGTTTCAACATCTTTGACTATGTAATTGCTTTCATTCCTGAGACTTTTTCTGCAAAATATTTGAATCCGTTATTTTACATACTATGACTATTGCTACATTGGTGATATTTGTAACACCTTCCATAAGCTGCATTAAAAAAATCTTAACGTGGACAAGAATAACAGAGGCAATGTGGACATTACCAGAGTTAGCAGCAACTATAAAACAGTGTCTGCTGCCTCGGAAATGGTATTTACCTGTCTAAAGTTCAGTCAAGGAGAGTCCCAAGGGGATCCCTATGTGAGAAGAAAAAGGAATTCAGTAAAAACATTTCATTGTGAAATAAATCAGCCTGTGAGAGTTTTTCAAACCTCGTACTCAGTTGATGCAATTATGGCCTTTAATGCTGTCTATAAAAAGGAATGAGTTTGAAGCTTCATTTGGCGTAAATAATTACAAGTTACTTTTATAGGCACTGCCCCTGCAAGCCCAAAGATAGGGTTAAGCAGTTTGTGAGCTACAAAGAGTGCTCTGGTAATCAGTTTATGTGTGGGGAAAAAAAAAATTAGTTATTATTAGCAATACAAATGCACATATGAAATGAACTTTATTTCACCATTTCTTAGGTTAAGGATATTTTTTCTTTTAAGTTCATTTCTAGGCAACTGGCTGTGTATGTTGAACTGTTTCTAATTTATCATCTTTTGAAGAACTACTTTTTTTAATCATTTGTTGACTTTTCAGCATATTCAGAGCCATTAAGTGCAATAAGAGGTCTTTTGTTCCTGCTTTCTTACTTCCCTAAAGAATAATATTACTACCACAAGGTTAATGCATCTAATGTATGTCGTTTCTAATGGTATACCTTGAAACTTCCAGTAGGCAAATTCTGACATTATTCAGTCAAACTGTACAATTCCTATCATATCAGTTTGATAGGAACTTCACCCCAGGTGACTATTAAAGGAAAGACTGAGTTCAGCATTAACACATTGACTTTCAAGGTGCTTAACTTTGCCTCCTGAATAAATTTCTGACTTACTGACCCATATCTACTATGGCAGATTTCTATATTCTTTGCTTGGAATATACTTCTTACTTCAGTAAGACTTTTAAAAAACCTTTGAGTTTTTTTATTCACCTGTATTCATTAAAGGCTTTAATGTCATCATATTTAGCATTTTTGTGGCTATGTCTTTGCCTTTGAATCTCCCAGAAAGCCAATATGAATCCATCAGAATCATATGATGTACTATTTTACTTAATGGTTTTTTCCCTTTCCTATCACACAGGAACACGTCACTTTGATGTTATATGGCAGTCCTTTGGGGAATCCACATTCAAGCACTATTTCCTTACATTTATTCTTGTATTTCATCCACATTTCCCAAAATCCATTGTATATCTCCAAGAAACCACAGTAGACCTGTACTATTAGACATACACGCAAGGCTTTAACCAGGCTTTCCTTCTTAGTAACAGAGAAAGAAATTGGTTTTATTGAGTTTAAAGAGAAAAGAAATCCTTGTGGTTTGCAAGCATTATACAAGATTGAGATTAAATTTTTCTGTATTTCCAGAGGGCACATTAATTTCTTGTGCTGTGCTGTATGATGTGTAGCTTTGTGAAGCAGAGATAGAATTATTTAGAATCAGCCAGAAACTCACACATAGATGAGAAATGACACATTGAAACCTCATGATTCTTTTCAGAGAGAGCTGAAAGTTAGTTGCTTTCTTCAGCAGATTCTGGGTTTGCATATAATTTTCCTATATCTTTTATCTTTTTCAACTAAATAAAATTTTTAAAAACTCCATTACCAAAATACAGTATTGCTTTCTGCTGCTGTGCAGGTGACAAATTCCTCCTCGGCTATGCTTCACCAGAGGACAAAGCAATAGCATCATTCTGTTCTTAAAGAGATTTTTAAAAACGACATTAAGTTCAAATTTCTTGACATTTCTGTTAGAATACATAGTATTTTCTAGTTGAACATAAATAACCCAAGTACCATGAACTATAGATTTTACTTTACAAGCTACATGCAGAGAGTGTATTGTAGTTTGCATCTTGTGTCAAAAAGGGCCTGTTGATCTTTTAAAAATGATGGTCTTGGTTAGTTTAACACTTCATAGGATGAGTTGGATTCTCATAGACTATTAATATATCTTCTTGCTGACAAGTTCAACAAGAAGTACTGAAGTTAGGAGCGTTCACTAGCCTGGAAGTAACATGTTAAAGGTTATATCCATTATGGTACACTGTGTCAAAAGGCTGAAAGTTTTCAAATGGCAACTAACAGTGCATAAGAGTATGACAAAATTAATTAGGGCAAAGTATACTGGTTATGGCTCACTGCAAATGGCATTGCTGGATAAGTTTAAACAGTCATAGAGATAAAGGTGGTAAAACGCAATCTATCACATAACACTTTATTATTCCCCAATTACTGTTACTCATCCTTGATCTGGGCTGGAAGAGTGTCTATTCTGTAAATCTCCTTCTAGAAAGTTCATCTAATAAAAGAAGTTTGATAAAAATTAAAGCATTTTCTGAGACCTTTGAAAGATAACAAAGTGTTCTGAAGCCAGACCATGGAGAAAAGATCCAAACTTATATAATAAATATTATTTGACAAGAACAATCATTAGTAGAGTAGTATAGTGTTTAAATTTGACATAGAATTTTGGAAAACAATTTTTTTATTTTTTTTTTTTTTTTTTTTAACTAAAGGTGCATATGTGTGGAAAAAATAATTGAATTTCCATAGTTTGGAATAGGTGATAGTCTGATAGTATTTGAGTAGCATGTATTTTTGATTTACTGTATAGAAGGGTTTCAATTAAAAACTCAGCCTCTCACAGTAGCAGGTAGGATTTTCAGCTCTCTCTGAGGTTTCCTCAATGTAGAGCTCAGGTGTAGGGAAGCAAAGGTGTTTATAAACCAAACACATTGAAACTTGTAGTTCTCCCTTTATATCTTCCCTTCCCCATCAGAGGGTAGGCTGGCTTACCACTGTTCCAGTATAGTTCTGTTGCCAAGAGCCATCCATCCACAGGCTGGATCTTCAAGTGTCGTTGCCACAGGTGAGCACAGCCGGTGTCCCAAGGTGCTTTCTACAAACAAAGCAGCATTTAAATGTTCCTAAACAAAGTTCCTGCCTCTATTCAGATTGTTTTCTTCAAGCTTGGCTTTAGTGTTGGTAAACAGAGTGCTTTAAAAATGTGTGAGATTATTAACTGTTAGAGCGAGATAAGGACTAAGCAAAACAAGTCGATTCAACGTGAATCACGCTAAGCCATTTATTACAGAAACAAGCCTCCTTATATACGTAACTATATTCTAATCACACGTCCACGCTCCAAGCATGGATTCGTTAAATGAGTATCGTGGGCTGTCCGTGCGCTGGAGTCTCACTGATGATACGTCCGATGATTCATGCCACGCCAGGACCCCGGTGATTGAGGAACGCCCCTCTTTCTCGCAGCAGACTCTGCCCTCAGCTTCTCGAAGCGGCCTTGAGGTTCCTTTGAGCCTGACTAATTCAGCAACAGATCTTTATCTATCAAAACCCCTCCACAATTAACTACGCAGGGATTTCTTCCCCTGTAATTTTGTGGTGACTTTAAGGCCAGCTAGTGTGAAACTGATGTTTTTAGTTTTATCAAGAAGAGTCAATCTGACTTTCATCTGAAATCTCAGCGTATATTTTCAGCACCAAAAATTATGGGAAGGTAAGCTGCAGTTACCAGTGCGAAACTCCTCCTAACTCTAGTGCAACAAAATCCAGGTTTGACAGCTTCTGCTGATAACATAGCATTTAGAATAGTGGTTTGAGTGTTTCAGTCTGATGAGGCTATTACGCACAAAAAATTATATCACATGAACAAGATGTTCTAGCAGAAGTTCTAAAACTTCACATTATATGTGCCTTTCTATTAATGAAATGAAAAATAAGCTAAGCATAATAACATTCTAAACATAATATGATTTAAAGAAAATGGAATGCATGAATAATGCACAGAATTCTGAAGCAGTCTAGTGTTAGTTTTGGAAAAAAGTTATTTATTGATACTTAGATTTTCAACAAATTCAACAAGAAACCATCAACAACAAATTATATTACAATAAGCATATTTATATATGACAACAATGTTTGAAAATGAAAATCAAAAAGACTGTAATAAGAAATTTTTTATTAACATACTGTTAATGTTTACAGCCGGTCTTATAAAGTTGTAAGGAAAAAAATCACCTATTAATATTTAAAGTAGCCTTAAGTATGTATTTTTCCAAGCTCAAGCATTGCACAGATAATTCAAGCCTATTTTTTTATCTCATCTCTGTTACTTTGTTAATGTTTTACATTTATACCTGAATTTACTTTCAGAATTAGTCTGTATATGCACCTAATCAGTGATACTGCAGGAACAAGTTTTTCATTCTGCCACTTCGATTAGTCTAAATGAGATTAAGTGTATAAGTATTAGGACCCTAATTATTACTTTAATCCTCTCGTGTCCTTAATCAGGCAAAATATTCATTGTCTTCAGTTTGAACGTGACCTTTAAGCGCTACTATAGTAAGGCAGCTACGTGAAAGAAAGGTTATAACTGGAGTGTTCCCAGAAGATAATTTCAAAAACCTGATCTATAATCCTTCTTTCTGCCATATCCGAAGGTTTTCAAAACATTTATTCTGTTTGTTTGCCTTTTTCTTTCTGCTGTATCACTAGACAATTTTAGTATGACAAATTACTGTGGCAAGTATTTGAGTTTTAGTCATAATTTCAGACAGCTGTCTCATTTTTATAAATTGTAATTGACATCATATTCTGATTAAAAATATTCAGTGTGTTGAAATTTACAAAAAGAAGTTACTCTATCCTGTTTGCTTAGAAACCAGGAATATGTTTTGTTTGCTCTCTTTCAGCCAGTTGGAGGAAAAAATAATAGCAGTTGTGTGTAGTTTATCTTCCTTAGGAATAGATTATTCTGAAGTGGAGGCTGAGTGGAATTTATCTCCAAAGGGATGTCACCTGTTTTCTATAGAGCTCTTAAAACACAAGGAAATGGAACTGTGTGTTGGCCTCTAAGTCTTTATGTTGATCCCAAAGCAGCATTAATAACATGCATGAAATACATTAAAGGTGGCAATCCAATCTGCTCTTGAAGTCCTCAGTAAACTTCTCCAGATAAATCTCTTCTATTCTTAGACAACTGAAATATGTTTCTAAAATTAGAAGTGGAAATCTTGTTCGTTTTTTTTTTGTTGTTTTTTTTTTTCCCCGTTTATAATCTAACTGAAATCTTCTTAAGATCCTCAGTTCTTCAACCACTCACCATAGACACTGAAAGCATATTTTCCTTTCTTCTGTGGCCTTTTTATATTTTTGAGTATCATTATCTTCCCTATTGCAATTGCATCTTCCTGTGAATAACTCCAGCTTGTGCAATCTTATGAGAGACCTTGTAGATTTTCTAGACCTCTGGTGATTTCCAATGCTTTTCACGGATTCCGTCTATTTTGTTTGTATCAGTCTTGAAGTGCAATGCCTAAAATGGAATGCAGTATGGAGCTGAGAAAAGCAGAAGCAAATAATTTCATACAATCTGAAGACTTTATGCCTATACATTCAGAGAAATGTTTTTTGCGTTTTTCACTACAGCATGTCTCGCATGTAATCCATTATATCCCACAGGTAATTTCTCTTAGACTCTTGTTTTTTACCCTGTGTCTGTGCAGTTGTTTATTCTGACCCAAACAGTCTAATTCTTCCGGCCTACCTGCACTTCTCCTTTAATCCTTGCATTTCGTTTGTCAGATAGTTTCTCTGATTTGGCATAATGCGGAAACACATTTTCTAAAAATATTTTAGAAAATTTCTGAGGATAAAGTAATGTAACAAGATTTCTGAAAGCTTAAGAAAATTCCAAGCATAACGTAGCATAGAAATAAATTTATCTGTGTGCAGAGATTTGTGCTAGGAGATTGGATGTTCCGCTCTATTCATGATGGGAGATCAACCTTCCTTGACCTGCTACTGCAGATACAGTACTGGAGTGAGTTGTGCAGATGGATTACTTTTGCTTAGCTGTATATGTCTGGAAAATCTACTTTATTCTGCTCTCTGTAAATACTTGTTTAGCACTTAGACTGTACTTCTGCCCTTCAAAAAGATGGGCACCTGGTGGGAAAACAGCTCAAAGCCATTGCAAAATCAATCTCAGTTGACCTATTTCTATGAGAATTTCACTGGAGGCGGGGAGGGGGGGTGGAAATCGGTGTATGTTAATAATCTCTAATTATCCTTCCTTATCATCATCAAAGACCCAAAAACTTCCTAACTATCCTTTCCTTGTCCTGTCCTCTGAAATAGTTTTGTATTTTTAATTTCTTTCTAATGATTAGTATAATGACATTTTTATTACTAGTAGTAATGATTCTCTATAAAATGTGACAGGAAAAATATGTTGTTCATTCAAGTATATTTGCACTTAAAGAAGTTTTCCGAAGGGCAAGTGAAACCAAAATTATGATGTGTTAAAACTGGTGATTACAGGTTAAGCTAGTGTTGTGAACATACAGTACAAGGAATATATCTGGATTTTTAAAAATCAAGAAACTTAATTTAATATGATGCTAATTTTGCTTCAGTGAAGTGCAGTTTTTACAATTATGTGTAGATGCCGTGGAATTTCCAAGCTCCTATGTATTAAGGAATGACCAGGGCAAGTATTTAGTGCTCAGAAGTTTGAGTTCCAACTCTTGCAGGATCAAGATTGTTTAAATATTGTGAAGTAGTTTTAGTTTATTTTTAGTGGGCTAGAGGCAGTGAATAATTATTGTTGTGAAAGAACTTCTAAACATAGATAACACAGCTGAGAGATCACATATTCTTATTCATTTCTGAAACATGCTAAAACTTGGCTAGTGAATTTCCTCTGTGTAGCCAGTTCAATATTTATTTTTATTTTCTGTAATAGGTGAGTGAACAGAATAACTTGACTCAGTTAATGCCTTTTCCACACCAGCTAATTTGGGAAGCCATTGGAGCTTCAGAATTTGAAATTAGGTATGGTAACTGGCATAACCCATCAAGTATAAGGAAGAGCAGTAGTATCTTCACTGTTACTGTCGATAAAGTATTCAAAGGCTGTCACTTTCCGAGCAAAGAATATGTATATTTAGATATTGTGCAAGTCTATCAATTTAAGATAGCTGCGAGTTTTATACTTTACTGCATGAGTGCAGAAGTCATGAAGGCTTCTGTAGAACTGAGGCTCCTTCTTATCTGCTGCATTGTCCATCCAGTTACACTGAATTCAGAGGTATTAAAAATAATGAATTGTGATATAAATATAGAGATAGTAAAAATTATACTGCATTTAAGAATAAGCATTCCTAAAGAGTTGTAATGAGTGAAAACTCAGGTAGCTGATTTCAATGGGAAGTTATTTCCTGTAATTAACTTAGTAATGTTAGCATTTGAGACTAACTTAACTGTGGTTAGAAGAAATAATTGGTTAGGAACTAGTTTTTTTGGGTTTTTTTTGTTTGGGTTTTGGTTTTTGTTTGTTTGTTTGTTTGTTTGTTTTTTAATCTATATGGTTTATTTAGATTGTCAACAGTGGAAATAAAACAAATAGTTTTCTACAAAAGTTTTTTGTTGTCTAATTTAAAGCCAATACAAGTTGACTGTCTTAAAATATCTGGAAATCTATGGAAACATCTTACAAGGATAAATTCTTAGATGTATTAATAAATGTGGGGGGACACAGGTAAAGAGAGACTTAGTAGACATTTATGCATATTTACAGAAGATGTTATTTTAAGAAGGTCTGATTGAGTTTTAAAATTTTATTTGGTTTAAGAATTTCTCATTTTATATTGCTTGGAAGTTAACATACAAACCCTGATATTTTCTAGTTCAAACTGCAAATATATATATATATATATATTTAGACAGTATACTAGGAAAAAAAACCCCTGCTATTAAGTTGTATTTAAATCACAAAACTTAAATCTGTATAATGAAAATTATTTTTAGCTGGATAGTTTTAACAATGTAGATTGTGGAGATGCACATATTATTTCCATTATACACTGTATATGGGGGGGAAAGGAGTAGTATAGAATATGTTTCTGTTTAAATATCAGTGTCTCATTTGTGAAGTTTGGCTTAAGCATAAAATCGGTAGCTTGCTAACTGAAACAAAATAACTTCAATAGACATGGCTTCTTTTTTCATAAGGAATTTATATCGATTAAAATATTTCTTTAACTTAAGATTTTAACAAGATCATATATTTCCATACAACCACATAAACGTGAAATTAAGTATATCTATAACGTAAAGATATCATCTGCATAAAGAAGAAAGCACCCGCTTCCAATTTTAAAGCAGAGATAGCAGTAGCTCAGTGAATCAAGATTTAATTAATTAACACCAGCTAAGCAACGGCAAGCTAGAATGTTAATGTTTGCAAGATCCTTCACATCCTTACATCCCAGATCAAAAAGCATTCACAGCAGAATAATTGTGATGTGCTTGTCTCATTAAAATGCGATCTCTAACTAGCATTTGAAACTATGGTAGTTGGTTTTTTTTAATCTGATTTAGCAACTGTTAAGAATTTTAGAACATTTACTGTCCCATTGGATCTTCCTGTTGGCGAGCCCTTGCGTGTTGTGTGGCTGCCCTGATGAGGATAGTTTTTAAATAAATAAATCCATCGACATAAAAAAAAAGGTTTCTTCAAGGTTGCTAAATATGTTGCTGCTGACACAGAACCCTAAGGAATTTGCAATGGAATATTGAAACCAGGTGGCCTGTATGTCACTGTATTCAGCCAGAGTAGTAAAGAATAAAATTACTATTCATAATGCAAGCACTTTATCACTGTTCTTGCAAAAAAACTGCCATGAACTTTGAGACCTTGAAAACTAATACGCCAGAAACAATAGTGCAGACACGGGAAGTTAGAAAAGGTAATTATTGAGCTGTTGTTAAATAAAAGCCCTTTTGGGTCCCTGTATCTAGAAATATAAACAGAGAAGAGAGTTTGCTAGCTGGAAAGCTATCAGAAAAATGCATCTTAAGTCAAATCATTTTGAACAAGAGGGAATATAATTTGGGCTTTCACAGAATCTGTTGAGTTTTATAAACAGTATGAAGACTTTTGTTAAAATAAATAAAAATGCAGAGCTATTTTAGATAAACACTTCCCTTGTCCCAGGGGAAGTTTTGTATTCACTGAAACTGGGACTGGAGAGGAGAGAATTAGAGATGGTAGATGGGTAAGGAGAAGATGGGATCAACATCCAGCAGGACAGGTTTTTTTGGCTGGCAGTAATCTGATCAACACTCTTTGGTCCTAAGACTTATAAAAGCAAAGCTATACAACTAGAGGTATAAGAAACAATTAGGAGCATTTTGGTTTGCCTATACTCTCAGGCAGTATTTTCCTATTTCTTATTTTTCTTGAGGAAGGGAATATCCAGGACACAGAAGCTGTATGGAATGGAGTAAATTTTAGAGGCAAATTTGAATGGAGAAGGGAAGTGTATTTACTTTCTGTGTAAAAGAAGACTGGCCTTGTGTAGAAGTTTCACTGTCTTTTGCTTTGGTCCAGGGAATCCCAGGAAAGTGTTTCCTGTGTTTCCAACAAGGGTTTTTTTGTTTCCTTAGTTGGTTTGTTTTTCTCTGGACATCTCACTTATAGTAACAACAGTTAGTGATAGGGGTAAATAATCTATTTTATTTTCTGCAGACTTCTACGCTATAGCACATGCATACAAGCCACATTTTCTTCCACTGTAGATTTAAGATGTGTATGTAGGTATGTGTAGGACACAAAATAAGAAGCATTATCAGGAAGCCAGATATTAAGACATACCTTGATGTTTTAAATCTGCAATGTTTTTATATTTGATGTATTTGCAAGCTGGAGGAGTATTTCAGTTTTCCGCATTAAAGCACTTTGGCTAATACAGATGTCTGAGGTAACTGAATATTTTCATACCTGCTATTGCCTTCTGCTGCTTTCAAGGCTCTTTTGTTCTATTAGGAATCATTGTCTTGGTGCATTTGATTTGTAACTTTGTGAATTCTGAAAGTTGTAAGATTTTATTAGAAAAATACATAAAATCAGATCTATAGCATTGCTTAGACATGATTAAAGTCTACCTTGCAGTCCTGTTGGCCTTAGTGACCATAGTGTGGATGGAAATCTTGACACATGGACATACTGGTGAACATTAAGACAAAAATTAGAACAGGAAAATATTTTTTTAAGAAATGTGCAAATCCTACTGTGAAAGTTACCTTGCAACCAGGACTTCAAAAAGCTTTTCAAATGGCTAGAGCTTCTGTTGTTGCATGTTGGCAATCTAAATGGGTAAAGACGTAAGTGTAGAAGTTGTGATCAGATCACTATTTTTGTATATCTTCACATATTTATTAGTCTTACTGTTTTCAAACTCAACTCAGGAAGAAGAAAAGAGATCCTTGTTCTACTTCAGAATACATGTTCTTATTGCATTACATTTCAAGTACAAAGCATGCAAGCACACCACCATGCCAAAAGGTATTTGTTATTTATGTCAGAAGCAAGAAAAAAAATAACCACTTTGATCAGTTTGCTGCCTTGAAATGCCCTCTAATTTAATCATCAGGAATGAGGAATGTTTGCATCAAGTAATGCTCCGTCACTTGTGCATTATAATAAAAAATGTAGGTACTGACTTTCAGCAGATTAGAGAGCATGTTATCATACAAATATTTGTATTCTTTTTAGTTAGGTCGTATTTGAGAAGTGTGTGTCTGTGTCTGAATGTTGAGATATCTTCATAATCTCTTCAATAAAGCTTTAAATTAGAACTGCTGGAATACAATCAATATTTTAATGAAGAGACTGGTTGTTTGGTAAGATTGGTGGGCCTAGCAAGAGAGTGTGGAGACTGTAATTGACAGTTGTCTCAAATCCATGCTACAGCAACTGTCAAGTCAATTAAAATATGTAGCAATATTTAACAAAATGGCACTTAGGCATCTTTTTCTCAGCTGCTCTCTCATAAATGGATGTGATCTCAGATATTTTAATGAATAAACTAATGCTTTAAATATATATACACATATATATATGCTTTTTAGGTTTAGTTTGCTTTGCTTTAAGCTGTTCTGTTTCTAACAAATACCCAATTATCTCAGCTCTTGATGGACATGGCTCAAAAGTGAATGGGACTTGTGGGTGCTGATGCTTATCCAGTGGCTTAATAACAGTCGGAACAGGAACACAATCACAGTATATTCACCCTTCATCCCCTTCCCTCTGTGTCGTATAGTGTGCTGTCTTTTCAAATTTGCTGAGAGTTATAGTGTTAAGATGGTAACAACGCATGTTGTGTTGACAAATCTGCTTAACCACTGAGGAACAGTAACAGTGCTTTTGCTTTCTGCAGCAGATTTACTGCTCTCCTCCCTCTCATCCTGGTAAATAATGTTTTGTATCATCTAAAAAGAGGCAGAATCGAATGTGTGTCTTAGCTAATTCATCTGAAAATGTACCACCATACCTGGTGGATCCTGATGTTTTGCTTTCTACTGAGATCAGACATATATTATATGTCTGAATGCACATTAAGAAGTATCAGACACCCCAGGCAGGGCTGATCTCATCTAAGCTTAGCCACGGAAAGTCATGCAATTGTCCAGGCGGTTCCAGGCTTCCTGCCTTAGGTGCGAGGATGCTCAGTTATCCCCAAATATAATCTTAAAACTGGAGGAATGACCTGCTCTGCTGAGTCTTCATGTATAACTTCCACCCACCCAAGGAAATGTGAGACATCCCACCATGCAAAGCAATTCCTCCGGTAGGTACTACACACCTGCCTTTGGGTAGCTTGTTCCCATGGGTGAGCTTTCTGAATACACATGGGACAATATTTAGGTGTAGTCTCATGTGCAATCACAAAAAACCCCCAGTTTTCTGATTTGTTTGTTTGTTTGTTTGTTTCCTTTTGTTTAAGGTTCAAAGATTGACTTCATTGGCTATGGGATAACGAGCATTGTGTTTGCTATACATGGATTAGGAGAACTTCCTAGTAATTCTCCTGATGACCTCTTGTGACAATCTCTGGTACTTTTACTGGTCCACCACACAAAATCTGTTGTATGAAGTCTTGCACTGATCATGTTATCCCGTTAGCCTGATGTAATTCACCTTGCAAGGGAGAAAAGATATCATCAAATAGACTAATGGAATTTATTTGCACTTGAATTACAATCTTTTTCTAAAAAAAATGTTGAACAAAAAAGTAATCAACAGTTGCCTTTTTGAAAGAAAGTAATGAATTTGGGACCTGTTAAAAAAAAAAAAAAAATGCTAAGAATGCTAAGTAAAAGAAAGCCATGTAAAGCCAAAATGAGACTCCAAAAATAGAGGGGAGAAAAAGAAAATACTTTTTGGCACAGAGGAGATCACACTTTTCATTTGGCACTATGCTTACTCTCTCTTTTATATAACACTATTCTAGGGGAGATAACTGAGGTACCTTTTTGGATACTAGACAGGACTGAGACTGTGATTGCTAAGGGAAGTGCATTTAATGCTATGTAGCAGTAAACCTACAGTGGAATTTTTATCCTGTTTAGATTTGCTCTGGCTTAATAAATAGAAAATAGTATTTGTTTCAAATGTATGTATGTTCATGTATACCTTACTTCCTCTCCTTAAGTCCATAATTCCTCTGCTTTAGACTGAGAAAGAATTAAATTGAGTAAATCTAAACTTTTCAAAAAGATTTTCTACTGCATGTCAAATCTTGTAACTTGCCCTACCTTTCCCATGTCCAGTACTTTCTACTGAAATTTTCCCTTTGTATAATCATTCATGGTAGAGACATTCGTGTATCATTTAAGAAGGGTCAGTCTCAAGAAAAGTGCATTGCGTTGGTATTGCAAGACAAGGATTTACAAAGAAAAAGCCTCCAAATTTACTATATACTCTCTAAAATACATATTTTTTGGTGTTTGCCACATGGAAACTCTTGTTCAACATAAACCATACATGAGTAGTACCTTTTTATAGATAAAAATCATGGCCTACCAGCTTCCATCAAATAACTTGGAAAAATGCAATCATAATTAACTTATGTACGTAGTCATTGTATCTATTTTATTGCCACTTTAAATAGAGATCTAATATAATCAAACGATGAGAGAAAATGTGGCTGCATTCAAATGGCCTGAATTCTAGCAGTGTTCCTGAACCTGATGTTTCCTAATTGTATCTTGATAGCTCTCATTTTATCTCAGCAGTTTATTTAGAGCTTCTGGATTGCTTTTTAGAGGCTCTCAGAAAGTCTTGACCTTTCTCTATTGACCAGATACGTGAATTTACTGCAGTATTTCCCAGGGTGAAAAAAACAGGAATGTTGCGTTCAGCTGTGTATATGTTTTTACAGGTTATCTTGCATATCACATCCTTTCAACTGATACTTATAAATGATGCAGATATGTCTGACTTAATTAAGAGAATTAACCATTCTAAGGGTGCTAAGATTACTTTATTCTGTGCCTACAGTTTAAAATTCATCGCTATTCAGACCTCTTCAGAGTGCTGTTTGCTACTCAGATATAACTTTCTCTTTCTAGCTATTGTTGGTCTGTAAAGCAGTTGTACCTTGCAATAGTTCTGCAAAGTGCATAGGATGAAGTGATTCTGTCAGGAGGTGTCTAAAGGAAAGTTACTGGTAGAAAACCTTTGTTTCAAGAGTAGGATCAGTGTAGCAGTCACTAAAGTCATGGTGGGCTACAGTTCCATACAGATGTTGTATATGTGTATGCCTAAATATAGTACTTCTAGAATTTTGTCCAGGCTTTGTCTAGAGAAAAGGAATGTTATTCAGAGTAAGACTAACCAGAATTTTGCATGTAGGCTTATGAAACTGTATTTAAAGAAGCAGTTGCTCTCTTCAGAGAAGCATGTTCACTGCAGCTGTATCCATACTTGAAGTGGTGACGGTGGGGATGGCTCAGCTCCATGACGACTGAGATCAGGTTGAGTTAGAATTTGGTAGGTTAGAGAAGCTGATGAAAAATGACATTGCAGCTGGATGGAAATGTCCTAGGCTCAGGGATCGGCAGGTAGTTTCGTTAGAGAATATCAAGAAGATGAAGAATGGAATTAGCAGTGTAACAGGATGTAAAGGTAATAGACATAACTAATTGCCAGTGTATTCGATCTTTCTGAGGACAGTTTATTTTCTGGTTACAATATTTTGTCTGATTTCTGTTTGATGTTATTTGCAATACAGTTTGTGTTTAAAATGATTTTGTCCAAACAAAAGTGCTACTGTGGAAGCAGGTAATTTTGACTAATTCCTGAGGGGCACAAGATTTCTGAAGAAGGCATTTCAGAATTATTCAGAGGTCTCAGATAAACTATATTGTAAGTATTATGGGAATCTATTTTTTTTTTTACCATGATTTAGAAAACTTCTAAACTGTTGGAGTTTTAGCCATTGGTTCCGTATGGCAAATTCTTATTTTTCACTTTATCTTTCTTACATGTTTGAGCTCAACAAGATGAATGGCATGAGAAAAGATGAATATTGAGGCATCAGCTCTCTTGATGCTGAGTATCCATTTCTAATTTAATTCATTGAGCCTTTTAAATTCATCAGTACCTTTTCTGCTAATGCACATACATCAGGAGAGCATCTGGTGTTTATGAACATCTTCATAATTTGGAGTTTTACCTTATGCTTATGTGCATTCTTTGTTTAGATGTTTCATTAAACCACAGTTAGTAAGTAAAATGCTTGTTTTGCTTGCTAGTGCTGTGTTTACCTGTGTATAGGAACGTGAACTATCTGGATTTAATCTGCATACAGGAAGCACGCTACCTATAGTAGCAGTGCTTACTTCTCTGCAATCTACTTAAATTTCCTGAATCCTTCACAAAGAAATGCAAGTGTATTCTGTATTTAAATATTTCATTTTAATAACTAGGGACAATATTAAATAATCAGATTGTATGTATTAATAGCTATGTAATATTACTTTTGTAAATTTTCACTTTTTTTTAAATGGAAATGTCAGATAAGAATAGTCTGATTTAAAACATCTCAAAGCATAAATACCTTTTTGTATCAAATGTAGTTGCTTGGTACAAAACATAAAACACTTTTCTTGTACTAGTCAAGGGAAAGAATATTGAGATTTTGAGCCACATTCATAACAAATCCTATCTGCCACTTTTCATGTTTAAAGTCCTTGAAACAGGCCTGAATATTCCTTGAAGTGTGATAACATTCTGGGTAAGCAAACCTTGTGATTATGATCTACAATACTTTCATCCACAAATCAGAATGCGCATTACAAAAAGCAATCAGTAATACTTCATGCGGATATGGCTTTTTTAATAAAACTTTAGTTAATCATATGAAAGAAAATAGTAATGAATAGGGGGTGATATGGTTTACAGAGAGGACAAGGTATTCTCCTTGAAGTTTTTTAAACCTGCTGGTTGCTTGAAAACCACTGATTTTTTGGGAGTTACTTGAATTATCCGAAATGCTTCAGCTAGTAAAACTGTCCACTAAAACTCTTTTTTTTTTTTTTTCCTTCAAAATTCTCACCTGCAAATATATTTTAATCTTTACAAATGTATTAACCCCCCAGGGAAGTGGTGGAGTCACCATCCCTGAAGGTGTTTAAAAAGCATTTAGACGAGGTTCTTAGGGACATGGTTTAGTGCTAGAGTTAGGTTCTGGTTGGACTCGATGATCCTGAGGGTCTCTTCCAACTGAAATGATTCTACGATTCTATGAAAAATGCAGGATAGTTTTAACTACCCAGCTTGACATACTGGTTATTATTCCTAACACAGTTTGTATATAAAGTGTTTTGTCAAAACAGGAGATATTCGTGTGGACGGGAGTCAGGGGTGCAAAATTATTGAAGAAAGCATTTTAGAATTATTTAGAATAAATAAATATAACTATATAACTATAGTTATATAAACTATATAACTTTCTGTCAAAAGGATGGAGGCCTTGTGCTCAAGAGGGAGTACCTTCTTGGGAAGAGACAAGTGGTAGAATTAATTTCCCCATAAAATAGGAATGGTTTCCTATTCAGTTCAATTGTATGCATTGAAATAAAGGCTGGGAAAATAAAAAGAAAATAAACAATACCCTGTTAAAACCCTTCTGTAAAAGCATCTTTTCCAACTAGCAGGCTTTCTTATGAATGTAAAAGTTAACAAAAAACAAACCACAAAAAAAACACAACAACAAACAAACACACACAAACCAAACCAAAACCACCAAAGAAACAAGACCAAACAAACAAATCCACAAATAATAACAAAAAAAAACCAATAGGCCTTGAGAATGAATACTTTAAAAGAAATGAAGAAATGACACCCCTCTTTTTCCTGTGGACATCTCTTCTATAGAATATTTCCATCAGTAACACAGAATCATTCTGTGAATATTATGTTTTCACACTTGTGAACCTCATAACCATCCAATGAGTGGTACGAGTATATTTGAGCGACAAAAAAAAAGAAAAAGAAACAGAATGAAAAATAGTGAACCCACCATCAAGTAGATGGAAGTAGATCCAAGTCTTCTCCTGTTACTGGGGCTGATGAGGCATGAATAAGAAAGAAGCCATCATGAGATACATTGTGAGATCTCATGCTTAGTTTTCAGGGCTGACAGATGAAAAAATCCTTAACAGATATACTGAATTCTTAACATGCTGACTAGATTACTAGTCACCCTTCACTCTCAAATCATGATGAAAGTTTAATCTAGGTTTTGTATTATTTTATCAAGTATTTTTCCAGTTTAATTTCACCCCAAAAAAATCCTCAAAATTTTGACCAAACTGTGTAAGAATAAAACAAATAAAAATTCCATAGAAGTGGCAAAGAACATTTTTTAAATTATGCTTCTATGAGTAGGAAAAATCAACAGTGAGAGAGGTGATGAAAGAAAAAAGGGGAAAACAAAATAAAATCAAATAGCAAACAACAATATTACTGAAAGTTACAAATTTCAGAAGCACCTACTTTTTACTAGGCAACATAATTCTAATTTCAAAGCCCTTAAGGAGCATAAACCACATGGATTTTCAATATCACTTAGGGCTCAGTTACACAAAGAAGTTGCTTCAGGGCCATATGTTACCAAGCCTCAGCTGCTATGCAGTAATTGTCTTCACTTTGCAATAATTGTGATTTAGTCTATAGCAAATGCATGATGTTCTGAGACAATTTGGCCCAGAGTTAAAACGCCAAAGGGACTTCACACACAGTGCAGGTGACAATTGCCAGTGTCAGTGGTGTCCAGTAACTTCTCTGCATGTCTTGTTTGTCTATACTAAGTGTATTTCTAAAGAATACCAGGTACCAGATAGAACTTTTTAAACCCAGACTCATAAATACTCTTCATAGTATCAATACATAAATAATTGCTTTTTGAAAGAGGGATTTAAAATCAGATTTCTTTATTGTCCTGTGAAATAGTGTCCATAGTTGAATCCACCCCTCGATTGCGAGCCCATTTATATGTTGCATCTCTACCTTGATGCCCTGAAGCATCATGGGCCCACCGAGCTAGGAAAAGTTCACCTTTATGTTGCCAGTCCAAGTCCACCTCAGCTACTTTAATCTTAGCAGCTTGATCCGCTTGTTGGTTGTTTAGATGTTCCTCGGTGGCTCGACTTTTAGGCACATGTCGCGGTTGAGACAGACAAGCGACATGGACCAAATTCTTTCAAGATGAAAGTAATAGATGCCATTTATTGCTACAAGTGCATTTTTATACAATTCTGCCAGTTCATGTGTCTTTTCACTATTGGTTACAAGTTACAGCACTAACATCTCATTGGTTGAACTTGCTATCATCCATGTTATTCTTCTATCCCCTTCTCTCTCATGGGTATATCTCTCCTCTCTCCGGATACTCCTTTACTCCCATCCTCCTCAAGGGTAAATCTTAATATCTCAAGGCTGATCTCTACTCTCATATTTTCTGTCAAGGATTCCACAGACCCGCTGCAATTTCCCACAATTCCCCCTTTTTTTATTTTTGCTAATAATGCTGCCCTCATTGACCGCTGCAGGGCCCTTTGCAGCAGAGAAATCATGCATGGCAACATTAGTAACACAAACACAACAATCATCAAAATGATCAGTCCTGTTTTCACTACTGATAACAACCATCCTAAAAACTCTCAACCACTAAGCAATTTATTTAACAAATCCCATCAAAATCTTCATACCCATGTCCTTGAGCTAATAACAAAAAACTATCGTGGCCCTACTCTGCTATGTGGCGTGTCTTACAGAATCTACATCTAACAAAAGTCCACTTAAAGCCTTTTAAGTTCTGTTAGTTTGCTTAACTAGCCAGCATCCTAATTTTCTAAAATATTTAAAGCTTTTAGCTGTGCCAACACCAGATACAAGAGATCCTAAAACCCTTAGCCTTGATCCCCAAAAATCTACATTATCATCACATTTTGACTCATATACACGCAAAAGCTGTTTTTCTCATCTTGCTCTTCTGTGATCTATTATCATAGATACATTGGGCGTTAAGAGAGTTAATAGTCCCAAAATACACAGTCCTCCAACAGCATTAGAAGGAATTCCTGGTCAGGCTCTATCTCCACAGATCAAGAATACACCACACAGGAGGTTTTGGGGTCGCTGTTCCCACATTATCAATGACAACCCTTGGATTCTTCTGTGAGGCATTACACCATCGAGTTTCATTTCTATAGTCACCAATGGTAGCATTAACATTTTGCAGTCTTATGCATTCATGCTTTAGCATATTGTCCTGGCACTTTTCACAAACCAGCTGGATACAAGCGTCCATGGGCACAGATCCCAGCAATTCCAGTTCCTGTGGTTCAATGTCTATTTCCGGGAAACAGTTAATCCAAAGTGTCATGTTAGTATTATTACAGTTTGTTGCAATGCCTCTGCATCGACCATTATTTGAAACAATTGTGTGATGCTGCTGTAGTCATCAAGGAGGATGCCAACCAAGCATGTGTGGAATGGGTTTTCTGGAGATGCCATAGCTAGGCATATGGAGTCCTGGTCAGTCATGTTGGCTAAAGTACTCCACATGTTAGTCTTTGTCTGTGCGGGCATCCAAAACACAGCAGCTGCAGCAATCATTGTCAGGAAGATAGCACAGGTTTCACGTTTCGCGCCAGCAACCATTGCGGCCCTTGATCTGTAAAGACACAAGCAGAACCTCTCCCCCAGGTTATCAATTGATGTGGCCTTTTCCACTGACTAGTGATTTGACCATAACTAATGTAGGTTCTTTCTGATTTAGCATGATTTTGGGTCATACTTGCAAAGTATTTAATCACATACAATGCTTTTGACAATTGGTTTTGTGATGTTTTCCCTACTTCTCCCCCCTTTTTGTTTTAAAAAAGAACAAAACCAAAACAAAAAAACACAGTTCAGAAGCAGATACGTGCGTTGGACCTTGACTACGTACTCAGAATCACAAATCAAATTTAGAGGTTCCTCCTTAAAAAGCTCTAAGTAATTTAAAGCTGTGCCAAGTTCTGCTAATTGGGTTGAAAAAAAAAATTTTTCAGAATGATGCCAATTGTTATCTTCACACTAAACCACTACAGCTTTATGAGACTTCCCAAAACCATTGACAAAAACTTTGCAAGTATGTAGGATCAGACCAAATACAAGTATGGCCTATGACCTGATGTTAAAGATTTGCAGGTTCTGCAGTAATTTACATTTTACATTTATGCATGCCAAAAGCTGTGATGTTAAGAAAACCAGCTAGTGCAATTTATAGAGACATAGATTACAAATAAAAAAAAATCAAAATTAAATTTCACAAATGGTACATATATGACAAAAGGATCATGGCCTATTGAAACTTAAATTAATTCCCTGCATTTTCTTGAGTAAAGTAATAATTAGTATATAACAATCAGTATATCAGTTTGCTAGCAATCTCATCATACTGTCCCACAATAGCCACAGGTTTTTTCTATGTTGTAGCCATAAATAGACAAATCTGCAAGTCCAATCGAACGCAGTCAGCCTGTAACGTTGTCATAAATTTATTCCTTAAAGTTTCCAACTCCATTTTGGCTGTCATATTTATTGGATATTGTTTTCCCTTACCAGATCGAAGTCCTGTTTCAGATCAATCAGTGTAGTATTTGCTTTATCAAAACATTGGCTGTTAATACTAGTGGAAATACAGCATTTGATATTTCCTTGGAGATTTCTCACTTGCAGCAAGCAGATCTGCAGCATCCCAGCAGGTTCTTGTAGGCCATGCAACTAAACAGAAGTCTCAGAAAACGTTATTTGAGCTTACAATTTACTTAACAAATCTTAACCTAAGAGAGGTATAGGAGTTTCTAACAACTATAAGAATTCATGTATTTAAACTTTGTTCCAAATTTGGCATTCCATTGGTCTCAAAAAACGGCCTTTCTTTTGTTCTCTCTCATGACCTCAAAAACTAGCATGGTGAATTTACTAAGAAGTCACTTACAACTAATTACCACAGAATAAGTCTATTAAAAAATTTTTGGTTTAATTTTCCAGTTTCATTAGAACTATGGATCCACTGGTGATGTCTTTAAATTTCACCCTCAGACTCCTTCATGCAGTATCACAGCTCTCTAGCAGTAACATTGCTTGGGGGAGGGTTGCAGGGGGGAATAAAACTTCCCTCTCACCCCCATCCGAGATGGCAAGACGTACAGCCCAATATGAAAACACATCAGGTTGAACTCCACATCAAACCAATCTGGCTCCACTCCACACTCAAACCAGTACCAGTCTGACCCAGAGAAGCACTGAACACTGTGACCCCCCAAAGCTGACCAGTGTGAAAAGACTGGCTTCAGCAAGGAGGTAAAATTATGAGCTCTTTTCCCAAATGTGCCAAAACCTAGGAAACAAGACAGAAGCAAAAATAAACAACACCAACAACCCCTGATTCAAAGCCGAAAAACAACACAGTGCCACAACAAAAATGGGTGACAATACTTCAGGAAAAAAAAGGACAGAGCAGGGGGAGTAAAGCCCCCCTTTCTCCGCTTAGCAGCGGGAAAACAGGTTTCTCCATTTTTTTTCGTTCTCTTCTTCCTGCAGTTCAGATATAGTCAAGGTCATGCAGCTGGTATACTGGTACAAAGTGGGAGGCTGGGAGGCTCTGGTAAACTCCTCAGTTACAATGAGCTGCACATAGGCCTGGAATAGTTTGCTGTTTTGTTTTCCCATTTCATTCCAACCATAATACACTTTATATGCAATTTCAAGTAGCTCAGCAATAGTTACATTCCTTAGCTCCATTTACCTGTTACAATTTAGAGATGTCAAAAAACAGTATAAACCAGTATAATAAACATAAATCCATTATTCTATTTTCCTAAATCTAAATCAGTTAATATTCTAGCAACTTTTAAATACAACCTCTTCCAAATTCACAGCTATCATAGCATTTTAACAATTTAAATGCTTTTCTAACAATATAAGCAATTACTCTAATGTGTAAGGATGCATCCTAAGGGGGAGCAAGGTGGAATTTTTGCAGTGGAACCGGTTCCCATTTTGTAATTATCTCCCCAAACAAGATTCTTTTGGTACCAAATATGAATATGCAAACTAAAATACTGAGCTCAGATATGAAAACCATATACCCAGTTCAAATATGCAGATGGATCACAGTTACACCAATTTAAGACAATATCTCAATTTTTGCATTGCACCTTTGGGCCGCTCACTGCTCAGTCAGGTGGAGGTACCTCTGGGTCTCCCTGACAAAAAAGGTCAGTTGCGCGCTGAAACCCATCCGCACCCGCCGACCCAGACTGAGCAAGGCCTTCTTTTGTTTTGTTTTGTTTTGTTATTGTTTAGTGTCTCATCTGGTGCGCTACAGCTGTTATTCCAAAACCAGGATTCTTTACATGATGTGCATACGGAAAAACCAAATCCAGCACACCGAGATGAGACACAGCCTGTTAGAGTTGCGCAAGTCTGAATGCTGGAATAAAGCTAGCATGCTAGAGAAAAAAAAAATAACAGCTACTACACACAAAATTTACCATCACATTCACGTAGTAAAGAACTAAATTACTCATGATCTTCTGTATTATCACAGAACGCACATTTTGAGTCAAGGAATTCTCATGATTTAACAGACTGTGAACTTATCGTACCATATAACAAAGACCTACCAAAATGACAACATGCGTAAACCAATACCCACAAAGAAAACAGGTTAATGAGGAAAGCATCTTGCAGACTTTAGCAAGTTTACTGTGACCTGTGTGTTATCAGTTAACTCTCTCTCAGCTTGTTGACGTTCAAATCCTTCCAGCTGTAAAACTGTCTGTAATGATCTAATGATCTCTTGGAGAGATTTATTTTGTCCTGCTCTTCTCACCTTAAAACCAACATTAATTGTAACAAAATTCTATTCTCCAGACACTTTTACCAATCATTTAACGTAAACAGCAGCGAACACTGATTTCAATATTTAACAAGATATTCCTTCCTTATAATTCTGAGTGTTTTCCTAAGTTTTAAAACACCTCCCAATACTGATTTTTAGGAACACAACTGAAAACAATTATTCCTGACCCCATCTTGCAAGTAAAAACCTTGAGAAGGGGGAGGGAGGGAGGGGTGCTGCTTGCAGCATGACTGGAAAAAATAGGGAGAGAGTTTTACGGCGCACTTAAAACAACTAGTAAAACAATTAACTCACATTCCTAACAAGCTGCTTGATTTTTCAGAGAGGCAATACACAGAAATGCATAATATGTACTGTAAAACTCACAGATAGTAAACATGAGCATTCTCTACTGCTAATTTCAACACCAATGCTTCCTTAGCTTGTAAGTTTTCAACCTGCTTATTGATAGCCTCTTGAAGATGGTCAATAAATTGCATGTAATTCTCACTGGGACCCCGATTAACAGTTGCAAATGATTTGGCCGCACTGCTGGTCCCAGGCACCCCCATCACAGCTTGATATGTGAGGTCTGTTGACTGCTTCAGGATTTCAGAAAGTTATCGTGCCTGTATAGTGTCTCTTCCAGAAACGCACAGGGTCCCGTGGTTTAACTGTAATCGAAACTGGGGGTAAATCCCAGCTTTTTGGTAAGTTCGGTTTACGCTCTGAAACTCTACCCTCACCCTCAGGAATTCAGTGTGGGAGGGAGGCGGGGGCAGGTTGGAGGGCCCCAAATCTGTAGGAATTACGTTATTTGGCTCGGTCTGGCTCACCATGGGGGGGGTCCTCCCCACTTAAATCTCCAGGCAAGGGGGGATAGGAAAAAAAAAATGTCCATTTTTTTTTTTTTTTTTTTTTTTCTCGTGACTGATAGCAGCGGGGCAGAGGGTTGAACTGTGATCAATGGCAGTGATGCAGACGGCAGAACCGCGGTTGCTGATGATAGAGGAGAGGTTTGAGCCATAATTGATGACAGCGGAGCGGTCGGCCGAACGCACCACTCCGACTGGTGCTCCGACTGGTTCTCTGAGGGCCCCTCCCAAGACCATAACGCTGTTTTTTCATGTGAGTCTTTCATAACTTTTAACCGATCTCGGGGCCACACATATGTATACAACTCTTTCATAGTTTTTTTCTGATCTCGGGGCCACATATACGTGCGCTCCTCCTTTATTCCTTTTAACTTTCCAAGAAAGTACCGCGGATCCTTGTCCGTGTCAGATAATATGGATTTGGGCGGTTTTGATGAATCTTTAGTAACAGGGGGGGTCGGGGTAGTACTTAATCTTGCTTTTTCCTCCGAATCTGGCCCAGAAGAGCCAAGAAGACCATCCCCCTCAGCCGCCTCTGCCTGTTGCTGTTCTAACTCTTTCAGAGTATCTAATAATAAGCACCACGTCGTTAACAGTTCAGTTGCTTCCTTGGACCCTTGGGTAGCACTATCAAACAATTTATCTCCCAAGTCCATCCATTGTGACACACTAAATGCTGTCACAGGATTAACCTCTAAACCTTGTGCTTTGCCCCATCGTAACATTTTTCTTAAAGTCAGTTCCAGAAGGCTAACACCCTGCTTCTTCAGAAGCAGCTTCCATGTAGATAATATAGTACCCTCTTCTTTAGATAAGTTTCCCCCTATGTTCCCGGTAGCTCACCTCCTCCTTCGCGAGGTGTCTTTTCAATCGATCCGGATCTTCGGCAGCTCTCCAGGGCTGTTCTTATCAGCTGTACCGGGCTCCGTCTCCACAGCTCTTCGGCTGTTCACAGCTTTTCGCTGTCACCTTGTTAGGCGAGATCCTCTTCAGGTAGGATCACGTCGGGGTCACCACATGTCGCGGTTGAGACGGACAAGCGACATGGACCAAATTCTTTCAAGATGAAAGTAATAGATGCCATTTATTGCTACAAGTGCATTTTTATACAATTCTGCCAGTTCATGTGTCTTTTCACTATTGGTTACAAGTTACAGCACTAACATCTCATTGGTTGAACTTGCTATCATCCATGTTATTCTTCTATCCCCTTCTCTCTCATGGGTATATCTCTCCTCTCTCCGGATACTCCTTTACTCCCATCCTCCTCAAGGGTAAATCTTAATATCTCAAGGCTGATCTCTACTCTCATATTTTCTGTCAAGGATTCCACAGACCCGCTGCAGTTTCCCACAGGCACACGAGCGTCTACATGACGAACTTTCACAGGCAGGCTCTCTAGCCGAGCAGTGTGGCAGCCCAAATAGGTTTACCTCTGCGCTGCCAGTTGCTTTTCTTCCATTGCTGTAGCCACCCCCACAAGGCATTTGCTACCCTCCATGAGTCAGTATAAAGTATTGGCCACTTTTCTCGTTCAGCAATGTCCAAAGCCAGCTGGATGGCTTTCACTTCTGCAAATTGACTAGACTCACCCTGTCCTCCAGTGGCCTCTGCAACTTGTCGTGTGGGACTCCATACAGCAGCTTTCCACCTTCGATGTTTTCCTACAAGACGACAGGATCCGTCTGTGAACAGTGCATACTGCTTATCGATCTCTGAAAGCGTATTATATGGTGGTGCTTCTTCAGCATGTTTTACTTCCTCCTCATCTGGAGACATCCCAAAGTCTTTGCTTTCTGGCCAGTCTGTAATCACTTCTAAGATCCCTGGGCGATTGGGACTTCCAATTCGAGCTCGTTGCGTGATCAGTGCAATCCATTTACTGCATGTAACTTCGGTTGCATGATGTGGAGAGGGAACCGTCCCTTGGAACATCCAGCTCAGCACCGGCAGTCGAGGAGGAGCCAGAAGGAGCTGTGCTTCAGTCCCGATCACTTCTGAAGCAGCTCGAACTCCTTCATATGCTGCTAGTATCAAAAATAGTATTATAGACAATAGGGCCAAAGCACATGGTATTGAGTGGGTATATCATATTCCATATCATGCACCAGCCTCTGGGAAAATTGAAAGGTACAGTGGTTTTCTAAAAACTACACTAAAGGCACTTGGTGGTGGAACCTTTAAAAACTGAGATTCACATTTAGCAAAAGCCACTTGGTTGGTCAATACTAGGGGATCAACCAATCGAGCTGGGCCTGGCCAATCAGAAATTCTGTGGAAGGAGATAAAGTCCCTGTAGTACACATGACAAAAATGTTAGGAAAGGCAGTCTGGGTTACTCTTGCCTCAGGCAAAGGCAAGCCCATTCACTGTTGTGACAAAATGAACTTAATGAACTTCTTAAAGGATGGTCCACTAATTAATTACTCCTGTATATATATGTACATATGTATATATATTTATAGTAGTAGTGATTAATTAGATTGTGTTGATAGATTGTATTGATAAGGTTTAAGTATTCAGTGAATGGCATATTATAGGGGGTGGAATGTCCTGGTTTTGTTAAAGACAAGTTTCTCTTTTAGTGATTTTGCCTGTCAGCTAAAGCCTTCATATTACCTGCATTTTCCTGGAGAACCAGACACATGTTTTGGTAAACCTAGCAATGGAATGCAAACTTATTGATAAGCATGGATGCATATCTTGCAAGAGGGGCAACGAGAAACCGGTGACCAAGTAACTGACCAACTGTGTATAACATTCCATTCATGTGAATACTTCATATAAAAGTGGGAGATCACGAAGATCTCGTCCCTTTTCCCTTTCCCTTTTTCCCTTCTGCTTATGGCCGACATTAGGAGAGGACCTTGCTAGTCGTCCCTGCGAACTGAGGCCTAGTGACAGACTGAATCCAGCTCCAGTTGGCTGCAGAGTCTAACCCAGGACTTTGGTTCCCAGCTCTGCAGTTGCTGAGACTTTCATGATTGGTTTTGTAATTTTTGTCCTTAGTGGGAAGGAGGGAGAGGGAGGGGCAAAAGGGGGAAGTGGGGGGAGCGGGGGGGTGGTGTTTATTGTCACCCCGCAATCTAAACCCTCGACATTTATTTATTGCGAAATTTCATCAATGTTTCATTTTAACTCAAATATTTTACTCAGTATGTGGGAAAAGGAAAAAAATACTTATGTGAGAATATAAATACTGTGCAAACAATGTTATATTTGTATTTAATGTGGAAGATACATTTTAATGCAATGCAACATAGGTTGTTTAAAGCCATATTATTAAGGACAGTCTTGGTGTAAGCACTGAAGGACAAATCTACAAACTTTAAAACTTCCCAAAAAGTTATTGAATTTAGATGTCCCATTGTATAAGCTGGAGAAAGAAACAAAAAAACTTAGACTGCCTCAGAGGGGAAAAAAGTTAAGTACATTATAAATTACCAAAAAGAAGAGGCTTTTTTTCCATACGACTTTTATCAGCTTTTTAGGGTGAGCCATCAATATTCAGGTTCTATAATGATTTATTTAAAGATTAATGCTACAATGGATATGTTTGACTGTGGAAAATAATGTTAATACTGAAATTAGAAGGTCAAGAATCATCAAAACCATTGGGGAAACCAGTAGCATTGAAATAGGTTGTCCTGTTCCAATATAGGAAATTTGTATGTATCTTTTATCATGTGATTTTACAAGGTTAATCTTTTCAATATGTAATAGCTATCTGTGGCAGAATGCAACCCCCTCCCTCTCCCCCTCTCTGCCCCCACTCTCCCCCTCCCTCCTTCAGTATGGAGGAGTGGGCACATCTCCCTCTCTCCCGGCTACTTGAGGCTAACAGCTTCTTTTGTCTGGCCCCAGAGCACCCTGACCAGGGTCATTAGCAACGGTAGGGAGTGCCGAAGCCGCTGGGCGCCCACGCCCAGGGCAGGGGATGTTTTTGGGAGGCTTCGGGGGCACCCACAGCCAGTGTGGGGGGTGCAGAGAAACTAAAACAATGCCTACAGTCAGGTCTGATCAGATAACAAAAACGGGATTCTCGTTGAAACTCCGCCCATTGTCGTGGAGTTTCTTGGAGCACGAGCTTAGCCACTGCCGCCAGGAGCCACGGCCCCCCCCAGCTCCCCGGGATGGAGACTCCGCTTGCCTCGCCGCCACGGCTGTGAGTAAAACTTCTCACAGAATTGCGAGTATATTTATACTTTCCGTGCACATATGCACGTATAACTTTCCGTGCTCCATATGAGCGCGTATAAAATTTACCCTCGCAGAATCCCGGGTGTATTTTCCTTCCGTGCACATATGCACGTGTAACTTTCCGTGCACATTTGCACGCATACTTTAAATTATTTCCTCACATAATCGCGAGTGTATTTTCCTCCCGTGCTTCCACCTAAGCACATGTAATATTCCGTGCACATTTGCACGTGTAAGTAAATTAACCTTCGCAGGATTGCGAGTGTATTATAAATTTACCCTCGCGGAATCGCGAGTGTACACTTTCCGTACTCACTACGAGTACGCGTATCTCTTTAAAAATAATCCCGCACCGGGTTTGGGCAAGTGTGTTCTTCTCCGGGACTCAGGGCCGGCTCCGGCATTGTTTTGGGTGAAGCCACGTACATGCACACTGTGGACCGCCTGCTGTCTTGGTTGCTGCCCCTAAATAATTTTCCTCAACTGATATCCGAACCTTTATTTAAGTCACTTTTGAATTGCTAAAACCCTGTTTCTCACCGGTTTAACCTCGGGGTGCATTCCGTGACACTATCTCACATAAGAAATGTTTTTTATTTTATTTTCTGCATTCTAAGCATGACTTTTTTGCATCTTCCAGTTTCCGTGTTCTCTCTGATTTAATGTCTGAGAAATCACATCAGTGAACACAATGGTAAGAGTTGTTGTGTAATATTCTTTCTAATCCTCATTCTGATCCTTGAATAATGGTAAAATGTATTCCAGAAAGGCAAGCAATCAGGGTAAAAAGCCTTAAAGCATCCATCTTCATGCATAAGAAAGTCTTTGGGAATGGGGTTTGCACGTTGTTAACTTGCCAGTATCAGTCAGGGAAGCAATACAAGAGCTTGGGCTTCAGTTTAGACATTATTGCTCAGGTGAGTTTGATATGTGGGATTTTGTGTGGGCTAGGTTTTGAATGTCTCCCCAGCTGCAGCAAAAGAGTTCAGTCAGAATTGAAACTCATCTTCACACAAGTCAGAAAAACAATTTTTAGATCATCTGTTTCTCACATTTAGTTACATAAGGAGTTAGAAAGTCGAAGCGTGTCTTTAAATCCTTATTTAAAATGAAATGGGAACTGCCCTTGCACTGCCCCACCTTGTCAGTTTGAGTACTTGGGAGCTGCAAGTACTGAGTGTAATTGGTGTTGCCAGTGCTGCTCTACTTGCTTGTGTCCTCTTGAGCACCGTTTGGTGTGACACAGGATGTAGGCGGAGGTCCTGTTCTAGGTCAAAATTGGATCCAGCCCACTTTTTACATGTTTCTGGGCACAATGAAACCTTAATTTTGTTTTGGTTCCCATTGCACTTCTGCAGGAATATTATTATATCAGCCCTTCAGTAGTCGCTTTAGTCTGTTAATGTGCCAGTATGCTTCTAATTAACAATGATGTGTTTGACTTCATGATTTCACATTGAATTGCAGAACTGCAATTAGAAAGCAGGAGAAAAATCAAATAACCATAATCCCAAAGCAATTGCTTTTTATGCTCCAGGAAAAAGTAAACAAAGTCTTGGTTCACCTGTAAAGCAATTATTGGCTAGAACTGTGTCTGTGACTGTATTTGTAAAGTCTTGGGTGCTCCCTAGTATTGGATTCTGGCCCAAGTGTTGCTGTGGTGCTGCATATGTGACAGACTGGATAGCTCATTTCCTCTTCTCTTACTACTAAGGTGGGAAATACTGATCTCTTTTGTAGATCACATTGATAGGTGTTGTCAAAAAGTTTTTATTAGGATTAGTAACAATAACGTTCGCAACCTATTTACTTACAACGAATGTCTTACAATCATCCGCTTACAGCATAGCAGGTAAGCTATGAAAAAAATGTAGATGAGCAGTTACAAAATTGTGACAGGATGAGGCAATGGCTACAAATTGAAACAGAGGATGTTCCATCTGAACATCAGGAAACACTTTTTGACTGTGAGGGTGAGTTTTAGACACACACGCTGTCCAATGGGGTTTGAGATACAAACGCTATGGAATGGGGTTTGTGACACACACATTGCCCAATGGATTTGTGAAACACACGCTGTCCAATGGGGTTTGTGACACACACACGTTGTCCAATGGGGTTTATGACACAAACACTGTCCAAAGGCGTTTGAGACAAACACTCTGTCCAATGGCGTTTGTGCCACTCACATGCGTTCCAATGGGGTTTCTTGCACACACAACATCCAATGGAGTTTTAGACATAAACGCTGTCCAATGGGGTTTGTGAAACACACGCTGTCCAATGAGGTTTTAGACACACACGCTGTTTAATGCGTTTTGTGACACACACACTGTCCAATGGGGTTTGTGACACACACACGCTGTTCAATGGGGTTTGAGAAAAACACGCCCTACAATGGGGTTTGTGATACACACACACTGTCCACTGGGGTTTGCGACACACAAACTGTCCAATGGGATTTGTGACACACACACTGTCCAATGGGATTTGTGACACACACGCTGTCCAATGGAGTTTGTGACACACACGCTGTCCAATGGGGCTTGTGACACACACGCTGTCCAATGGGTTTTGTGAAAAACACGCCCTCCAATGGGGTTTGTGATACACACACAGTGTCCAATGGGTTTTGTAAAACACACTCTGTCCATTGGGATTTGAGACACACACTCTGTCCAATGGAATTTGTGACACACACACTTTCCAATGGAATTTGTGACACACACACAGTCCAATGAGGTTTGTGACACACAAGCTGTTCAATGGGGTTTGAGACACACACCCTGTCTATGGGCTTTGAGACAAACACGCTGTCCACTGGTGTTTGAGACACAAACACTGTCCAATGGGGTTTGTGAAACACACACTTTCCAATGGGGTTTTAGACACACACGCTGTCCAATGGGGTTTTAGACACACACGCTGTCCAATGGGATTTGAGACACACACACTGTCCGATGGGGTTTGTGACACATTCCCTGTCCAATGGGGATTCAGACACACACGCTGTCCAGTGGGGTTCGTGACACACATTCCTTGTCCAATGGGGTTTGTGACACAGACACTGCCCAATGGAGTTTTAGACACACACGCTGTCCAATGGGGTTTGAGATACAAACGCTATGCAATGGGGTTTGTGACACACACACGCTGTCCAATGGGGTTTGTAACACAAACACTGTCCAAAGGCGTTTGAGACACACGTGCTGTCCAATCGCGTTTCTGCCACACACACGCGTTCCAATGGGTTTTCTGACACAGACACTGTCCAATGGAGTTTTAGACACACACGCTGTCTAATGCGTTTTGTGAAATACACACTCTGTCCAATGGTGTTTGCGACACACACACTGTCCATGGGGTCTGAGACACACACGCTGTCCACTGGAGTTTTAGACACACACACTGTACAATGGGGTTTGTGACATACATGCTGTCCAATAGAGTTTGTGGCACACACGCTGTCCAGTGGGGTTTGTGACACACATGCTTTTCAATAGGATTTGTAACACACACGCTGTCCAATGGCGTTAGTGATACACACTCTGTCCAATGGAATTTGTGACACACACACTTTCCAATGGGGTTTCAGACACAAACGGTATCCAATGGGGTTTGTGAAACACACACTGCCCAAAGGGGCTTATGAAACACACGCTGTCCAATGGGGTTTGGAACACACACATGGTCCAAAGGAGTTTTAGACACAGACGTTGTCCAATGGGCTTTTACATTCAACGCTATCCAATGGGGTTTGACATTCATACGCTATCCAATGGGGTTTGTGCATACACACACTGTCCATGGGGTTTTTGAAACACACACTGTCCAATGGGATTTGTGAAACAAAAGCTGTCCAATGGGGTTTGTGACACACACTCTGTTCAATGGAATTTGTGATACACACACTTTCCAATGGGGTTTGTGAAACACACACTGTCCAATGAGGTTTGTGACACACACGCTGTCCAATGGGGTTTGAGACACACACACTGTCCAATGGGGATTGTGAAACACACACTGTCCGATGGGGTTTGTGAAACACATAATTTTTAATGGGATTTTAGACACACACGCCGTCCAATGGGGTTTGAGACACTCACACTGTCCAATGGGGTTTGTGACACACACACTGACCAATGGGATTTGAGACACACACGCTGTCCTATGGGGTTTCAGACACACTCACATTGTCCAATGGGATTTTAGACACACACGCTGTCCAATGGGTTTTGTGGCACACACATGCTGTCCAATGGCGTTTGTGCCACAGACATGCGTTCCAATGGGGTTTCTGACACACACACTGTCCAATGGAGTTTTAGAAACACACGCTGTCCAATGCAGTTTGTGAAACACACGCTGTCCATTGGGGTTTTAGACACAAACGCCGTTTAATGGGTTTTGTGACACACACGCTGTCCAATGGTGTTTGAGACACACACACTGTCCAATGGGGTTTTACATTCAACACTATACAATGAGGTTTGACAATCACACGCTATCCCATGGGGTTTCTGACACACACACGCTGTCCAACGGGGTTTTTGAAACAGACACTTTCCAATCGGATTTGTGAAACACACGCTATCCAATGGAGTTTGTGAGAAACACACTGTCCAATGGGGTTTGTGACACACACTCAGTCCAATGGAATTTGTGACACACACACTTTCCAATGGGATTTGAGACACACACGGTATCCAATGGGATTTGTGAAGCACACACTGTCCAATGAGGTTTGTGACACACACTGTGTTTAATGGGGTTTGAGACACACACACTGTCCATGGACTTTGAAACACACACGCTGTCCACTGGGGTTTAAGACACACAAACTATCCAATGTGGTTTTGACACACATGCTGTCCAATAGAGTTGTGACACACACGTTGTCCAATGGGGTTTGTGAAACACACGCTGTCCATTGGGGTTTTAGACATACACGTTGTTTAATGGGTTATGATACACACACGCTGTCCAATGGGGTTTGTGACACACACACGCAGTCCAGTGGTGTTTGAGACACACACACTGTCCAATGAGATTTGTGACGCACACTCTGTCCAATAAAGTTTATGACACACACGCTATCGAATGGGGTTTGTGAAACAAACACTGTCCAATGAGGTTTGTGACACAGATGCCCTCCAATGGGGTTTTAGACACACACACTGTCCAGAGAGGTTTGTGACAGACACTGTCCAATGTTTTTTGTGACACACACACTATCCAATTGGTTTTGTGACAGACACAGTGTCCAGTGGGGTTTGTAACACACACATGCTGTCGAATGGGTTTTGTGACACACACGCTATCCAATTGGGTTTTTAACACAGATGCTGTCCATGGGGTTTGTGAAACACACGCTGTCCAAAGAGTTGCGTGAAACACAAGCCATCCAATGGGGTTTGAAATACATGTGCTATCCAATGGGGTTTGTCACACACACACTGTCCAAAGAGTTTCCTGAAACACAAGCCGTTCAATGGGGTTTGAGATACACACGCTATGCAATGGGGTTTGTCACACACACACTGTCCAATGGGGTTTGTGAAACACACACTGTCCGATGGGGTTTGTGAAACACACATTTTCCAGTGGGGTTTGAGACACACGCGCCGTCCAATGGGATTTGAGACACACGTACTGTCCGATGGGGTTTGTGACACACATACCTTGTCCAATGGGGTTTGTGAAACACACACTGCCCAATAGAGATTTGGACACACATGCTGTCCAATGGGGTTTGAGATGCAAATGCTATGCAATGACGTTTGTGACACACACATTATCCAATGGGTTTGTGACACACACGCTGTCCAATGGGGTTTTACATTCAACGCTATCCAATGGGGTTTGTGCACACACACGCTGTCCAATGGGGTTTTTGAAACACACACTGTCCAACGACTTTTGTGAAACACACGCTGTCTACTGGGGTTTGAGACACAAACTGTCCAAAGGGTTTTGTGACACACATGCTGTCCAATTGGGTTTTTGACACAGACACTGTCCATGGGTTTTGTGACACACACGCTGTCCAATGGGGTTTAAGACACACACACTGTCCAATGGAATTTGTGACACAGACACTTTCCAATGGGGTTTGTGATACACACGGTATCTAATGGGGTTTGTGAAACACACACTGTCCAATGAGGTTTGTGACACACACGCTGTTCAATGGGGTTTGTGATACACACTGTCCAATGGGGTTTGTGAAACACACACTGTCCAATGGGGTTTGTGACACACACACTGTCCAATGGGGTGTGAGACACTCATGCTGTCCCATTGACTTTGAGAAACACACACAGTCCAAAGGGGTTTGAGACATACACGCTGTCCAATGAGTTTTGTGAAACACACGCTGTCCAACGGGGTTTGTGAGAAACACACTGTCCAAAGGGTTTTGTGACACACATGCTGTACAATTGGGTTTTTGAGACAGACACTGTCCATGGGGTTTGTGACACACACGCTGTCCAATGGGGTTTGAGACACACACACTGTCAAATGGGTTTGTGACACACACACTTTCCAATCGGTTTTGTGACACACACGGTATCTAAAGGGGTTTTTAAAACACACACTGTCCAATGAGGTTTGTGACACACACGTTGTTCAATTGGGTTTGTGACAAACACTGTCCAATGGGGTTTGTGAAACCCAGACTGTCCAATGAGGTTTGTGACACACACGCTGTTCAATGGGATTATAGACACACACACTGTCTATGGGCTTTGAGACATACACTCTGTCCACTGGACTTGGAGACACACACACTGTCCAATGGGATTTGTGACACACATGCTGTCCAATAGAGTTTGTGACACACACGCTGTCCAATGGTGCTTGTGAGACACACACTGTTAAATGGGATTTGAGACACACACGGTATCCAATGGGGTTTGTGACACACACACTGTACAATGAGATTTGTGACACACTCACTATCGAATGAGGTTTGTGAAACAAACACTGTCCGATGGGGTTTGTGACATACACACTGTCCAACGGGTTTTGTGAAACACATGCTGTCTACAGGGGTTTGAGACACACATGTGCTCCAATGTGGTTTGTGACACACACACGCTGTTGAATGGGGTTTGTGATAAGCACACTGTCCAATGGCTTTTGTGAAACACACGCTGTCTACTGGGGTTTGAGACACAAACTGTCCAAAGGATTTTGTGACACACATGCTGTCCAATTGGGTTTTTGAGACAGACACTGTCCATGGGGTTTGTGACACACACGCTGTCCAATGGGGTTTGAGACACACACACTGTCAAATGGGTTTGTGACACACACACTTTCCAATCAGCTTTGAGACACACACGGTATCTAATGGGGTTTGTGAAACACACGCTATCCAATGGGGTTTGTGACACACACACTGTCCAATGGGGTGTGAGACACTCATGCTGTCCCATTGAGTTTGAGACACACACACAGTCCAAAGGGATTTGAGACACACACGCTGTCCAATGAGGTTTGTGAAACACACGCTGTCCAACGGGGTTTGTGAGAAACACACTGTCCAATGGGGTTTGTGACACACCCTCTGTCCAATTGAATTTGTGAAACACACACTTTCCAATGGGGTTTGAGGCACACATGGTATCCAATGGGGTTTGTGAAACCCAGACTGTCCAATGAGGTTTGTGACACACACGCTGTTCAATGGGATTATAGACACACACACTGTCTATGGGCTTTGAGACATACACTCTGTCCACTGGACTTGGAGACACACACACTGTCCAATGGGATTTGTGACACACATGCTGTCCAATAGAGTTTGTGACACACACGCTGTCCAATGGTGCTTGTGACACACACACTGTTAAATGGGATTTGTGACACACTCACTATCGAATGGGGTTTGTGGAACAAACACTGTCCGATGGGGTTTGTGACACACACACTGTCCAATGAGGTTATTGACACACACACTGTTCGGTGAGGTCTGAGACACACACACTGTCTATGGGCTTTGAGACACACACTGTCTACTGGGGTTTGAGACACACACACTGTCCAATGGGATTTGTGACACAGATGCTGTCCAATAGAGTTTGTGACACACACGTTGTCCAATGAGATCTGTGACACACACACTATCGAATGGGGTTTGTGAAAGAAACACTGTCCAAAGGGTTTTGTGACAAACACACGCTTTCCAATGGGGTTTGTGATACACACACTGTCCAACGGGTTTTGTGAAACACACGCTGTCCAATGGGGTTTGTGACACACACACTGTCCAATGGGGTGTGAGACACTCATGCTGTCCCATTTAGTTTGAGACACACACACAGTCCAAAGGGATTTGAGACACACACGCTGTTCAATGGGGTTTGTGAAACACACGCTGTCCAACGGGGTTTGTGAGAAACACACTGTCCAATGGGTTTTGTGACACACCCTCTGTCCAATTGAATTTGTGAAACACACACTTTCCAATGGGGTTTGAGGCGCACATGGTATCCAATGGGGTTTGTGAAACCCAGACTGTCCAATGAGGTTTGTGACACACACGCTGTTCAATGGAATTTTAGACACACACACTGTCTATGGGCTTTGAGACATACACTCTGTCCACTGGGCTTGGAGACACACACACTGTCCAATGGGATTTGTGACACACATGCTGTCCAATAGAGTTTGTGACACACACGCTGTCCAATGGTGCTTGTGACACACACACTGTTAAATGGGATTTGTGACACACTCACTATCGAATGGGGTTTGTGAAAAAAACACTGTCCGATGGGGTTTGTGACACACACACTGTCCAATGAGGTTATTGACACACACACTGTTCAGTGAGGTCTGAGACACACACACTGTCTATGGGCTTTGAGACACACGCTGTCTACTGGGGTTTGAGACACACACACTGTCCAATGGGATTTGTGACACAGATGCTGTCCAATAGAGTTTGTGACACACACGCTGCCAAAGAGATCTGTGACACACACACTATCGAATGGGATTTGTGAAAGAAACACTGTCCAATGGGGTTTGTGACACACACACGCTTTCCAATGGGGTTTGTGATACACACACTGTCCAATGGGTTTTGTGAAACACACGCTGTCTACTGTGGTTTGAGACACACACACTGTCCAAAGGGTTTTGTGACACACACACTATCAAATGGGGTTTGTGACACACACACTCTGTCCAATGAAATTTGTGACACACACACTTTCCAATTGGGTTTGAGACACACACGATATCTAATGGGGTTTGTGAAACACACACTGTCCAATGAGGTTTGTGACACACACGTTGTTCAATGGGGTTTGTGACACACACGCTATCCAATTGGGTTTCTGACACACACTGTCCAATGGGGTTTGTGAAACACACGCTGTCCGATGGGGTTTGTGAAACACAGACTTTCTAGTGGGGTTTGAGACACACGTGCCGTCCAATGGGATTTGAGACACACGTACTGTCCGATGGGGTTTGTGACACACATACCTTGTCCAATGGGGTTTGTGAAACACACACTGCCCAATGGAGATTTGGACACACATGCTGTCCAATGGGGTTTGAGATGCAAATGCTATGCAATGGCGTTTGTGACACACACATTATCCAATGGGTTTGTGACACACACGCTGTCCAATGGGGTTTTACATTCAACGCTATCCAATGGAGTTTGTGCACACACACGCTGTCCAATGGGGTTTTTGAAACACACACTGTCCAACGACGTTTTGAGAAACACTCTGTTCAATGTAATTTGTGACATAGACACTTTCCAAAGGGGTTTGTGATACACACACTGTCCAACAGGTTTTGTGAAACACACGCTGTCTACTGTGGTTTGAGACACACACACTGTCCAAAGGGTTTTGTGACACACACACTATCAAATGGGGTTTGTGACACACACACTGTCAAATGAGTTTGTGACACACACATTTTCCAATCGGCTTTGAGACACACACGGTATCTAATGGGGTTTGTGAAACACACACTGTCCAATGAGGTTTGTGACACACACGCTGTTCAATGGGATTTGTGACACACACGCTATCCAATTGGGTTTGTGACACACACTGTCCAATGGGGTTTGTGAAACACACGCTGTCCAATGGGGTTTGTGACACACACACTGTCCAATGGAGTGTGAGACACTCATGCTGTCCCATTGAGTTTGAGACACACACACAGTCCAAAGGGGTTTGAGACACACACGCTGTCCAATGAGGTTTGTGAAACACACGCTGTCCAACGGGGTTTGTGAGAAACACACTGTCCAATGGGGTTTGTGACACACCCTCTGTCCAATAGAATTTGTGAAACACACACTTTCCAATGGGGTTTGAGACACACATGGTATCCAATGGGGTTTGTGAAACACAGACTGTCCAATGAGGTTTGTGACACACACGCTGTTCAATGGGATTTTAGACACACACACTGTCTATGGGCTTTGAGACATACACTCTGTCCACTGGGCTTGGAGACACACACACTGTCCAATGGGATTTGTGACACACATGCTGTCCAATAGAGTTTGTGACACACACGCTGTCCAATGGACCTTGTGACACACACACTGTTAAATGGGATTTGAGACACACACGGTATCCAATGGGGTTTGTGACACACACACTGTACAATGAGATTTGTGACACACTCACTATCGAATGGGGTTTGTGAAACAAACACTGTCCAATGGGATTTGTGACACACACACTGTCCAATGGGGTTTGAGATACACACGGTATCCAATGGGGTTCATGATATACACTTTCCAATGGGGTTTGTGAAAAACTCATTGTCCAGAGGGCTTTGTGACACAAACCCTGTTGAATGGGGTTTGATAAACACACGCTATCCAATGGGGTTTGTGACGCACACACTGTCCAATCGGTTTTGTGAAAAACACGCTGTCCAATGGGGCTTGTGACACACACACTGTCCAATGGGGTTTCAGACACAGACGCTGCCCAATTGGGGTTTGTAACACACACAGTCCAACAGGGATTGTGACACACACGATACCCGATGGCGTTTGTGACTCAAACACTGTGCAATGAGGTTTGTGGCACACATGCTATCCAATGGTGTTTGTGACACACACACTGTCCAATCGGTTTTGTGAAAAACACGCTATCCAATGGGGTTTGTGACACATACACTGTCCAATCGGTTTTGTGAAAAACACACTGTCCAATGGGACTTGTGACACACTCCCTGTCCAATGGGGTTTCAGACACAGACGCTGCCCAATTGGAGTCTTTAACACACGCTGTCCTGATTGTGACACACACGGTACCCGATGAGGTTTGTGACTCAAACACTGTCCAATAGTGTTTGTGAAAAACACACTGTCCAGAGGGCTTTGTGACACACACGCTGTCCAATGGGATTTGTGACACACACACTGTCCAATGGAATTTGAGACACAGACGCTGTCCAGTGGGGTCTGTGACACAAACACACTGTCCAATGGGATTTTTTTAAAAACACAATGTTTGAAGCGATTTGTGAAACACATGCTGTCCAACGGGGATTGTGACACACACACTGTCCATTTGGGTTTGTGACACACACACTTTCCAGAGGGCTTTGTGACAGACACGCTCTTCAATGGGTTTTGTGACATACACACTGTGCAATGGGGTTTGAGATACACACCGTATCCAATGGGATTTATGATACACACACTGTCCAACAGGGTTTGTGAAACACACGCTGTCCAACGGGGTGAGAGACACACACGCTGTCCCACTGAGTTTCAGACATGCACACAGTCCAAAGGTGTTCGAGACACAGACGCTGGCCAATGGGGTTTGTGACACACACACGCTGGCCAATGGTGTTTGTGACACACACACTGTCCAGTGGGGTTTGTGACACACACACGCACCCCCTATCAGGCAACCCCAAATCCTGCACCTTAAAAGCCTGCACACCCAGACCCTGAACCTCTAAACCCTGCCCTCCCCCAAACTTGCAGCCTCAGATCCTTCCCCCAAAAACCTGCACCCAAAATCCCTCTCCCAATCATTGCAACCCCAAGCACTGTACCCCCAGGTTCTGAAACCCCAAACCTTGCACACCCAATTCTGCCTCCCCAAATCCTGCAACCCCAAACCCATTTTCCTTGAAATTCCCCAAAACCTCCACCCCTTAATTTTTCACGAACAGATCCTTCCCTGTACACCCTGCACCCCAAAATCCTGCATGCCCACGTACTGAACATGCGAAACCTGCATCCACAATCCTAAGTACTTCCCCAAAACGCTGCACGTCCTAAACGTGCAACCCCAAATGCTGCACCCCGAAATCCCGCCTCCTAAAACATTGCACCCCCAAACGCTGCCTTCTACAACTCTGCACTCTCAAATCATTAAGCCCATAACCCTGCACCCCTGAACTCTGCTCCCCCAAATCCCGCACTCCAAAACCTTGCACCACCAAATCCATCAATCCTGCTCCCCAAACCCTGCACACAAAATCCTGCCCCACAAACCCTTCACCCCAAAATCCTGCAACCCAAGATCCTGCTACCCTAAACACTGCACCCCAAAATCCTGCACCCCCAGATTCTCTCTCAATACCCCTGCATCTCAAAACTCTGCACCCCCAGGCCCTGAAAACCCCAAACCTACAACCCCAAATGCCTTAACCCCCAAACTCAGCAACCCCAAACCTTGTACCCCCAGATCCTTCCCCCAACACCCTGCACCCCCAAAACCTTACACCCCCAAACCCTGTACCCTCAAGTCCTGCACCCCAAGATACTGCTACCCAAAACCCTGCACACCAGGACCCTGGCCCCCAACCCTGCACACCCAAATCCTGTACTCCAAAACTTCCCCTGACCCTGCACACCAAGCTCCTGCACCCCAAGCCCTGCACCCTCAAATCTTGCACCCCCCCAAACAACCCAGCACCCCAAACCATTCTCCCCCAAATCCTGCCCCCCAAATCCTGCAATCCCAAGACCTGCATCCTAAACTCTGGCCCCCAAACCCTGCACCCTGAAATCATACAGCTTCAAACACTGAAATCCCAAATCCTATCCACTCCAAATCCTGCACCCTAAGATCCCACTACCCTACACCCTGCACCCTCAAATTCTGAACCCCAGGAACCTGCACCCCCAGATCCGGTACCCCCAAATCCAGCACCCCAAAACCCTACTCCCCAAATCTGCACCCCTAAATCCTGCACCACCTATTCCTCCACCCCCTTAACACTGCACCCTCAAAACCTGCACCCCTAATTCCTGCACCACCAAATCTTGCAAGCTCAAAACCTCCTCCCTGCAAAACCTGCACCCCAAACCCTGCACCCCCAAATCCTACCCCCAAAACCTTGCAATCCTTAATCCTGCCCCTTAGATCCTGCACTCCCAAAACCTGCTCCCTAAATCCTTCTCCTCTAACCCTGCACCCTCAAAACCTGAACCCCAGAACCCGGCACACTCTACACCTCCAGATGCTGAAGCCTTAAACCCTTCACCCCCAGATACTTCCCCCTAAAACCAATGCACCCCCAAACCCTGAACCCCCAGATCCTTCTGCTACATACCCTGCACCTCCAAATCCTGCACTCTCATATACCTGCACCTCAAATAATTCCCCCAAACCCTGCACCCCTCAAACCCTGCACCCCAAACCCCAGCAGCCCCAGATCCTGCTTACCCAAACCCTGCCCCCCGCAACCTGGCCCTACCAAACCCTTCACCCCAAACCCCTGAATCCCCAAACCTTGCACCCCAAATCCTGTACCCCGAAATCAAACACCCCAAAACACTGAAAATCCATATCCTAACCCCACCAAACCCTGCACTCTCAAAACATGCAGCCCCATAACCCTGTACCCAAAATGTACCTTTGTACCCTTCCCCACAAACCCTTCACCCCTAAACCCTCCACCCTAAATCCCTGCAGTCCCAAATCCCGCCTATCCTTGCCACCCCAACCCAGGACCCCAAACCCTGTTCCCTAAGATCCTGCTGTTCAAACCCTCCAACCCGAACTGCTGCATCCCCAAATCCTTCCCCCCAATATCCTACACCCCCAAATACTGCACCCAAAATACTGTTCCCCAAACTCTGCAGCCCCAAATCCCACCAAACTCTTCACCCCAAGTTGCTGCACCCCAAATTCCTGTTACCCTAAACCCAGAAATCCCAAATCCTGCAACCCAGATCCTACAGTCCCAAAGCCAGCACCCCAGAATCAAGTCAGATCCTCCTGCCAAAAAACCTGCAACCCAAAACCTACACCCCGAAATTCTGCACCCCTCAACCCTGTCCCCCAACCCCTGAACTCCCAAACTCTGCACCCCCAATTCCTGCACCCCCAGTTCCTGAACATACGAACCCTGGACCACCAAACCTCACCCTAAAGCCCTGTACCCCAAGATCCTGAATTCCAAACTCTGCACCCCTCCAGATCGGCGACGTGAGGGCAGCGGTGACACAGCCAGAGCGGCAGCATGCGCGTTCTACAAGTTCCGCTTAGACGTTTAAAGATGCCGCCTCGTGGTCAAAATATTAACTGCACCGGTCCGACTGCACGTTCTTTCAGGAACTGATTTTTACGGGACAAATAAACCGCCCGGCACGTTAAATGGGAAAGTTACCTGCACTCCACCTCAAATCGCCTCTCCATCGGAGAAGGGAGTATTGCGGCTGGGCATAAAAGGAACAGCAGCTCTAACCTCTGGATTCCTTCTGGCTCTGGGCATGAAGGAGATAACCACAGCGCCACGCAGAAAGGAAAGGAGATACTGACAAGACAGATGCCTGGGTCTTGCCTACAGCTTTTGTGTGGAGAGTTTTCGTTCCTGGATGTTACTTACTCATCTTTGGAAAGACAGGGCCAAGGCTATGTCCAGAACAGGAAACTCTATTCCAGTGAAGAGAAGCTGCTAAATTCATGTATACCGTGATTAAAGTACAAAGAACTTACCCATCATTAACCACTGACATGATAAATGATTTCTAACCACCCACAAAAGGAGGAGACAGTTTCCAAATTTTAGATCCTCTTGCATGACAAGCTGGAGACAGAAGATTAACTTGTCTAGAAGCAGGGTGCTTAGCTTATGTTTGACTAGAAATTAATGGTTGTATCGTAAGTAAGAAACTAATCAATTACTTATGTAAGTGTCTACTAGTTGTGCTTCTCAGAGGAGCGGCCAACGTGGAGAGGGCGAGCAGCGGACACATGAAAAAAGGCTCAGAAGCCCCGTCGAAACAGACTGCATGTCCTGTCAAAAGGCGCTAGATAGCAGCAAAGACCGTGAAATAACTAACTTCGGTCTAGCCCTAAGTTTATTCAATTCTTACTGTAAATGTGCTGTATGTTAAAAATTTCCCCAAATTAAAAAGAATAAGCAATAATTGTGTAAATGTAAACAAGGCAAGCGTCCAGTCTTTGGAGCAGTTATGGAAGATAATAGCCAGTGCTGTTAAATGAAAGAATTCCCGCTTAAGAGTATAGACTTTGCTGTTAAGTTCATACCTTTGTTTCACCAGGGTACCTCTTTGGATATCAGCAAAACACCCTCCACACCTGTAAGATGGGCAGAATTATCACAAAAGCAAGACTTTTAGTTCCTCACACATGGATATTTAATCCCTCTAGTACAGCCTTGTCACCTGCATTGCTCCCTCCCCTTTTCCTGCACTTCTCTTTCACTAAGTCCTGGAATCTCCCTACAGATGGGAAGAAGACACCAGCATTCAGGCACTCAGCTCCCTCCACCTGTAGGGTATTCAAAAGTGGGCCAGACAGTACCTACCAGAAATAAGAAACTCTTTTCCCTGGGCATTATATGTGGCCAAACAGAGATAGCCAGATACTTCTCCACCCTGAACCTTGTAAGGCATTGACAATGATTCTCTCCCCCCATCCTTATGTAGTCATTACCATTTAAAGAACGAATAGTGTGGGGGACTGCTAACAGAATGATATGTGAATTCTGACAGCAATTGACCAGTTTTGGGTCAATCTGCTGTTTTCACCTTAGACATCTGGAAGCCTGAGCGATGAGTTGTTTAACATATATCTCGACATTGTAAGAGGGTGTCCGTTAGATGAACTTTGCTCACTGTAGTCATAAAAAACACACCCACACTACTGAAGATGCCAACCAAGTATGAGACCCCTCCTCAGTGAACATGCATAGTATTAAAATTATTGTGTAACCAATAAGCAAATGTGTGACTGATTGGCTCTTTAGCACTGCCCCGAAGGTGTCAACGTAGTCATACGTTTTGGTATACAATGACTGGCATGCTGCCTGTCTAGCAGCTAAACTTGAGCTACTCTGAAATGAAGAATATCTCATCTCTGTTTCTACGACTGGTTTGCTGCACACTGGGAACAGACTGCCACTCCAGAAACAACATCTCCACTACCTGTTTCCCAGAGAAATGAATGTATGCTTTGAACCTGTTGCAAAACACTTCCTGCAGCAGGTCTGTGAGAGAAAATGAAGTAGCTGGGAAACCGTGTTTGGAGATGAGGGGGAAAAAAATTATGTACACACTCAAAAACTCGTGCATGGATGTCTATGTAGTCACATCATTGCACATGCACACCGTTGGTTACACATCATGGCGCAGACTCCTGTACATACTATACTTATTCCCATATAGTTATATGTGGCTGTAGTCAGGAATATGCATTCTCCAAAAACCTACAACACCCAAGAAAGTCTGTGTCTCCTTTTTATTAGTAGGTGGAGACATTGCTGCAATTTTGTTGATCACATCCATTGGGATCTGACGACGGCCATCTTGCCATTTTATTCCTAAAAACTGGATCTCTCATGCAGGTCCCTTGACCTTGCTTCGTTTTATGGCAAAACCAGCATCCAAAAGAATCTGAATTATTCTCTCACCTTTCTGAAAGACTTCTTTCGCTGTGTCGCCCCATATGATGATGTCATCATTATATTGCAAGTGTTCTGGAGATTTACCTTGCTCCAGCGTGGCCTGGATCAGTCCATGGCAGATGGTAGGACTGTGTTTCCACCCCTGGGGCAAGAGATTCCACGTGTACTGGATGCCTCTCCAGGTGAAAGCAAACTGCAGCCTGCACTCTGCTGCTACAGGAATAGAGAAAAATGCATTAGCAATGTCAAATGTAGCATACCACTTAGCTGCCTTTGGCTCCAGTTCAAATTGCAGTTCTAGCATGTCAGGCACAGCAGCCCTCAGTGGTGGCGTAACTTCATTCAGGCCACGATAGTCTTCAGTTAGTCTCCACTCATCACTAGGCTTACACACTGGCCAGATTGGGCTGTTAAAAGGTGAGCGAGTCTTACTGATCACACCCTGGCTTTCCAATTGACGGATCAAATTCTGGATAGGAATCAAGGAGTCTCGATTGGTGCGATATTGTCAGCGATGCACCGTCGTGGTAGCACTTGGCACCTGCTGATCGTCAACCATCAGCAGTCCTACAAAAGAAGCTTCATCTGAAAGGCCAGGCAAATCAGATAGCTGTTCAGTTTTTTCAGTGTCCACAGCTGCTATACCAAATGCCCACCTATACCCTTTTGGGTCCTTAAAATACTCTCTCCTGAGGTAGTCTATGCGAAGGATGCACAGAGCGTCTGGACCAGTCACAATGGGATGCTTTTGCCAGTTTTTTTCCAGTTAGGCTCATTTCAGCCTCTACAACAGTCAGTTCCTGGGATCCCCCAGTCACTCCAACAATATTGATGGATTGCGTTCCTTTATAATTAGAAGGAATTATGGTGCACTGAGCACCAGTGTCCACTAAAGCTTTGTACTCCTGGGGGTGTGTTGTACCAGGCCATCGTATTTGTACAGTCCAATAAAGTCTGTTATCCCTTTCCTCCACCTGGTTGGAGGCAGGGCACCTCTAGTTTCTGTTTTGCACAGTCTCTGGGTGTGAATTAGAGGTTCCTTCAAGAGCATCAGAATCTTTTCTGCTCCTTCTGTAAACTGGAGCAGCCACCTTCCTAGGAGTTTTTCCTTTTATCTCCCGTACTCGTTCCTGAAGTTCTGAGGTAGGTCTTCCATGCCACTTATTCATTTTTTCTCCCTGCTCATGTAGGAAGAACCACAGTGAACCTCTTTTTGTGGGCTGCCTCTGTCCTCTCTCTCGGGATTGGAAACACCTTCTCCTAATAGCTGAAACATAGGTTTGTACACGTCGTGAATGAATGGTACGTGTCTTCTCTGAGTTCTTTGCTTGCTCTCAGGCAACATGCTTTCATGCAGAGGATCATCCGAGAACAGGCACATATCTGCAGGTTGATGTAGAATATTTCCAAAGGGGTCATTTAGCCAAAGAAGAGCAGAGCCTGATATCAGGCAAAAATCAGCTCTGAAAGAACTTGGGCCGCTTCCTGCCAGCAGGAAAAGCTTCCATGCTCTGCACTTCTTCTTCCTCTTTATGTGTGCTTCAGGCCACACTCTGTTCGTTTTCCTTTCCCTTACAATTGCCTAGAACGCGCCACTGCTCCCCTCCCTTCCAGGCCCTCTCATCAGCACTTCTGGGATATGCCCGGAGGGAGCGCTGCATGCACACAACACGTCTTGGACCCCACACACAGCGTCCTCATATTTCTCCCATCGGAGAGAATACCGCACCAGCGTAGAACAGTTCCAGTGCTCACGCGTGTGACCAGCACAGCTCCAGTGCGGAAAGGATCAGCGTGCTTTGAATGTCTTGTCCGTGCATTCTCTTCTGGCAGTAAGGATGGCTAGGAAAGACAGCCATAGCAGGGGCTCTTAGCCTGCTTTATTTCCTGCACGTCTTGATCTGAGGATAGCAGTTGGTATGGACAGGGATTGGTTTCTTCTCTGTGTGTGCATACGTGCCCAGGCAGGTCTGTGTGACCAACGGATTTTGTGGCTTTACGTGTAGGAAGTAGTATGTGTATCACGCTGTGTGATCACAACTCTGCATGTGTGTTGAAGAACTGTGTGCAGCTTGATTTGTGATTGCTAGTATGGAATGAGTGCGGATGAAACTTTAGGGTTAGACCGAAGTTATTGATATTAAAGTCTTTGCTGCCATCTAGCGTCTCTACACAGTAATGCAGCCCATTTCTGTGGGGCTTCTGAGGGTTTATTCAGTTGTCCACACATCGATTTCTCCACGTGGCAGCTGTCCTCGGAAGCGCAACCAGTACACACTTAAGTAATTGATTAGATTCTTACTTACAATGCACCTAGTAATTTCTAGTCCAGCATAAGCTAAGCACCCTGCTTCTATACCTCTTCATCTTCTGTCTCCAGCTTGTCACGCAGGAGGATCTGAAATTTGAAAAACTATCTCTTCGTTTTGCAGGTGGTTAGAAAGCATTTATCACGGCATTGGTTACTGACAGGCAAGTTCTTTGTACCATAATCACAGTCTACATTATGTTAGCAGCTTCTCTTCATATCGCTTTCGTGTCCACATGCAAGCAGAGGAATAGTCAACTACTGTACAGAAACTCTTGCTCAAACGTTCACAGTTGTACATATGATGCAGCTCTTGTATAAATAATAGTCCAGAAAAACCCATGTGCATGTACAACCCCACGGAGGCTCTCACAAGAGAGCTCTCTCTTACAAACACAGGACCACGTCCAAAATTTTGCATCACTACCATCGTGTAGAATCGTCCAACCGCGTGTATGTGTGTGCAGACTGACAAATTTCTATGCAGAGATCTGATACATGAATGGCTACACGTGCAGCCAAATCACATAGGCTCTGCTGCTCTGTCACTAAATGACTCCTTTGAAAACGTTTCTCTGGTAGATCTACCGCTCAGCTTTTTTCTCGTGTGACTGTGAAGTCAGTGCAGGGAAACCGTCTCTATCAAACACACTTCAATCCTGCCTTGGTTTTGCTTTGTGGCCTCTACCCAGATGATTTCCCTTTTCTCTGTTCACTTGAGACGTCATGATTGTTCTGTTAGACACTGGCACAACCAACACACACAGTGTCAACAGACACACTCCGTTGAGCTCAACACCAGCGCAGATGCACATAGGTGACGAAAGGATCACACACTCTTGTTGAGATAAAGACAGGAACCCATACACATGTTGAGAGACAGATAGATTCAGCAGTCTCTTTTGCATACAGCCCTTCAGGGTGACTGTCTCCACACTACACCGGGTCATGTCTGCAGGTATCCTAGACGTTGAGTCATGACAACACACCAAACTCTGCCAAAATACCAAGCAGTTACAGGAAAGACGCTTGCTCTCACACAAGCACACAAGTGTTTGCCCTCATCTCTATGTCAGGGACAAGCTTGTGAAGAGATGCTCTGCTGTTCTTTCTCATTATGACACTGTTGAGGGTTAAGATTGCAGGGTGACAATAAAACCCTGGCAGATGAATTGTTAAACTCCTCTCCCCCCCCCCACTTCCCCCTTTTGCCCCTCCCTCTCCCCCCTTCCACTAAGGACAGGCGATCGGGAGGGAAAGAAAAACAGAGAGAAGAGAGTTGGAAAAAATTAAAGATTACAAAAGAATCTGAATTATTCTCTCACCTTTCTCAAAGACTTCTTTCGCTGTGTTGCCCCATACGATGATGTCATCAATATACTGCAAGTGTTCTGGAGCTTTACCTTGCTCCAGCGTGGTCTAGTCAGTCCATGGCAGATGGTAGGACTGTGTTTCCACCCCTGGGGCAAGAGATTCCACGTGTACTGGATGTCCCTCCAGGTGAAAGCAAACTGTGGCCTGCACTCTGCTGCTACAGGAATAGAGAAAAATGCATTAGCAATGTCAGTTGTAGCATACCACTTAGCTGCCTTTGGCTCCAGTTCAAATTGCAGTTCTAGCATGTTAGGCACAGCAGCACTCAGTGGTGGTGTAACTTCATTCAGGCCACGATAGTCCGCAGTTAGTCTCCACTCGTCACTAGACTTACGCACTGGCCAGATTGGGCTGTTGAAAGGTGAGCGAGTCTTACTGATCACACCCTGGCTTTCCAATTGACGGATCAACTTCTGGATAGGAATCAAAGAGTCTCGATTGGTGCGATATTGCCGGCGATGCACCGTCGTGGTAGCACTTGGCACCTGCTGATCGTCAACCATCAGCAGTCCTACAACAGAAGGATCATCTGAAAGACCAGACAAATCAGACAGCTGTTCAATTTTCTCAGTGTCCACAGCTGCTATACCAAATGCCCATCTATACCCCTTTGGGTCCTTAAAATACCCTCTCTTGAGGTAGTCTATGCCAAGGATGCACAGAGCGTCTGGACCAGTCACAATGGGATGCTTTTGCCAGTTTTTTCCAGTTAGGCTCATTTCAGCCTCTACAACAGTCAGTTCCTGGGATCCCCCAGTCACTCCAACAATATTGATGGATTGCGTTCCTTTATAATTAGAAGGAATTATCGTGCACTGAGCACCAGTGTCCACTAAAGCTTTGTACTCCTGGGGGTGTGTTGTACCAGGCCCTCGTATTTGTACAGTCCAATAAAGTCTGTTATCCCTTTCCTCCACCTGGTTGGAGGCAGGGCACCTCTAGTTTCTGTTTTGCACAGTCTCTGGGTGTGAATTAGAGGTTCCTTCAAGAGCATCAGAATCTCTTCTGCTCCTTTTGTAAACTGGAGCAGCCACCTTCCTAGGAGTTTTTCCTTTTATCTCCCGTACTCGTTCTTGAAGTTCTGAGGTAGGTCTTCCATGCCACTTATTCATGTTTTCTCCCTGCTCATGTACGAAGAACCACAGTGAAACTCTTTTTGTGGGCTGCCTTTGTCCTCTCTCTCGAGATTGGAAATGCCTTTTCCTAACAGCTGAAACATAGGTTTGTGCAGGTCGTGAATGGTATGTGTCTTCTCTGAGATCTTTGACTTCTTGCAATAGCTTTTCAAACCGGTCATCAGATTTTTCGCACAGTTTCTCCACAGCAGAGACACAAGCCTGTAGAGAACCAGCAAGACTGTCCTCAAAGTCATGGAGCTCCTCAATCACTTCAGTAATATTTTGTACACCTCTAGATGACCAGATCATTCCTGCCAATGACTTAGCATATGCAGGTGATGCACTTTGTACAAATCTGTGCCACAGAGGTCATGAACAATTGATTCTATCTGGGTCTGTTCCCTCTTGGCTGTTTGGTCCAAAATAGATGATCTCTCGCACAGCTAATTCTCTCAGGAACTGAATACCTTTCTCCGTAGTATTCCATTTCCCTAACTTGGATATACAATCTTCCTTGTAGGGAAATCTTACTTTCACAGCTGCCAGGAGTCGGGTCCAGAGAGTAGTGGCATTAGACTCTCTTGAAATTGCCATATCAATGGTGCCAGCTGCCTGGCTTCACCACCTTCCAATTCAATTGTTTCGGCCCCATTGTCCCAGCATCGGAGTAACCAGGTTAAAATATTCTCGCCTTCACGACGACTAAAGTCTTTTCGCAGATCTCTCAGCTCACTTGGAGAAAAGGACCGAGTGGTGGTCACTTCATCTCCTCCCTGTCTTGATGGTGCCCCTTGGGTTGATGTTGGCCCTGTGCCATCACCTGCTGCATGGGTAGTCTTTCTAGTGACTTTCTTACAACCAGCTACTGATGCTGATATGGGTTTACCATCATTTGATTCATTTCCAGAGTCTGAATGACTGTCACAGTGATCGCTATGGTTACAGCAGCAACAGTGCCCAGTGTGTGAAGAAGGAGGGGCTGCCTTTAAGGCTGCAGAAGTAATGTTATCACCAGCGACCTTGGCAGAGGAACTCTGCGGAAGAGCTGTAGCTTCAGCCTGCGAAGCCGCCGTTGGAGGGGCAGTGGCTGCTTTCGCTGTTTTGCTCTTTCTCGATTGGCTCGGAGTGCTTTTTGCTAAAGCTTCCGAAAACACATCACGAATCTCAGGACTAAAAAGAGACGCAAAGCTCCTGTTAAACGCCATTTCTCTTAACAGAAGCACAAACTGACACACATTCAGCAAACCAGATAACACCATCACAGTTCTATCAAAACTCCAAGGATATTCAAATCTCTCTAAAATATTTGCGAACTGTCCTAGCAAAAAAACGAAAGTATTGTTAGTCAGCCTTTCTAAAGATTCGCTTGACCAATTAGCAAACACAGAGCCCTACTGCTCTTTAATCTCTCCTGGAGGCTTTTCAAGGTAAAGCAGAAGTGAGTAGAAATTCATTAGCGGCTGCAGTATAATGAAATAAACCAGTGACAAACCACACAGTATCATCATGACGATTGTCCAGCTCCTTGTTGTTCTATAATGAATACTTCGATTTAAAAAGAAGGCCCAACACAGATATGGAATCAGTGAGCACAATGTAGAAAATAACTGATACAACTTATGCCATAACATCTTTAAATCAGTGTAATTCACTTTGCCTTAATACAACCAAATAATATCCAAAGCAAACAGATGCGCTAGTATCACAACTCTATGAGTTGGCACCGTGCCAAGAAAATTGAAAGGTACGTCAGAGCAGTAGAAAAGCCAAAAATCTCCAAATTTACTCCTTTCTCTTGCCCCACGTTGGGCGTCAATTATCTGTCGAGGGTTAAGATTGCGGGGTGACAATAAAACCCTGGCAGATGTATTGTTAACCCCCTCTTCCCCCCCACTTCCCCCTTTTGCCCCTCCCTCTCCCCCCTTCCACTAAGGACAGGCGATCGGGAGGGAAAGAAGAACAGAGAGAAGAGAGTTGGAAAAAATTTTAGATGTTTTACTAATGCTACTAATAAGAATAGAGAAAATAATACAAAATATACAAAACCAATCTTGAAAGTCTCAGTAACTGCAGAGCTGTCACCCAAAGTCCTGGATTAGACTCCGCAGCCAACCAGAGCTGGATTCAGTCTGTCACTAGGCCTCAGTTCGCAGGGACGACTAGCAAGGTCCTCTCCTAATGTCTGCCATAAGAACAAGAGAGCGAGATCCTCCTAATCTCCCATTTTATATGAAGTATTCACGTGAATGGAATGTTATACACACTTGGTCAGTTTCTTTGTCACTTGTTTCTCGTTGCCCCTCTCGCGAGATGTCCATCCATGCTTATTAATAAGTTTGCATTCCATTGCTAGGTTTTACCAAAACATGTGTCTGGTTCTCCAGAAAATGCAGTTAATATGAAGGCTTTAGCGGACAGGCAAAATTCACTGAAAGAGAAACTTGTTTTTAAAAAAACCAGGACAGTGTGTCACAATTCCCATTGGACAGCATGTGTGTGTGACAAACGCAATTGGACAGCCTGTGTGTCTCAAAGCCCTTTGGACGGTCTGTGTGTCACAAACCCCATTGGACAGCATGTGTGTATCAAACCCCATTGGACAGTGTTTGTGTCACAAACCCTAATGGAGAGTGTGTGTGTCACAAACCCCATTTGACAGCGTGTGTATGTCACAAACACCATTGGAGGGCGTCTGTGTCACAAAGCCCTCTAGACAGTGTGTGTGTCACAAAACCTATTGGGTAGCGTGTGTGTGTCTCAAACCCCACTAGAAAGTGTGGGTATCACAAACGCCATTGGACAGCGTGTTTGTCTCAAACCCTATTGAACAGCGTGTTTGTCACAAAACCCATTAAATAGCGCGTTTCACAAAGCCCTCTGGACAGTGTGTGTGTCACAAACCCCATTGGACAGTGTGTGTGTCACAAACCCTATTGGAAAGCGTGTGTCTCAAAAACTCTATTGGACAGCGTGTGTGTCACAAACCCCATTGCACAGCGTGCGTGTCCCAAACCCCATTGGACAGTGTGTGTGTCACAAACCCCATTGGACAGTGTGTGTGCCACAAACCCTCCTGGACATTGTGTGTGTCACAAACGCCATTGGACGTTGTGTGTGTCTCAAACCCCATTGGACTGTGTGTGTTTCACAAACCCCATTGGACAGCGTGTGTGTCTCAAACCCCATTGGACAGCATGTGTGTCACAAAGCCCTCTAGACATTGTGTGTGTCACAAAACTCATAGGATACTGTGAGTTTCTCAAACTCCATTAGACAGTGTGTGTCTCACAAACCCCACTGAACAGCATGTGTGACACAAACCCCTTTGGACAGAGTGTGTGTCACAAACCCTATTGGACAGCGTGTGTTTCAAAAACCCTATTAGACATCGTGTGTGTCACAAATAACATTGGACAGTGAGTGTCACAAAATTCTCTGGACAGTTTCTATGTCTCAAACCCCATTGGACTGTTTGTGTGTCACAAACCCCATTGGATAACGTGTTTGTCTACAAACCCCATTGGACAGCGTGTGTGTTTCACAAAGCCCTCTGGACAGTGTGTGTTCCACAAACCCCATCAGACAGCGTATGTGTGTCTACAAACCCCATTGGACAGTGTGTGTGTCACAAAGCCCTCTGGACAGTGTGTGTTTCACAAACCTCGTTGGATAGAGTTTGTGTCTAAAACCCCATTGGACAGCGTGTGTGTCACAAACCCCACTGGACAGCATGTTTGTGTCACAAATCCCATTGGACAGTGTGTGTGTCACGAACCCTATTGGACAGTGTGTGTATCACAAACCCTATTGGACAGCGTGTGCGTCACAAACCCCATTGGAGAGTGTAGTGTGTCACAGACCCCATTGGACAGTGTGTGCGTCACAAACCCCATTGGACAGCGTGTGTGTCAAAAACACCATTGGACAGCGTGTATGTCACAAACAACATTGGACAGTGTGTGTGTCTCTAACCATGTTGGAGTGTTTGTGTTTCACAAAGCCCATTGGACAGCATGTGTGTGTCACATAAACCATTTGCCAGAGTGTGTGTCACAAAGCCCTCTTGACATTGTGTGTGTCACAAAACCCATTGGGCAGCGTCTGTGTCTCAAAACCCGTTGGCCAGTGTGTGTATCAAAAACCCCATAGGACAGCGTGTGTTTCAAAAACCCCATTGGAAAGTGCGTGTGTCACAAACCCCATTGGATAGCGTGTGTGTCTACAAACCCCATTGGACAGCGTGTGTGTGTCACAAACGCCATTGGACAGTGTGTGAGTGTCACAACCACCATTTGCCAGAGTGTGTTTCACAAAGCCCTCTACACAGTGTGTGTGTCACAAAACCCATTGAGCAGCGTCCGTGTCTCAAACCCCATTGGCCAGTGTGTGTGTCACAAATTTCATTGGACAACGAGTGTGCCACAAACCCTATTGGACAGTGTGTGTTTCACAAATTCCATTGGACAACGAGTGTGCCACAAACCCTATTGGACAGCGTGTGTGTCTCAAATCCCATTAGACAGAGTTTGTGTCAGAAACCCCACTGGAGAGTGTGTCGCAAACACCACTTGACAGTGTGTGTGTGTCACAAAACCCATTGCACAGCGTGTGTGTCACAAAGCCCTCTAAACAGTGTGTGTTTCAGAAGTCCCATTGGACATTGTGTGTGTCTAAAACCCCATTGGACAGCGTGTGTGTCACAAACCCCATTGGAAAGTGTCTGTGTGTCACAAACCCCATTGGACAGCGTGTGTGTGTCACAAACCCCATTGGACAGCGTGTGTGTCTCAAAGCCGTTGGACGGTGCGTGTGTCAAAAACACCATTGGTCAGCGTGGGTGTCATAAGTTCTGTTGGACAGCGTGTGTCTCACAAACTCCATTGGACAGCGTGTGTGTGTCTCAAACCCCATTAGACAGCGTGTGTGTGTCACAAACGCCATTGAACAACGTGTGTTTCTTAAATTCCATTGGACAACGTGTGTGTCAAAAACCCACGTGGACATCGTGTGTGTCACAAACCCCTTTGGACAGTGTGTGTGTCACAAACCCCATTGAACAGAGTGTGTGTCACAAACCCTATTGGACACAGTGTGTGTTAAAAAACCCTATTGGACAGCGTGTGTGTCACAAACAACATTGGATAGTGTGTGTCACAAAACTCTCTGGACAGTGACTGTGTCTTAAACCCCGTTGGATTGTGTGTGTTTCACAAACCCCATTGGACAGTGTGTGTGTGAACACAAACACCATTTGCCAGAGTGTGTGTCACAAAGCCCTCTAGACAGTGTGTGTGTCACAAAACCCATTGGACAGCGTCTGTGTCTCAAAAACCCCATTAGACAGTGTGCGTGTCACGAACCCCATTGGATAGCGTGTTTGTCTACAAACCCCATTGCACAGCGGGTGTGTTTCACAAAGCCCTCTGGACAGTGTTTGTTCCACAAACCCCACCAGATAGCGTGTGTGTGTCTCAAACAACATGGGAGGACGTGTGTGTCACAAACCCCATTGGACAGTTTGTTTTTCACAAATCCCATTGGATAGCGAGTGTGTCACATACCCCATTGGACAGTTTGTTTTTCACAAATCCCATTGGATAGCGAGTGTGTCACAAACCTCATTGGACAGTGTGTGTGTCACAAAGTCCCTTGGATACCGTGTGTGTCTCAAACCCCATGGGACAGCGTGTGTATCACAAACCCCATTGAATAGCGTGTGTGTCACAAACTCTATGGGACAGCGTGTGTCTCACAAACCCCATTGGAGAGTGTGTGTGTCTCAAACCCTATTGGACAGCGGGTGTGTCTCAAACCCCATTGGACAATGTGTGTGTCACAGACCCCATTGGACAGCGTGTGTTTGTCACAAAGCCCTCTGGACAGTGTGTGTGTCACACACCCCATTGGACATTGTGTGTGTCTCAAACCCCATTGGACTGTGTGTGTTTCACAAACCCCATTGGACACCGTGTGTGTCACAAATTCCATTGGACAGAGTGTGTGTCAGAAAACCCATTGGACACCATGTGTGTCACAAACCCTATTGGAAAGCGTGGGTGTTCAAACCCCATTGGAAAGCGTGTGTATCACAAACCCCATTTGGCAGCGTGTGTATCACAAACCCCGTTTGACAGCGTGTGTGTCACAAACTCTATTGAACAGTTTGTGTGTCACAAACTCCACTGGACCGTGGGCGTGTCGCAAATCCCATTGGAGAGCGTGTGTGTGTCTCAGACCCCTTTGGACAGTTTGTTTATCATAAACCCTATTGGTTATCGTTTGTGTCACAAAAGTCATTAAACATCATGTCTGTCACAAAGCCCTCTGGACAGTGATGTGTGTCACAAGCCCCATTGGACAGTGTGTGTGTCACAAACCCCCTGGGCATTGTGTATATCTAAAACCCTATAGGACTGTGTGTGTTTCACAAACCCCATTGGACAGAGTGTGTGTAACAAATTCCTTTACAGAGTGTGTGTCACAAACCCCATTGGACAGTGTGTGTGTCACAAACCCTATTGGACAGTGTGTGTGTCACAAGCCCCATTGGACAGCATGTGTGTGTCACAAACCCCATTGGACAGTGTGTGTTTCACAAACCCCATTACACAGCGTGTGTGTGTTACAAACTCCATGGGAGGGCGTGTGTGTCACAAACCCCATTGGACGGTTTGTTTTTCACAAACCCCATTGGATAGCGAGTGTGTCACAAACCTCATTGGACAGTGTGTGTGTCACAAACTCCTTTGGATACCGTGTGTGTCTCAAACCCCATTAGAAAGCGTGTGTGTGTCACAAACCCCATTTGTCAGCGTGTGTGTCACAAACTCTATTGAACAATGTGTGTGTCACAAACTCCACTGGACACTGTGTGTGTCGCAATCCCCACTGGACAGTGTGTGTGTGTCACAAACCCCATTGGACAGTGTGTGTGTCACAAAACCCTTTGGAAAGCGAGTGTGTATCAAAGCCCTGTGGACAGTGTGTATGTCAGAAGCCCCATTGGACAGTGTGTGTGTCACAAACCCTATTGGACATTGTGTGTGTCTCTAGGCCCATTGGACTGTGTGTGTTTCACAAACCCCATTGGACAGCGTGTGTGTGTCACAAACTCCATGGGAGGGTGTGTGTGTCACAAATTCCATTGGACAGAGTGTGTGTCAGAAAACCCATTGGACACCGTGTGTGTCACAAACCCTATTGGAAAGCGTGGATGTTCAAACCCCATTGGAAAAGTTGTGTGTCACAAACCCTATAAGACAGTGTGTGTGTCAGAAACTCTATTGGACAGTGTGTGTGTGTCACAACCCCCAATAAACAGTGTGTGTTTCAACAAACCCCATTAGACAACGTCTGTGTGTCACAAACTCCATGGCAGGGCGTGTGTGTCACAAACCCCATTGGACAGTTTGTTTTTCACAAACCTCCTTGGATAGCGATTGTGTTACAAACTCCATTTGACAGCCTGTGTGTCACAAACTCTATTGGACAGCGTGTGTGTCACAAACCCCATTGGACGTTGTGGGTTTCTCTAGGCCCATTGGACTGTGTGTGTTTCACAAACCCCATTGGACAGAGTGTGTGTATCACAACCTCCATTTGACAGTCTGTGTGTCACAAACTCTATTGGACAGCGTGTGTGTCACAAACTCTATCGGAGAGCGTGTGTGTCTCAAACCCCATTGGACAGTGTGTGTGTCACAAACCCCATTGGACAGTGTGTGTGTCAGAAACCCTATTGGACAGCATGTGTCTCACAAACTCTATTGGACAGCGTGTGTGTCTCAAACCCCATTGGACAGCGTGTGTGTCACAAACCCCATTGGACAGTGTGTGTGTGTCACAAACCCCTTTGGACAGCGTGTGTGTGTCACAAACGCCTTTGGACAGCATGTGTGTCTCAAACCCCATTGTACAGTGTGTGTGTCACAAACCCCATTGGATAGCGTGTGTGTCTCAAACCCCATTGGACAGCCTGTGTGTCACAAAGCCCTCTTGACTGTGTGTTTGTCACAAACTCCATAGTATACCGTGAGTTTCTCAAACTCTATTGGACAACGTGTGTTTCACAAACGCCATTGGACAGTGTGTGTGTCTCAAACCTCAGTGGACTGCATGTGTGTCTCAAACTCCATGGACAGTGTGTGTCTCACAAACATTATTGCACAGCGTGTGTGTGTCACAAACCCCAATGGGCCAGCGTGTGTGTCTCAAACCCAGTTGGACAGTGTGTGTATCTCAAACCCCATTAAACAGTGTATGTGTCACAAAAGCCATTAAACAGCGTGTTTTTCACAAACCCCATTGTACCGCGTGTGTGTCTAAAACGCCATTGGACAGCGTGTGTGTCTCAAACCCCTTTGGACAGTTTGTTTATCATAAACCCCCTTGGATACCGTGTGTATCTCAAACCCCATTGGACAGCGTGTGTGTCACAAAACCCATCAAACATCATGTCTGTCACAAAGCCCTCTGGACAGTGTGTGTGTCACAAACCCCATTGGACAGTATGTGTGTCACAAAACCCTTTGGGCAGCGTGTGTTTCACAAAGCCCTTTCGACATTGTGTGTTTCAAAAACCCTTTGGGCAGCGTGTGTGTGTCTCAAACCCTATTGGACAGCGTGTGTGTCTCAAACCCAATCAAAACCTCATCAAAAATTTTAAAATCCTGTTGAAATTTTTCAAATTCCCGTCAAAATTTTTACAATTTCACGTCAAAATTTCTAAAATTCCAGTTGTTATTCTTAAAATTAATGTTGAAGTTTTTCGAATTCCTGTAAAATTTTTGAAATGCTGTTTGAACTTTTAAAAGTCTCACTTAAATTTTTCAATTCCCATAAAAAATGTCGAAATTCCCAGTGAAATTTTAAAATCATCATCAAAAACTTTAAAATCCTGTTGAAATTTTTCAAATTCCCGTCAAAATTTTTAGAATTTCACGTCAAAATTTCTAATATTCCAGTTGAAATACTTAAAATTAATGTTCAAATTTTTAAAGTTTCCGTCAGATTTTTTAAAATCCTTGTCTCAATTCTTCAAATTCCTGTCAAAATTTTTACAATTTCACGTCAAATTTTGTAAAATTCCAGTGGAAATTTGTAAAATTCATGTTGACATTTTTAAAATTCCCTTCAAAATTTTTCGATTCCCATCCAAATTGTTCAAATTCCCATTTAAATTTTTCAAATTCCTGTCAAAATTTTTCAAAACCTCTTGAAACTTTTAAAATTCTCACTGAAGTTTTAAATTCCCTTCAAAAATGTTCAAATTCCCTTTGAAATTTTAAAATCCTCATCAAAAAGTTTAAAATCCTGTTGAAATTTTTCAGATTCCTATTGAAATGTTTCAAACTCCTGTCAAAATTTTTACAAATTCATGTCAAAATTTCTAAAATTCCAGGTGAGATTTTTAAAATTAATGTTTAAATTTTTTAAATTCCTGTCAAAATTTTTGAAATCCTTCCTAAAATTTTAAAATTCTCAATCAAATGTTTCAATTCCCTTCAAAAATGTTCAAATTCCTATTGAAATTATTCAAATTCCTGTCAAAACTTCTAAAATTCCATTTGAGATTCTTAAAATAAATGTTGAAAATTTTCGAATTCCTGCCAAAATTTTTCAACTCCTGCTGAAACTTTAAAAATTCTCACTAAAATTTCACAATTTCCATCAAAATTTTCAAATTCCCATTGAAATTTTAAAATCCTCATCAAAAATTTTAAAATCCTGTTGAAATTTTTCAAATGCCTGTTGATATGTTTCAAACTCCTGTCAAAATTTTTACAAATTCATGTCAAAATTTCTAAAATTCCAGTTGAGTTTCTTAAAATTAATGTTGAAATTTTTGAAATTCCTGTAAAAATTTTTGAAATCCTGATGAAACTTTTAAAATTCTCACTCATATTTTCCAAATCCCCGTCAAAATTTTTACAATTTCACGTCAAAATTTCTAAAATTCCAGTTGAAATTCTTAAAATTAATCTTCAAATTTTTAAAGTTCCCATCAAAATTTTTAAAATCCCCATTGAAGTTTTGTCAGTTCCTGTTGGAATTTTTAAAATTCCCATTCAAATTTTACAATTCCTGTCAAAATTGTTCAAATCCCCTTTGAAATGTTTCAAAATCCGGTCAAAATTTTTACAATTTCATGCCAAAATTTCTAAAATTCCAGTTGAAATTCTTAAAATTCATGTTGAAATTTTTAATGATCTCTTCAAAATTTTTTAATTCCCATCAACATTGTTCAAATTCCCATTGATATTTTTCAAATTCCTGACAAATTTTCTAAAATTCCAGTTGAGATTCTAAAAATTAACGTTGAAATTTTTTGAATTCCTGTAAAAATTTTTCAAGGTTTGTTGTGTGGAGGGGTCTTAATAGATAAAGATCTGTTGCTGAATTAGTCAGGCTCAAAGGAACTCTAGGCCCCTTCAGGAAGCTGAGTGCAGTCTGCTGTGAGAAAGAGGGGCATTCCTCAATCACCGGGGTCCTGGCGTGACGTGAATCATCGGACGTATCATGAGCAAGACTCCAGAGCACGGACAGCCCACGATACTCATTTACCGAATCCATGCTTGGAGCGTGGACGCGTGATTGGAATATAGTTACGTATATAAGGAGACTTGTTTCTGTAATAAATGGCTTAGCGTGATTCACATTGAATCGACTTGTTTTGCTGAGTCCTTATCTTGCTCTTACATATGGTGATCCCGACGCAATACTCTGAACGGCGTACCACGGAAGATGGGGAAAAGCCTAGAGCGGCCCAGTCGGAGGCGGATCAGCTGGACTGAAAACCGGGCGGAGGCGTACGGACGTTCCGCTTTTTGTTGAAGAAGTCACCGTAAATGGTGAGCGGCTGGGAGCGGGAGGAGGGAAGAGTGAAGTTTTGGGGCAAAATATATCTTTTGAGGAAGAAACCATAGTTAAACTCCTCCTGCCTATTTTCTCTATGAGAGGATTTAAATAAGAAGAAAGTAACCTATGTGGACTATTAATTCGGTATAGAATTAATGGCTACCCAGGAGAAAACGAGAAGGCTTTTAAACGTTAACTTTGGGACGATAAAGGGCAGAAATTATGGAATAGGGTCAGCAATGGAGATGATAAAGAAACTAAATCACTAGCAACTAATTACCACCTTAAAAGACTTTAAGGCTGAGAGGGCTACTATTGCCAGAAATTTTCCAGCGTTGCAGCCTGATAACAAACCTAACAATGACTGTGAAGTTTACCGGATCGTGTCTTTTGACCCCCTCCCGACTCCATCCCCTGTTGTGTCAGCGGCACTGGTGCAGCGGTCTGGGGCGGGGGGAGGAAAATTACCGAGTGGATGGCCTCCCATACCATCACATGACCCTAAAGAGACCAAGCAGTCCAAGGAACTGGAGTCAGATAATTTGTCAAAAGAACTGTTGGAAGCTGAGAATGCTAAAGTCATAAATCTGAAATCCTGAGACAGTCAACAGATCTTGCATATCAAACTATGAGAGAGGTGTGTGAAACCAACAAAGCAGGCAAATCATTTGCAACTATTAATCAGGGTCCCAATGAGAATTACATGCAATTTATTGACCATCTTCAAGACGCCATCAGTAAGCAGGCCGAAAACTTAGAAGCTAAGGAAGCACTAGTGTTGAGATTAGCAGTAGAGAATGCTAATGTTTGCTATCAACATGTTATTTGCGAGTTTTACAGTACACATTATGTGCTCCTGTGTATTGCCTCTCTGAAAATCAAGCAGCTTGTCAGGAATGTGAGTTAATTGTTTTACTAGTTGTTTTTAAGTGCGCTGTAAAACCTTCTCCCACTTTTCCCATTCTCGCTGCAAGCAGCCCTGTGCCTCCTTCCCCCTCCTTCCCCTCCCCCCCCCTCCCCCTTCTTCCCACCCCCCCCCCCGCCCTTCTCAAGGTTTTTACTTGCAAGATGGGGTCAGGAATAATTGTTTTCAGTTGTGTTCCTAAAAAATCAGTATTGGGAGGTGTTTTAAAACTTAGGAAAGCACTCGGAATTATAAGGAAGGAAGATCTTGTAAAATATTGTAATTAATGGTGGCTGCGGTATAACTTAAATGATTGGGAAAAGTGTCTGGAAAATAGAATCTTGTTGCAATTAATGTTGTTTTTGAGGCCAGAAGAGCAGGACAAAATAAATCCCTACAAGAGATCATTACATCATTTCAGACAGTTTTACAGGCGGGGTGCTTTGAACTTCAACAAGCTGAGAGAGAGTTAACTGATAACACACAGGTCACAGAAAACTTGTTAAAGTCTGCAAGATGCTTTCCTTATTAACCTGTTTTCTTTGTGGGTATCTGTTTAAGTATGTTGCAATTTTGGTAGGTCTGTGCTATATGGTACGATAAGTTTACAGTCTGTTAAATCATGAGAATCCGTTGACTCAAAATGTGCATTTTGTGATAATTCAGAAGATCATGAGTAATTTAGTTATTTGCTGTGTGAATGTAATAGTGGGATTTTGCGTGTAGTAGCTGTTGTTTTTCTCTCTAACATGCTAGCTTTATTCCAGCATTCAGACTTGTGCAACTCTGTGAGAGGCTGTCTCTCATGTCTGTGCACTAAATTTGGCTTTCTTGTATGCACACTATGTAAAGAATCCTGGTTTCGGACTAACAGATGTAGCGCACCAGATGAGACACAAAAAAAAAAAAGGCCTTGCCCAGTCCGTCTCTCTGCGGCGGGGGGGCGAGTACCGATCTGGGGGTCCAGCGCGCACTGACCTATTTTGTCAGGGAGACCCAGAGGTACCTCCACCTGACTGAGCAGTAAGCGACCCAAAGGTGCAATACAAAAAATTGAGATATTGTCTTAAATTAGAGTGACTGTGATCCATCTGCATATTTGAACTGGGTATTTGGTTTTCATATCTGAGCTCAGTATTTTAGTTTGCATATTCATATTTGGTACCAAAAGAATCTTGTTTGGGGAGATAATTACAAAATGGGAACCGGTTCCACTGCTAAAATTCCACCTTGCTCCCCCTTAGGATGCATCCTTACACATTAGAATGATTGCTTATATTGTTAGAAAAGCATTTAAATTGTTAAAATGCTATGATAGATGTGCATTTAGAAGAGGTTGTATCTAAAAGTTGCTAGAGTATTAACTGATTTAGATTTAGGAAAATAGAATAATGGATTTATGTTTATTATACTGGTTTATACTGTTTTTTGACATCTCTAAATTGTAAAAGGTAAATGGAGCTAAGGAATGTAACTATTGCTGAGCTACTTGAAATTGCATATAAAGTGTATTATGGCTGGAATGAAATGGGAAAACAAAAGACCAAAACATCCCAGGCCTGTGTGCAGCTCATTATAACTGAGATATGCCAGCTGCGTGACCTTGGTTATATCTGAACTGCAGTAAGAAGAGAAAAGAAAAACAAAAACCAAAAAAAAAAAAATGGAAAAACCTGGCTGCCTGCTTTTAAAGCAGTGAAAGGGGGAGTTCTCTCTTCCCCCCACTGCAGCGATGTAATACTGACTGGAGCAGTCCGAGGGTGAAGTTTAAAGGCATCCTTAGCAGACTCATAGTTCTAATGAAACTGGAAAATTAAACCAAAAATTTGTTGATAGACTTATTCTGTGGTAATTACTTGTCAGAGACTTCTTAGTAAATTCACCATGCTAGTTTTTGAGGTCATGGGAGAGAACGAAAGAACGAACATTTTTTGAGACCAATGGAATGCCAAATTTGGAACAAAGTTTTAATACATGAATTCTTATATTTGCCAGAAAGTCCTATACCTCTCTTAGGTTAGGATTTGTTAAGTAAATTGTAAGCTCAAATAACGTTATCTGAGAATTCTGTTTAGTTGCATGGCCTACAAGAAGCTGCTGGGATGCTGCAGATCTGCTTGTTGCAAGTGAGAAATCTCCAAGGAAATTCCAAATGCTGTATTTCCACTGGTATTAACAGCCAATGTTTTGATAAAGCAAACACTACACTGATAGATCTGAAACAGGATGTAGTCAAGGTCCAACGCACATATCTGGTTCTGAACTTTGTTTGTTTGTTTGTTTGTTTGTTTTTAAAAAAAGGGGGGAAGTAGGGTAAGTACCACAAAACCAATTATCAAAAGCATTGTATGTGATGAAATACTTTGCAAGTATGACCCAAAACCATGCTAAATCAGAAAGAACCTACATTAGTCATGGTCAAGTCACTAGTCAATTAAAAAGGCCACATCAATTGATAACCTGGGGGAAAGGTTATGTTTGTGTCATTACAGGCCGAGGACTGAAGTGGATTCAACAAAGATTCAACGGATGCAGATGGACAGGAGGGAGATAAGTTGTGAGGACTGTTTCAGATGTAAACCATGGATCCTAATTCAGTGTTACAGATCCTCGCAGACCTGGTTGTCTAGAAGCCTATTAGCAAGCAGGTGGTGTACCTTCTGTGGAGAATGGCAATTTGAACAATCAGCAGGAGATTCAAAAGGGTAATATTATGATTAGATAGTTAATGCATAGATAAGGTAATATTATGAGATATCCCTACCATAGTAATCTAAGTTCAGCAACTGATAAAGTTTTAGAAGGGATATTAAGGTTAAGCTATTGATCTTTTAAATAGATTGAGATAACTTAAGATATTAATTCAATTATTAGTATATACTGGTGGTATTAAGTATGTTACTCTATAAACTGCGCATTTATAGATCTTTTAGGAATTTAAGAGAATATATTGTATTAACTTGTCTGGTTATTTTGAATCTATTAAAATAGTGTGATAATAAGGTTATCATAGTAGAATTAAGGTTTTAAGAATAGGCAGGTATTAGTTTGATCTTATTAAGTAAGGTTTAACTGCATTATATGTAATTGTAATTATGTTGTTAATCACGTGTTCTATGTTGCAGTATATTTCAAAAATGATGCACCATGCGGTTTAAGGGACCTGACTAATTCAGGAAAAGAAAGGGAGAAGTGTGGAGGGGTCTTGATAGATAAAGATCTGTTGCTGAATTAGTCAGGCTCAAAGGAACTCAAGACCACTTCGAGAAGCTGAGTGCAGTCTGCTGTGGGAAAGAGGGGCGTTCCTCAATCATCGGGGTCCTGGCGTGACATGAATCATAGGACGTATCATCAGTGAGACTCCAGAGCACGGACAGCCCACGATACTCATTTAACGCATCCATGCTTGGAGCGTGGTTGCGTGATTAGAATATAGTTACGTATATAAGGAGACTTGTTTCTGTAATAAATGGCTTAGCGTGATTCACATTGAATCGACTTGTTTTGCTTATTCCTTATCTCGCTCTTACACTGTTGAAACTTTTAAAATTCTTACTCAAATTTTCCAAATCCCCCAAAATTTTTTACAATTTCACATCAAAATTTCTAAAATTCCAGTTGAAATTCTTGAAATTGATCTTCAAATTTCTAAAGTTCCCATCAAAATTTTTAAAATCCCCGTTGAAATTTTTTCAATTTTTGTTGAAATTTTTAAAATTCCCATTCAAATTTTTCAATTCCTGTCCAAACTGTTCAAATTCCTGTCAAAGTTTTTACAATTTCATGTCGAAATTTCTAAAATTCCAGTTGAGATTCTTAAAATTAATGTTGAAATTTTTAAAGTTTCTTTCCAAATTTTTAAAATCTCGGTCAAAATTCTTCAAAATCCTGTCAAAATTTTTACAATTTCACTTCAAAATTTCAAAAGTTCCAGTGGAAATTTGTAAAATTAATGATGAAATTTTTCAAATTCCCTTCAAAATTTTTCGATTCTTATTCAAATTGTTCGAATTCCCATTTAAATTTTTCAAATTCTTGTCAAAATTTTTCAAATCCTGTTGAAACTTTTAAAATTCTCACTAAAATTTTTCAATTCCCGTAAAAAATGTTCAAATTCCTATTGAAATTTTTCAAATTCCTGTCAAAATTTCTAAAATTCCAGTTGAGATTCTTAAAATTAATGTTGAAATTTTTCGAATTCCTGTAAATATTTTTCAAATGCTGTTGAAACTTTTAAAATTCTCACTCAAATTTTCCAAATCCCCGTCAAAATTTTTACAATTTCACGTCAAAATTTCTAAAATTCCAGTTGAAATTCTTGAAATGGATCTTCAAATTTTTAAAGTTCCCATCAAAATTTTTAAAATCCCTGTTGAAATTTTGTCAATTTTTGTTGAAATGTTTAAAATTCCCATTCAAATTTTTCTATTTCTGCCCAAATTTTTCAAATTTCCTTTGAAATGTTTCAAATTCCCGTCAAAGTTTTTACAACTTCATGTCAAAATTTCTGAAATTCCAGTTGAAATTCTTAAAATTAATGCTGAAATTTTTAAAGTTCCCATCAAAATTTTTAAAATCCCCGCCAAAATTCTTCAAAATACTGTCAAAATTTTTACAATTTCCGGTCAAAATTCAGAAAACCGAAGAGGGATTGACGTGTGCTCGACTGAGACGGATTCCCTGCGCTGACATTTCTCAGTTACACGAGAAGAAAGCAGAGCAGTAGATCGACCGGAGAAATGTTTCCAAAGACGGCATTTAGCGAATGAACAGCAGTGTGCACGGCTCTCAGGAGTGTGCCTGAAAAGCACCAAAACCAGCAGAGCCTGTGCTCAAAAGCTGGTGGCTATGTGACTGCATTGATGCACGTTCCCATGTCTGCGAGTGTATAGACGGCTGTTTCATGTTCACACAAAGGCACATGCTCGTGTTTTTCTTCTGTGCGTGCACACGCGATTCCATTGTCTCTTCGGAACAGACGTACCTCTCTGCATGCCAAACTACCTGGTAAACCGCCTCTGCCGATATTTTGGTAAACAATCGAGTGTGCGTATTCCGACAGCGGCATCTCCGCAGACGACTCCACAGACCCAGCTCTGAAAGCCCCGCACCTCAGGACTGAATGTATAAAGAAGCAATTTCACCGGTGTGTGCAATCACATATTCTGACGGACGTCTTTAATGCCACAGCAGCACGAACGTATTTGCGTTCAAGCATACAGAAGAAACAATGTGTGAACCGAGGATCTGTTGGTATTTTCTCTATCCGGCATGCTTCGTGGTAGCTGACTTGCCGATCGCATCTTAGCGGTTTCTATACGCGACTCGGTATAGGGAGAGAAAGAGATAACATCGGAAAACTTGCGTTTTCATCGCTGGAACCTAGTTGCTACGCCTTTTAAAATTCTCACTAAAAATTTTCAATTCCCGTCAAAAATTTTCAAATTCCCATTGAAATTTTTAAATTCTCATAAAAAATTTTTAAATCCATTTTAAAATCCTGTTGAAATTTTCAAATTCCTATTAAAAATTTTCTAATTCCCATCAAAATTTTTAGAATTTCAAATTCCCGTCAAAATTTCTAAAATTCGAGTTGAGAGTCTTAAAATTAATGTTGAAATTTTTCAAATTCCTATCAAAATTTTTGAAATCCTGGTGAAACTTTTAAAATTCTCACTCAAATTTTCCAAAGCCCCATCAAAATTTTTACAATTTCAAGTCAAAATTTCTAAAATTCCAGTTGAGAGTCTTAAAATTAGTGTTGACATTTTTAAAGATCTCTTCAAAATTATTAAAATCCCCGTTGAAATGTTGTTAATTCCTGTTGAAATGTTTAAAATTCCCATTCAAATTTTTCAATTCCTGTCCAAATTGTTCAAATTCCCTTTGAAATGGTTCAAATTCCCGTCAAAATTTTTACAATTTCACGTCAAAATTTCTAAAAGTTCAGTTGAAATTCTTAAAACTAATGTTTAAATTTTTCAAATTCCTGTCAAAATTTTTAAAATCCGTGTTGAAATTCCTCAAATCCCTGTTAATTTTTTACAACTTCACATCAATATTCCTAAAATTCGGTAAAGGGAGAGAAAGAGATAGCATCAGAAAACTTGAGTTTTCAGCGCTGGAACCTAGTTGCTACTCCTTCTGTTTGTCTCCGCGAGCACACGATTCCTCATGGAAAACCAAGCAGAAACCTTTGCACAAGCTCCCAGGTATGTGCACCCACCACCTCGTGCACGCACACGCAGCTAGAGAAAAGCACCTACACACAGATGCTTAAAGCAAACGCCTGGCCAGGGACATGCACACATCTGCAAACGCGCCCAATCCCATCTATTGAAAGAAAGACGTACATGAAACGTACTGACATGCTTGAGGATAAACTCGTCCATTGATGGTGGCGTCCTGCATCACGGATATGGGGCTGCACGAGAATATTCTTTTGGAGGGTGTAGAGCGAGATAAGGACTAAGCAAAACAAGTCGATTCAATGTGAATCACGCTAACCCATTTAGTACAGAAACAAGTCTCCTTATATACGTAACTATATTCTAATCTCGCGTCCACGCTCCAAGCATGGATGCGTTAAATGAGTATCGTGGGCTGTCCGTGCGCTGGAGTCCCACTGATGATACGTCCGATGATTCACGCCACGCCAGGACCCCGGTGATTGAGGAACGCCCCTCTTTCTCACAGCAGACTCTGTTCTCTAAGAGGCCTTGAGATACCTTTGAGCCTGACTAATTCAGCAACAGGTCTTAATCTATCAAAACCCATCCACACTTCCCCCTTTCTTTTCCTGAATTAGTCAGGCCCCTTAAACCGCATGGTGCATCGTTTTTGAAATATACTGCAACATAGAACACGTGATTAACAACATAATTACAATTACATATAATGCAGTTAAACCTTACTTAATAAGATCAAACAACTACCTGCCTATTCTTAAAACCTTAATTCTACTATGACAACCTTATTATCACACTATTTTAATAGATTCAAAATAACCAGACAAGTTAATACAATATATTCTCTTAAATTCCTAAAAGATGTATAACTGCGCAGTTTATAGGGTAACATACTTATTATCATCAGCATATACTAATAATTGAATTAATATCTTAAAAGTTATCTTAACCTATTTAAAAGATCAATAGCTTAACCTTAATATCCCTTCTAAAATTTTATCAGTTGCTGAACTTAGATTACTATGATAGAGATATCTCATAATTTTACCTTATCTATGCATTGACTATCTAATCATAATATCACCCTTTTGGATCTCCTGCTGATTGTTCAACTTGCCATTCTCCACAGAAGGTACACCACCTGCTTGCTAATAGGCTTCTAGACCACCAGGTCTGCGAGCATCTGTAACACTGAATTAGGATCCATGGTTTACATCTGAAACAGTCCTCACAACTTATCTCCCTCCTGTCCATCTGCATCCGTTGAATCTTTGTTGAATCCACTTCAGTCCTCGGCCTGTAATGACACAAACATAACCTTTTCCCCAGGTTATCAATTGATGTGGCCTTTTTAATTGACTAGTGACTTGACCATGACTAATGTAGGTTCTTTCTGATTTAGCATGGTTTTGGGTCATACTTGCAAAGTATTTCATCACATACAATGCTTTTGACAATTGGTTTTGTGGTGCTTCTCCTACTTCCCTCCCTCCTTTTACAAACAAACAAAAAAAACTTCAGAACCAGATAGGTGCGTTGGACCTTGACTACGTACTCAAAATCACAAATCAAATTTAGAGGTTCCTCCTTAAAAAGCTCTAAGTAATTTAAAGCCGTGCCAAGTTCTGCTAATTGAGTTGAACCTTCAATAATTTTTACAGAATGACGCCAATTGTTATCTCCCCACCAAACCACTACAGCTTTATGAGACTTCCCAGAACCATCAACAAAAACTTTGCAAGTATGTAGGATCAGACCAAATACAAGTATGGCCTATGACTTGATGTTAAAGACTTGCAGGTTCTGCAGCAATTTACATTTAGGTGTGTCAAAAGCTGTGCTGTTAAGAAAACCAGCTAGTGCAATTTATAAAGACATAGATTACAAATAAAAAAATCAAAATTAAATTTCACAAATGGTACATATATGACAAAAGGATCATGGCCTATTAAGACTTAAATTCATTCTCTGCATTTTCTTGATCAGAGTGACAATTGGTATATAACAGTCGGTATATCAGTTTGCTAGCAATCTCATCATACTGTCCCACAATAGCCACAGGTTGTTTCTATGTTGTAGCTATAGACAAATCTGCAAGTCCAATCGAATGCAGTCAGCCTGTAAGGTTGTCATAAAATCATTCCTCAAAGTTTCTAACTCCATTTTGGCTGTCATATTTATTGGATATTGTTTTCCCTTACCAGATCGAAGTCCTGTTTCAGATCTATCAGTGTAGTGTTTGCTTTATCGAAACATTGGCTGTTAATACTAGTAGAAATACAGCATTTGAAATTTCCTTGGAGATTTCTCACTTGCAACAAGCAGATCTGCAGCATCCCAGCAGCTTCTTGTAGGCCATGCAACTAAACAGAATTCTCAGAAAACGTTATTTGAGCTTACAATTTACTTAACAAATCCTAACCTAAGAGAGGTATAGGACTTTTTGGCAAATATAAGAATGCATGCATTTAAACTTTGTTCCAAATTTGGCATTCCATTGGTCTCAAAAAATGGCCTTTCTTTCGTTCTCTCCCATGACCTCAAAAACTAGCATGGTGAATTTACTAAGAAATCTCTTACAACTAATTACCACAGAATAAGTCTATCAACAAATTTTTTGGTTTAATTTTCCAGTTTCATTAGAACTATGGGTCTGCTAAGGATGCCTTTAAACTTCACCCTCGGACTGCTCCATTCAGTATTACAGCGCTGCAGTGGAGGGGAGAGAGAACCCCCCTTTCACTGCTTTAAAAGCAGGCAGCCAGGTTTTTCCAGGTGTTTTTTTGTTTTGTTTTGTTTTTTTTTTTGTTTCTTTCTCTTCTTACTGCAGTTCAGATATAACCAAGGTCACGCAGCTGGCTGGTACGAAGTGATATGAAGTGAGAGTCTCTGGAAAACTTCTCAGTTACAATGAGCTGTACACAGGCCTGAGATGTTTTGGTCTTTTGTTTTCCCATTTCATTCCAGCCATAATACACTTTATATGCAATTTCAAGTAGCTCAGAAATAGTTACATTCCTTAGCTCCATTTACCTTTTACAATTTAGAAATGTCAAAAAACAGTATAAACCAGTATAATAAACATAAATCCATTATTCTATTTTCCTAAATCTAAATCAGTTAATACTCTAGCAACTTTTAGATACAACCTCTTCTAAATGCACATCTATCATAGCATTTTAACAATTTAAATGCTTTTCTAACAATATAAGCAATCATTCTAATGTGTAAGGATGCATCCTAAGGGGGAGCAAGGTGGAATTTTAGCAGTGGAACCGGTTCCCATTTTGTAATTATCTCCCCAAACAAGATTCTTTTGGTACCAAATATGAATATGCAAACTAAAATACTGAGCTCAGATATGAAAACCATATACCAAGTTCAAATATGCAGATGGATCACAGTTACACCAATTTAAGACAATATCTCAATTTTTTCTATTGCACCTTTGGGCCGCCTACTGCTCAGCCAGGTGAAGGTACCTCTGGGTCTCCCTGACAAAAAAAGTCAGTTGCGCGCTGAAACCCATCCGCACCCGCCCAGCCAGACTGGGCAAGGCCTTTTTTTGTTTTGTTTTGTTTTGTTTTTGTTTTAATGTCTCGTCTGGTGTGCTACAGCTGTTATTCCAAAACCAGGATTCTTTACATGATGTGCATACAGAAAAAATAAATCCAGCACACCGAGAGGAGACACAGCCTGTCACAGAGTTGCGTAAGTCTGAATGCCGGAATAAAGCTAGCATGCTAGAGAAAAAAAAAATAACAACTACTACACGCAAAATTTACCATCACATTCACGCAGTAAAGAACTAAATTACTCATGATCTTCTGAATTGTCACAAAATGCACATTCTGAGTCAACGGATTCTCATGATTTAACAGACTGTGAACTTATCGTACCATATAGCACAGACCTACCAAAATTGCAACATACTTAAACAGATACCCACAAAGAAAACAGGTTAATAAGGAAAGCATCTTGCAGACTTTAACAAGTTTTCTGTGACCTGTGTGTTATCAGTTAACTCTCTCTCAGCTTGTTGAAGTTCAAAGCACCCCGCCTGTAAAACTGTCTGAAATGATTTAATGATCTCTTGTAGGGATTTATTTTGTCCTGCTCTTCTGGCCTCAAAAACAACATTAAGTGCAACAAGATTCTATTTTCTGGACACTTTTCCCAATCATTTAAGTTATACCGCAGCCACCATTAATTACAATATTTTACAAGATCTTCCTTCCTTATAATTCCGAGTGCTTTCCTAAGTTTTAAAACACCTCCCAATACTGATTTTTTAGGAACACAACTGAAAACAATTATTCCTGACCCCATCTTGCAAGTAAAAACCTTGAGAAGGGGGGGGAGGGAGGGGGAAGGAGGCACAGGGCTGCTTGCAGCGAGAATGGGACAAGTGGGAGAAGGTTTTACAGCACACTTAAAAACAACTAGTAAAACAATTAACTCACATTCCTGACAAGCTGCTTGATTTTCAGAGAGGCAATACACAGGAGCACATAATATGTACTGGAAAACTTGCAAATAACACATTGATAGCAAACATTAGCATTCTCTACTGCTAATCTCAAGAGTAGTGCTTCCTTAGCTTCTAAGTTTTCGGCCTGCTTACTGATGGCGTCTTGAAGATGGTCAATAAATTGCATGTAATTCTCATTGGGACCCTGATTAATAGTTGCAAATGATTTGGCACCTCTCTCATAGCTTGATATGCAAGATCTGTTGACTGCCTCAGGATTTCAGAAACTTATCGTGTCTGTAGTTGCGGTGTGTCAATTAGTGTCTCTTCCAGGAGTTGTGGGACACCTGCCCCCCCTCGACGAATCCCCATTGTTCTGTCCTAAATGATCTATAGCTGTTACATTTCACACAGTTCTTTTGACAAATTATCTGACTCCAGTTCCTTGGACTGCTTGGTCTCCTTAGGGTCGTATGATGATATGGGAGGCCATCCACTCGGTAATTTTCCTCCCCCCGCCCCAGACCGCTGCACCAGTGCCGCTGGCACAACAGGGGATGGAGTCGGGAGGGGGTCAAAAGACACGATCCGGGTAAACTTCACAGTCATTGTTAGGTTTGTTATCAGGCTGCAATGCTGGAAAAATTCTGGCAACGGTAGCCCACTCAGCCTTAAAGTCTTTTAAGGTGGAAATTTTAAGCTTCCATTTAGTCACTAGTGATTTAGTTTCTTTATCATCTCCATTGCTGACCTTATTCCATAATTTCTGCCCTTTATCATCCCAAAGTTAACGTTTAAAAGCCTTCTCGTTTTCTCCTGGGTAGCCATTAATTCTATACCGAATTAATAGTCCACATATGTTACTTTCTTCTTATTTAAGTCCTCTCATAGAGAGAATAGGCAGGAGAAGTTTAACTACGGCTTCTTCCTCAAAAGATATATTTTGCCCCAAAATTTCACTCTTCCCTCCTCCCGCTCCCAGCCGCTCACCCTTTACGGTGACTTCTTCAACAAAATGCGGAACGTCCGAACGCCTCCGCCCGGTTTTCAGTCCAGCTGATCCGCCTCCGGCTGGGCCGCTCTAGGCTTTTCCCCATCTTCCGTGGTACGCCGTTCAGAGTATCACGTCGGGGTCACCAGATGTAGAGCGAGATAAGGACTAAGCAAAACAAGTCAATTCAGTGTGAATCACGCTAAGCCATTTATTACAGAAACAAGTCTCCTTATATACGTAACTATATTCTAATCACGCGTCCACGCTCCAAGCATGGATTCGTTAAATGAGGATCGTGGGCTGTCGGTGCGCTGGAGTCTCACTGATGATACGTCCGATGATTCATGCCACGCCAGGACCCCGGTGATTGAGGAACGCCCCTCTTTCTCACAGCAGACTATGTTCTTGAAGTGGCCTTGAGATACCTTTGAGCCTGACTAATTCAACAACAGGCCTTAATCTATCAAAACCCATCCACAGGAGGGTACCTGCAGATGTGTCCCTGTTCTTGATCGATCGCGTGCATGAAAACGTTTCTGTCTACAAACGATTTTCTGTCCACATGCGTGTCCCTTGATGCCGGCTCCACTCATGCTTAAGCTGGTGTGAGTGCACAGCTGCCCTGTTTGTTGACAAGGTTCCACGCTTTGCACGGCGTAGCCCATCGCAGCTTAGCGGTTTCTATACGCGACTCGGTATAGGGAGAGAAAGAGATAGCATCTGTAAACTAGAATGGTGTGAGATCACAACCGTGCATGTATGTTCAGCTTTATTTGTGATTGCAAATATGGAATGAGCGTGTGTGAAACCTCTTTATACAAGTGTGCAGCAGGTGCACAAGTGTGAGTATCCCATTGGACGGCGTGTGTCTCACAATCACCACTGGACAGTGTGTGTGTGTCACAAATGCCACTAGACAGAGCGTGTGTCTCAAATCCCTTTGGACTGTGAGTGTGTCTAAAACGCAATGGGACAGCGTGTGTGTCTCAAACCCAATTGGACAGCGTGTGTGTCACAAACTCAATTAGACAATGTGTATGTCACAAATTCCATTGGACCGAGTGTGTGTCACAAAGCCCACTGGACAACGTGTGTTTCACAAACCCCATTGGACAGTGTGTGTGTCTCTCAAACCATATTAGACAGTGTGAGTGTTACAAACCCCATGGGACAGCGTGTGTGTCACAACCCCACTGGACAGCGTGTGTGTGTAAAACTCCATTGGACACTGTGTGTGTCACAAACACCACTGGAAAGTGTCTGTGCGTGACAAACGCCATTGGACAGCGTGTGCGTCTCAAACCCCATTGGACAGTGTGTGCATCACAAACCCCATTGGACAGCATGTGTGTCAAAAACCGCGTTGGACAGCGTATGTGTCACAAACTCTATTGGACAGTGTGTGTGTCTCAAAACCCATGGACAGTGTGTGTGTCAAAAATTCCATTGGACAGAGTGTGTGTCATAAAATCCATTGGACAGTGTGGGTGTAACAAACCCCATTAGACAGAGTGTGTGTTTCACAAACCCCGTTGGACAGCGTGTGTGTCTAAAACTCCATTGGAGAGTGTGTATGTTACAAAGCCCATTGGACAGCCTGTGTGTCACAAACCCCATTGGACAGCGTGTGTGTCTTAAACCCTACTGGACAGTGTATGTTTCACAAACCCCATTGGACAGCGTGTGTGTCACAAAACCCATTGGACAGTGCGTGTGTATCAGACCCTATTGGAGGGCGTGGGTGTCAAAAAACCCATGTGACAGCGTGTGTGCTCCAAACCCCTTTGGATCGTGTGTGTGTCTCAAACCCCATTGGACAAGGTGTGTGTCAGAAACCCAATTGGACAGCGTGTGTGTCTAAAACCCCATTGGACAGTGTGTTTGTCACAAACCCCATTGGAGAGCGTGTGTGTTTCACAAACCCCATTGGACAATGTGTGTGTCACAAACCCCATTGGATAGAATGTGTATCTCAAATCCCACTGGACAGCGTGTGTGTCTAAATTCCGTTGGACAGTGTGTATGTTACAAACCTCATTGGACAGTGTGTGTGTCACAAACCCCATTGGACAGCGTGTGTGTGTTACAAAACCTATTGGATAGCTTGTGTGTCTAAAACCCGATTGGACAGTGTGTCTGTCACAAATTCCTTTGGACAGATTGTGTGTCACAAAGCCCACTGGACAGCATGTGTTTCACAAACTCCATTGGACAGTGGGCTTGTGTCTCAAACCATATTAGGCAGTGTGTGTGTCACAAACACCACTGGAAAGCGTGTGTGTGTCACAAACCTCATTAGAAAGCGAGTGTGTATGAATACCCATTGGACAGGGTGTGTGTCACAAACCCCTTTGGACAGCCTGTGTGTCTCAAAGCCTATTGGACAGTTTGTGTGTCACAAACCCCATTGGATAGCATGTGTGTCTCAAACCCCATGGGACAGTGTGTGTGTCTTAAACCCCACTGGACAGTTTGTGTTTCACAAATCCCATTGGACAGTGTGTGTTTCACAAACCCCTTTGGACAGTTTGTGTGTCACAAACCCCATTAGATAGCGTGTGTTATCTCAAATCCCACTGGATAGCGTGTGTGTCACAAAACCCATTGGACAGCGTGTGTGTCTTAAATACCTTTGGGCAACGTGTGTGTCTAAAACCCCATTCTACAGTGTGTGTTTCACAAACCCCTTTGGACACTGTGTGTGTGTCTCAAACCCCATTGTACAGCGTTTGTGTCTCAACCATATGAGACAGTATGTGTGCCAAAAACCCCATTGGAGAGTGTATGTGTTTAAAAGCCCATTGGACGGTGTGTGTGTCACAAATCTCATTGGAAAGCGTGTGTGTGTCACAAACAACATTGGACAGTGTGTGTGTCACAAATCTCATTGGAAAGCGTGTGTGTGTCACAAACACCATTGGACAGTGTGTGTTCAACAAACCCCATTGGACAGCGTGTGTTTCACAAACCCCTTTGGACACTGTGTGTGTGTCTCAAACCCCATTGTACAGCGTTTGTGTCTCAACCATATGAGACAGTATGTGTGCCAAAAACCCCATTGGAGAGTGTATGTGTTTAAAAGCCCATTGGACGGTGTGTGTGTCACAAATCTCATTGGAAAGCGTGTGTGTGTCACAAACAACATTGGACAGTGTGTGTGTCACAAATCTCATTGGAAAGCGTGTGTGTGTCACAAACACCATTGGACAGTGTGTGTTCAACAAACCCCATTGGACAGCGTGTGTTTCACAAACCCCTTTGGACAGTGTGTATGTCACAAGCCCCATTGGACAGTGTGTGTGTCTCAAACCCCACTGGAGGACGTGTGTGTCTAAAACCCCATGTGACTGTGTGTGTTCAAAACCCCATTGGATAGGATGTGTGTCTCAAACGTGATTGGACAGTGTGTGTGCCTCAAATTCCATTTGACAGTGTGTGTCACAAACCCCACTGGACAGCGTGTGTGTCACAAAACCCATTGGGCAGCATGTGTGTCTCAAACACCATTAGACAGCATGTGTGTGTCACAAACTCAATTGTACAGCTTGTCTTTCACAAACCCCATTGGACAGAGTTTGTGTCTTACACTGTATTAGACAGCATGTGTGTCACAAAGCCCCCTGGTCAGTGTGTGTTTCACAAAAGCCATGGGACAGTGTGAGTGTGTCGCAAACCTCATTAGAGGGCATCTGTGTCACAGACCCCATTAGACAGTGTGTGTGTCACAAAGCCCTTTGGACAGTATGTGTGTCAAATACCCCATTGGACAGTGCGTGTCTCAAAAACCATAGTAGAGCGTGTGTTTCCAAAACCCCATTAGATAGTGTGTATTTCAAAAACCCCATTGGACAGCCTGTGTGTGTCACAAACCCCATGGGACAGAGTGCGTGTGTCACAAACACCATTGGATAGCGTGTGTGTGTCACAAACCCCATTGGACAGCGTGTGTGTGTCACAAAACCCATTGGACAGTGTGTGTGTAACAAACCCCATTGGATGGCGTGTGTGTGTCTCAAACCCCTTTCGACAGCGTGTGTGTTTAAATCCTTATTGGACAATGTGTGTCTCAAACCCCATTTGACAAGGTGTTTGTCACAAACCACATTGGACAGCATGTGTGTCTCAAACCCCATGGGACAGAGTGTGTGTCTTAGACCCCATAGGACAGTGTGTGTTTCAAAAACCCCATAGGACAGCCTCTGTGTCACAAACTCTATTGGACAGCGAGTGTTTCACAAACAACATTGGACAGTGTGTTTGTCACCAACCCCGCTGGATAGCGTGTCTGTCTCAAACTCCATTGGACAGGGTGTGTGTCACAAATCCCAGTGGACAGCGTGTGTGTTTCCCAAACCCCATTGGACAGCGTGTGTCTCTCAAATCCCTTTGGAGTGTGTGCGTGTCTCAAACTCAATGGGACAGCTTGTGTGTCCCAAACCCAATTGGACAGTGTGTGTGTCACAAACCTCGTTGGACCGCGTGCGTTTCACAAACCCCATTAGACAGTGTGTGTGTCATAAACCCCATTGGATACCATGTGTATCTCAAACCCCATTGGACAGCGTGTGTGTCACAAAACCCATTGGACAGTGCGTGTGTCTCACACCCCATTGGACAGAGTGTGTGTCACAAACCCCATTGGACAGTGGGTGTCTCAAATAACCCAATAGATAGCGTGTGTGCCTCAAACCCCATTGGATAGTGTCTGTGTGTCAAACTCCATTAGACAGCGTGTCTGTCTAAAACCCCATTGGAATGTCTGTGTGTCAGAAATCCCATTGGACAGTGTGTGTTTCACAAACCCCATTGGACAATGTGTGTGTCACAAAACTCACTGGATAGCGTGTGTATCTCAAACCCCACTGGACAGCGTGTGTGTCTAAAACTCCATTGGACAGTGTGTACAAACACATTCTTTCCAATGGGGTTTGTGACACACACACTGTGCAATGGATTTTTAGTCACACACGCTGTCCAATGGGGTTTGTGAAACACACGCCCTCCAATAGGGTTTGTGACACATACACTGTCCAATGGGTTTTTTGACACACACGCTGTCCACCAGGGTTTGAGACACACACGCTATCTGATGGAGTTTGAGACACACACGCTGTCTAATGGGGTTTGAGATACACGCATTGTCCAATGGGGTTTGTGAAACACACACTGTCCAAAGCGGTTTGAGACACACACACTGACCAATGGGACTTGTGACATACATGCCCTCTAACGAGGGTTGTGACAGAAACACTGTCTAATGGGGTTTGTAACACACACGCTTTCCAATGGGGTTTGACATTCACACACTATCCAGTGAGGTTTGTGACACACACACTGTCCAATGGCGTTTGTGAAACACACGCTCTCCTACGGTGTTTGTCACACACACCCTGTCCAATGGGGTTTGAGACACACGCTCGCAAATAGCGTATGTGACACACACATTCTCATTTGGGGTTTTGGGGAGGGGTTTTGATAGATAAAGATCTGTTGCTGAATTTGTCAGGCTCAAAGGAATCTCAAGGCCGCTTCGAGAAGCTGAGAACAGAATCTGCTGTGAGAAAGAGGGACGTTCCACAATCACCGGGGTCCTGACGTGGCGGGAATCATCGGACGTATCATCAGTAAGACTCCAGCGCCCGGACAGGCCACGATAATCATCTAGCGAATCCATGCTTGGAGTGTAGACGCGTGATTAGAATATAGTTACATATATAAGGAGACTTGTTTCTCTAGTAAGTGACTTTAGAGTGATTCACTTTGAATCGACTTGTTATGCAGAGTCCTAATTTCGTTCAAACAGGGTTTCTGACACAAACATTGCCAAATGGGGTTTGAGATGCACACAATATCCAATGGGGTTTGTGACACAGACATTGTCCAGTGGGGTTTGAGAAACACACGCTGTCCAATGGGGTTTGTGAGACACACACTGTCCAACGGGGTTTTAGAAACACGCACTGTCCAATGGGGTTTGTGGCACACACACTGTCCAAAGGGGTTTGAGACACACACACTGTCCAATGAGGTTTGTGACTCACAAGCCCTCTAACGGGGGTTGTGACAGAAACACTGTCCAATGGGGTTTGAGACACACACACTGTCCAATGGGGTTTGTGACTCACATGCCCTCTAATGGGGGTTGTGACAGAAACACTGTCTAATGGGGTTTGTAACACACGCTGTCTAATGGGGTTTGACATTCACACACAATATCCAATGAGGACTGTGACACACACACTGTCCAATGGGGTTTGAGAGACACACGCTGTCCAATGGGGTTTGTGACACACACATGCTGTCGAATGGGGTTTGTGACACGCACAGTGCCGAAAGGGGTTTGAGACAGACACACTGTCCAATGGGGTTTGTGACACACATGCTGTCCAATGGGGTTTGGAGACACATGCTGTCCAATGGGGTTTGTGACACACAAACACTGTCCAATGGGGTTTTTGAAACACACACTGTCCAATGGGGTTTGTGACAGACACACTGTCCAGAGGGGTTTGTGACACACACGCTGTTTAATTATTTTTGTGATACACACGCTGTCCAATGGGCTTTGAGATACACACGCTGTTCAATGGGGTTTGTGACACACACATTGTCCAAAGCGGTTTGTGACAAACACACTGTCCAATCGGGTTTGTGAGACATACAGACTCCAGTGGGGTTTGTGACACACACACTGTCTAATGGGGTTTTAGACACACACGCTGTCCAATGGGGTTTGACACACACACTGTCCAAAGGGGTTTGAGACACACACGATATCCAATGGCGTTTGTGACACACACACGCTTTCCAATGGGGTTTGTGTCACACACACTGTGCAATTCAGTTTTAATCACACACGCTGTCCAATGGAGTTTGAGAGACACACGCTGTCCAATGGGGTTTGTGACACACACACGTTGTCCAGTAGGGTTTTTGAAAAACACACTGTCCAATGGGTTTTGTGACACACACACTGTCTAGAGGAGTTTGTGACACACACGTTGTTTAAGGATTTTTGTGACACACACATTGTCCAATGGGATTTGAGATACACACGGTATCCAATGGGGTGTATGACACACACGGTCCAATGGGATTTGTGAAACACACGTTGTCCAACGGAGTTTGTGACACACACACTGTCATATTGGGTTTGAGACACACACGCTGTCCACTGGATCTTGAGACACACACTCTCTCCAAGGGAATTTATGACACACACACTGTCCAATGGGGTTTGAGACACACACGCTATCCAATGGGGTTTTTGACACACACACTGTCCAACTGGGCTTAAGATGCACACACTGTTCAACAGGGTTTGTGACACACACGCTGTCCAGGGGAGTTTGAGATACACACGCTATCTAATGGTGTTTGTGACACAAACACTGTCTAACGGGTTTTGTGACAGACACGCTGTCCAATGGGGTTTGTGAAACACACGCTGTCCAATGGCGTTTAAGACACACACACTGTCCAAAGGGGTTTGAGACACACTCGCTGTCCAATGTTGTTTGTGACACACACACTGTCTAATGGGGTTTGAGACACACTCGCTGTCCTATGGGGTTAGAGACACACGCTGTCCGAAAGGGTTTGTGACACAGACACGCTGTGCAATGGGGTTTGTGACACATACACTGTCCAATGGGATTTGTAACATACGCACTGTCCAATGGAGTTTTAGACACACACGCTGTCCAATGGGGTTTGTGAAACACACGCTATCCAATGGGGTTTGTGACACACACACTCTCCAATGGAGTTTTAGTCACACACGCTGTCCAGTGGGGTTTGTGACACACACATTGTCCAGTGGGTTTTGTGAAACACACACTGTTCAATTGGGTTTGTGACACACACACTGTCCAATGGGTTTTGTGACACACACACTGTCCAATGGGGCTTGAGACACACACGCTGTCCAATGCCATTTGTGACAGTCACACTGTCCAATGGGGTTTGTGAAAAACACGTTGATCAATAGGGTTGGTGACACAAATGCTGTCTAATAGGGTTTGTGAGACACACACTGTCCAATGGGGTTTGAGACGCACACGCTGTCCAATGGGGATTGTGACACACAGACTGTCTCATATGGTTGAGAAACAAATGCTGTACAATGGCGTTTGTGACACGCACATGCTGTCCAGTGGGGTTTGTGATACACACACATTCCTCACTGGTGTTCGTGAAACACAGAATGTCCATGGGGTTTGAGACACACACGCTGTCCAATGGGGTTTGAGACACACACGCTGTCCACTGGGTCTTGAGACACACACTCTCTCCAATGGAATTTGTGACACACACACTGTCCAATGGGGTTTGAGACACACACGCTATCCAATGGGGTTTTTGACACACACACTGTCCAACTGGGCTTAAGATGCACACGCTATTCAACAGGGTTTGTGACACACACGATGTCCAGGGGGGTTTGAGATACACACGCTATCTAATGGTGTTTGTGACACAAACACTGTCTAACGGGTTTTGTGACAGACACGCTGTCCAATGGGGTTTGTGAAACACACGCTGTCCAATGGCGTTTAAGACACACACACTGTCCAAAGGGGTTTGAGACACACTCGCTGTCCAATGTTGTTTGTGAAACACACACTGTCTAATGGGGTTTAAGACACACTCGCTGTCCTATGGGGTTAGAGACACACGCTGTCCGAAAGGGTTTGTGACACAGACACACTGTGCAATGGGGTTTGTGACACACACACTGTCCCATGGGGTTTGTAACATACGCACTGTCCAGTGGAGTTTTAGACACACACGCTGTCCAATGGGGTTTGTGACACACACAGTCTCCAATGGAGTTTTAGTCACACACGCTGTCCAGTGGAGTTTGTGACACACACATTGTCTAGTGGGTTTTGTGAAACACACACTGTTCAATTGGGTTTGTGACACACACACTGTCCAATAGGTTTTGTGACACACACACTGTCCAATGGGGCTTGAGACACACACGCTGTCCAATGCCATTTGTGACAGTCACACTGTCCAATGGGGTTTGTGAAAAACACGTTGATCAATGGGGTTGGTGACACAAATGCTGTCCAATAGGGTTTGTGACACACATACTGTCCAATGGGGTTTGAGATGCACACACTGTCCAATGGGGATTGTGACACACAGACTGTCCCATATGGTTGAGAAACAAATGCTGTACAATGGCGTTTGTGACACGCACATGCTGTCCAGTGGGGTTTGTGATATACACGCTTTCCAATGGGGTTTGCTACACACACACTCTGTCCAATGGTGTTTTTGACACACACACTGTCCATGGGTTTTGAGACACACACGCTTTCCAATGGGGTTTGTGACACACACACTGTCCAATGAGGTTTGAGAGACAAACGCTGCCCAATGGATTTTGTGAAACAAACACTGTCCAATGGCGTTTTAGACACAGAAGCTGTCCAATGGCGTTTGTGACACGCACACGCTGTCCAGTGGGGTTTGTGACACACAATCTTTCCAATGGGGTTTGCTACACACACACTGTACAATTGGGTTTTAGACACAGAAGCTGTCCAATGGCGTTTGTGTCACGCACGCGCTGTCCAGTAGGGTTTGTGACACACAAGCTGTCCAATTAGGTTTGCTACACACACACTCTGTCCAATGGTGTTTGTGACACACACACTGTCCATCGTTTTTGAGACACACACGGTTTCCAATGGAGTTTGTGACACACACACTCTCCAAAGGAGTTTTAGACACACATGCTGTCCAATGGGGTTTTAGACACACATGCTGTCCAATGGGGTTTGAGACACACACGCCCTCCAGTGGGGTTTGTGACACACACGCTGCCCCATGGATTTTGTGACCCAGACACAGTCCAATGGTGTTTAAGACACAGACGCTGTCCAATGGCTTTTGTGACACACACACGTCCTCCAGTGGAGTTTTTGACACACACATTGTCAAATGAGTTTTGTGACACACACACTGTCCAATGTCTTTCGTGATACACATGCTATCCAATGGGGTTTGACATTCAAATGCTATCCAAAGGGGTTTGTGACACACACACGCTATCCAATGGGGTTTGTGACACACACACTGACCAATAGGGTTTGTGACACACACGCTTTCTAATGGGGTTTGTGACACACACACTGTCCAATGGGTTTTATGACACACACGCTCTGCAATGGGGTTTATGACACACACGCTGTCCAATGGGGTTTTTGAAACACACACTGTCCAATGGGGTTTGTGAAACACACACTGCCCAATGGGGTTTGAGACACACACCCTGTCCAATGGGGTTTGAGATACACACGCTATCCAATGGGGTTTGTGAAAAACACGCTGACCAAGGGAGTTGGTGACACAAACGCTGTCCAATAGGGTTTGTGACACACACACTGTCCATGGTTTTTGAGACACACACGGTTTCCAATGGAGTTTGTGACACACACACTCTCCAAAGGAGTTTTAGACACTCATGCTGTCCAATGGGGTTTTAGACACACATACTGTCCAATGGGGTTTGAGACACACACGCCCTCCAGTGGGGTTTGTGACACACACGCTGTCCCATGGATTTTGTGACCCAGACACAGTCCAATGGCGTTTAAGACACAGAAGTTGTCCAATGGTTTTTGTGAGACACACGCGCTACAGTGGAGTTTGTGACACACACATTGTCCAATGAGTTTTGTGACACACACACTGTCCAATATCTTCTGTGATACACACACTATCCAATGGGGTTTGACATTCACACGCTATCCAAAGGAGTTTGTGACACACACACGCTATCCAATGGGGTTTGTGACACACATGCTGTCCAATGGGGTTTGCTACACACACGTGGTCCAATGAGTTTGACATTCACAAGCTATCCAATGGGGTTTGTGACACACACACTGTCTAATGGGTTTTGTGACACACACACTGTCCAATGGGGTTTAAGACACACACGTTGTCAAATGCCATTTGAGACACGCACGCTGCCCAATGGATTTTGTGACACACACACTGTCCAATGGCGTTTTAGACACAGAAGCTGTCCAGTGGCGTTTATGACACGCACACGCTGTCCAGTATGGTTTGTGACACATAAGCTGTCCAATGAGGTTTGCTACACACACACTCTGTCCAAGGGTGTTTGTGACACACACACTGTCCATGGTTTTTGAGACACACACGGCTTTCAATGGGGTTTGTGACATACACACACCCCAAAGGAGTTTTAGACACACATGCTGTCCAATGGGGTTTGAGACACACACACCCTCTAATGGGGTTTGTGACACACACGCTGTCCAATGGATTTTGTGACCCAGACACAGTCCAATGGCTTTTTAGACACAGAAGCTGTCCCATGGCTTTTGTGACACACACACGCCCTCCAATGGAGTTTGTGACACACACATTGTCCAATGAGTTTTGTGACACACACACTGTCCAATGGATTTTGTGACACACACGCTATCCAATGGGGTTTGACATTCACACGCTATCCAAACGGGTTTGTGACACACACACTGGCCAATGGGGTTTGTGAAACACACGCCGTCCAATGGGATTTGTGACACACACACTGGCCAATGGAGTTTGAGACACACACGCTTTCCCATGGGGTTTTATGACACACACACTGTCCAATGGGGTTTTCTACACACACACTCTGTCCAGTGGTGTTTGTGACACACACACTGTCCATGGGGTTTGGGACAAACACACAGTCCAATGGAGTTTTAGACACACATGCTGTCCAATGGGGTTTGAGACACACACGCTGCCCAATGGATTTTGTGACACACACACTGTACAATGGGGTTTGTGACACACACCCTGTCCAATAGGGTTTGAGACACACTCGCTGTCCAGTTGGGTTTGTGACACACGCACGCTGTTCAATGGGGTTTGTGAAGCACACACTGACCAATGGGGTTTTAGACTCACATGCTGTTTAATGGGGTTTGAGACACACACACTGCCCAATGGGTTTTGTGACACACACACTGTCCAATGGGATTTGAGACACACACAGTACCCAATGGGGTTTAAGACAGACACACTGTCCAATTGGGTTTGTGACACACACACACTGTCCAGAGGGCTTTGTGACACACACGCTGTCGAAGGGTTTTGTGAAATTCACGTTGTCCAATGGGGTTTCTGAAACACACACTGTCCAGTGGGGTTTAAGACATACACACTGTCCCATAGGGTTTGAGATACACACGCTGTCCAATGGGGTTTGAGACACAGTCGCTATCCAAAGGGGTTTGTGACACACAGATGCTGGCCAATGGCGTTTGTGACACACACCCTCTCCAATGCGGTATGAGATACACAGACTATCCAATGAGGTTTGTGACACACACATTGTCCATGGGGTTTGAGACACACACGCTTTCCCATGGGGTTTGTGACACACACACTGTCCAATGGGGTTTTCTACACACACACTCTGTCCAGTGGTGTTTGTGACACACACACTGTCCATGGGGTTTGAGACAATCACACAGTCCAATGGAGTTTTAGACACACATGCTGTCCAATGGACTTTGAGACACACACGGTATGCAAAGGGGTTTAAGACCCACACACTGTCCATGGCGTCTGAGAAAAACACGCTGTCCAAAGGGGTTTGCTACACACACACGCTGTCTAATGGTGTTTGTGACACACACACTATCCATGCGGTTTGATCCTCACACGCTGTCCAAAGGGGTACAAGACACACACGCTATCCAACGGCGTTTGTGACACACTCAAGCTTTCCAAAGCGGTTTTTGACACACACGCTGTCCAATGGGTGTTTTGAAACACACACGCTGTCCAATGGGGTTTGTTAAACACATGCTGTCCAATAGGATTTTAGACACACACGCTGCCCATTGGACTTTGTGAAACACACACACTGTCCAATGGGGTTTGTGACACACACACTGTCCAGTGGTTTTGAGACACAAAGGCTGTCCAAAGGGGTTTGAGGCACACACGCTATCCAATGGCGTTTGTGACACACAGCTTTCCAACGGGGTTTGTGACACACTCACTGTCCAATGGGGTTTCAGACACACATGCTGCCCAATGGGTTTTGTGACACACACACTGTCCAATGCGGTTTGTGACACACACGCTATCCAATGGAGTTTTGCATACACATGCTATCCAAAGGGGTTTGTGACACACACACTGTTTAAAGGGGTTTTAGAAACACAGGCTGTCCAATGGGGTTTGTGACACACACCCTGTCCAATGGGATATGAGATACACACGCTATCCAATGGGGTTTGTGACACACACATTGTCCATGTGGTCTGAGACACACACGCTTTCCAGTGAGGTTTGTGACACACACGGTATCCAATAAGTTTTGTGACATGCACACTGTCCAATGGGGTTTGAGACGCAAACGCTGTCTAATGGGGTTTGTGACACATACTCTGTCCAATGGAATTTGTGACACACACACTGTCCAATTGGGTTTGTGACACACAGACTGTACAGAGGGCTTCGTGACACACACGCTGTCCAATGACTTTTGTGATATACCTGCTGTCCAATAGGATTTGAGACACACATGCTGCCCAATGGGTTTTGTGATACAAACGCTGTCCAATGGGGTTTGTGACACACATGACCTCCAGTGAGGTTTGAGACACACACGCTATCCAATGGGTTTTGTGACACACACGCTGTCCCATGGGTTTTTGAATACACACGCTATCCAATGGGGTTTATGACACACACACTGTCCAGTTGGTTTGTCACACACACTGTCCAATGAGTTTTGTGATACACCTGCTGTCCAGTGGGGTTTGAGAAACACACGTTGTCCAATGGGTTTTTGAATACCCATGCTATCCAATGGGCTTTAAGTCACACACACTGTCCAATGGGGTTTATGACACACACACGCTGTCCAGTGGGGTTTTTGAAACACACACGCTGTCCAATGGGGTTTGTGAAACACACGCTGTTCACTGGGGTTTGTGACATGCACACTGTCCAATGGGGTTTGAGACGGACACGCTGTCCAATGGGGTTTGTGACACACACATTGTCCATGGGGTTTGAGATACACACACTCTCCAATGGGGTTTATGAAACACACGCTGACCAATGGGGTTGGTGACACACACACTGTCCAGTGGGGTTTAAGACATACACGCTGTCCCATGGGGTTTTCAGACACACACGCTATCCAATAGTGTTTGTGACACACACGCTATCCAATGGGGTTTGTGACACACGCACTGTCCAATGGGATTTGTGAAACTCAGGCTGTCCAATGGGGTTTGTGAAACACACACTATCCAGTGGAGTTTAAGACATACACGCTGTCCCATGGGTTTGTGAAACACACGCTGTCCCATGGGGTTTGTGAAACACACACTTTCCAATGGAGTTTTAGACACACACGCTGTCCAATGGAGTTTGTGAAACAGAGAAGCTGTCCAATGGGGTTTGTGACACACACACTGTCCAATGGGATTTGTGACCCACACACACTGTCCAATGGGGTTTGTGACACACACACTGTCCATGGGGTCTGAGACAAACACGCTGTCCAAAGGGGTTTGCTACACACACACGCTGCCCAATGGTGTTTGTGAAAGTCACTGTCCAATGGGGTTTGTGAAACACACACTTTCCCATGAGGTTTGAGACACACACGCTGTCCAATGGGGTTTTTGACACACATACTGTCCAATGGGATTTCAGACACACATGGTGCCCAATGGGTTTTGTGACACACAGGTTGTCCAATGGGATTTGAGACACAGACGTTATCCAATGGGTTTTGTGACACACAGGCTGTCCAATGGGGTTTGAGTCACACACGCAGTCCAATGGGGTTTGTGACACACACACGCTGTCCAATGGGGTTTTTGACATAAACTCTCTCCAATGGGGTTTTACACACAAACGCTGTCCAATGGAGTTTGTGAAACAGACACGCTATCCAATGGTGTTTGTGACACACACACTGTCCATGGGGTTTGAGACACACACACTGTCCAAAGGGGTTTGCTACACACATACGCTGTCCAGTGGTGTTTGTGACACACACAAGCTTTCCAATGGGGTTTGTGACACACACACTGTCCATGGGGTTTGAGACACACACGCTGTCCAATGGGGTTTGTGACACACACGCCCTCCAATGGGATTTGTGACACACACACGCTGTCCAATGGGGTTTGTGACACACACGCTGTCCAATGGCGTTTGTAACACACACAAGCTTTCCAATGGGGTTTGTGACACACACACTGTCCAATGGAGTTTTAGACACACACGCTGTCCAATGGGGTCTGTGACACACACGCTGTCCAATGGGGTTTATGACACACACACGCTGTCCAAGGGGTTTTTGAAACACACACAGTCTAATGGGGTTTGTGAAACACACGCTGTCCAACGGGGTTTCTGACACACACAGTGTGCAATGGGGTTTGAGACGCACACGCTGTCCAATGGGGTTTGTGACACACACTCTGTCCAATGAGGTTTGAGGCACACACGCTATCCAATGGGGTTTGTGACACACAGACTGTCTCATATGGTTGAGAAACAAACGCTGTCCAATGGGATTTTAGACAAACACATTCTCTCCAAAGGGTTTGTGAAACACAGGCTGTCCAGTGGGGTTTCTCTCACACACACTGTCCAATGGGGTTTGAGACACACATGCTGCCCAATGGTTTTTGTGACAAACAGGCTGTCCAATGGGGATTGTGAAACACACACTGTCCAATGGGGTTTGTGACTCACACGCCCTCCAATGGGTTTGAGACACACTCGCTGTCCAATGGTATTTTTGACACACACACTGTCCAATGGGGTTTGAGACGCACACACTTTGCAATGAAGTTTGTGTCACACGCCCTGTCCATTAGAGTTTGTGACACACACGCTGTCCAATGGTATTTGTTACACACAAACTGTCCAATGGTGTTTGTGACACACACGCTGTCCACTGGGTTTTGTGACACACACGCTGTCCATTAGGGTTTGTGACACACACACCCTCTAATGGGATTTGTGACACACACTATGTCTAGTGTAATTTGTCACAAACAAACTGTCCAATGGGGTTTGAGACACACACGCTATCCAATGGCGTTTGTGACACACACGCTGTCCAATGGGGTTTGAGATACATACGCTATCCAGTGGGTTTTGTGACTCACACACTGCCTAATATGGTTGAGACACACACGCTGTCCAATGGGGTTTCTGAAATACACACTGTCTAATATGGCTGACACACACACGCTATGCCATGGGGTTTGTGAAACACACACTGTCACTGCTTTTTTGTAGGCTCAGCCTGTCTTGTGTAATGTGACCTTTGTTCTCCTACATGTGTAACTTTACTGAAAGAAATGACAAATTTGAATGAGGGATGTTTATTTTTCACTGTATTCCTCACTCTGGTTCTCTTTTGGTTTTGTGACCGTTGAGGTCATGCTGGATATTAGAGATATATGTAAGCAGACTTCTGGGGCTGAGGAGAATCAGTTTGTCTTTATTAGATGGTCTTTGTTTCACAAGAGAAAGCTTGTGAGGGCATGAGTGCTGCTTTTAAGGTGGAGGAGAGCATAAGCTTTCATCACCTCCAATGCATCTGTGCCATAAGGGTGCAAAAATCCTTGTGTTCCAACTTTCTTTTATTGGCATACCATTTTTTTCTGGGCAGAAGTACTCAGATAACCTAATTAATTGCTAGTTTGCTTTCATGAACTGAAGGAAAGTAAACCATTAAGAAATTAAATGTAGGTGTGAGGTATTTAACTTATTAATTATTTTATTTATTTTAGTTTCAGTATTATAAATTCATTCAATCAACTGGAGATATGGACTAGATTTTTTTAAAAAAATTTTATTGTGTTGTTTTGTCTGTTTCACTTACATTATGTCAATGAAGTTTTAATGAAAAAAGTAACACTAATCTGGGTCAGAATGTTTGCTTTGAGTGTGTATTTTTTAACTTGGAATCTATGCCTAATACTTTTGATTCATGGCAGTGCAATACTGTGCCATGTAGTTTGAAATGGGTCAATAACATTCAGATCAGAGTTACAAAATCTTTTATATCATCTCCTTGCTGAAGTCCAAGGAGAATTGTCGTGATTATCTAGGTCTATTAACAAAAGAAAGCACTTAAAAGTAGGGTGAATTGTTTGTGTTTTATATGTGCAAATGTACTATAAGGATTGATTTTGACAGATTAGGGAAGATATTCACAGATGCAAGTATTTTTTGATATTTATTTTTCATTGGTTACTAACAGAGAAACAAATCTCTGTTGTAACAAAGAGAATTAATATTTGAAAGTGATTTAATTGTATTTGAAAAATGTTCTCAGGCTTGACTTTGAAGTATGACTAAGAAAGCTATAGTTTAATTGGTGGTTCATGTATTGCAAGCCAAACAATTAATTGAAGTAGTAGGCCATCCAAGAGAAATGATAAAGACAGATGTATAAGAAATATAGGGTCATTTAGGAATGTAGAAGGTATTAGTGGCAATGTAAAGAAGTAGTAATTAATACATTTAATCATAAAGCACATATCATGTGCTTTGTATGGCAGCAGTCTTGAGACAGTTCCAGTAAGATGACTTTCTGTAGTGCTGTAGGGCACTGGGTCCTGATTGTCATAGGACTGAGCAGAATTTGGATGAACTACTCAGTACTAGAGTTGTGTAGAGATCTTACTTCCATCTGAAATACTCATGTTAGTGGGATATTTTTGCATGTAATAATTTAAACTGTAAGTAGTGCTATTTCAGAGACAAGAAGGAAAATGTGAGATGGGCATTTAAGTAGGGGTTGTTCTACTGGAGAGAACTGATTTCTCATGAAAAACATAGGGTCTTTCACAGGCCTTATATAACTTAGCAAAACTGTGGTAAATGATTCTTTAGATTTTGTTCATGGCTTTACCACAAGCTGAAATAGCTTTTGAAAAAAAAGATCACCCACCAAATTGTCTGCTTTGTGTACAGGCAAGCATAGTTAGTTGAGGGGGGGGTTGTTTGTTTGGTTGGTTTTGGTTTTGTTTTTGTTTCTTTTATACTCTCCACTTCCACCTGCTGAAAATGTTTCAGTATCCAATCTAATCAGCTCTTTACTCCTTTTCAGACCAGCTGTAGGAAATCAAATGGAGATAATAGTATGAATCGAGTTCAGGAAGTTTCAAATCTGATCAAAATCACTGTTTGACTACATCTTACGTCAATGCCTGCAGTAGTAAGTTTCTAAAATACAGGAAATTGCGCTCTTGAAAATTAAGTGTTCAAGAGATGTATCTCAATTAAAAAAAATAATCTTTTTAAATGAGTGCTACGGTGCTGCTCTGCATCTGTGAGTATATTACAGCATTCTCTCCGTGCATGTTAAAGTGATACATAATTGTTGCCTAGTCAGTGAGGGAGCATGAGACTTAGTTACTATGTAGGAAAATATTGTATTTGATGCTTAATGTTGGATTTAATACTTTTCTTCTTGGTTGTGAAACTAATTAGCTTACTTTTAACTGAAACTTGAAATTCTCATGTAAATTTGGGACTCCATTATAACGAATTGTTGAGAAAGAAAATAAAGTTGAATACTGTGAGACTTGTGATAAGGTTTCAGTGCCTGTGACACTGTAAGCTAAATTTCTAGATAAGTATTTCTAGATAATGTTTACTATATTTCTAAATGTATAGTATATGGATTTCATAATTTAGATTATTAATTTATATGAAAAGGCTTTAAAAGCTTTTTGTATAAGTGGCATGAAAATAAATATTGATACCAAAGTCTGTTTCAAGATTTAGCTGAAACTGTTGTCGAAGCTGTTATTTAAATTTGTTGTATCATAGGACTAAAATGTGGATGAAAGATATTTAATCTCCTGTGTATTTATGTAGATTTCACTAAAGCACTAGTGTCATCAGGTGCTTTGCAGCATGCATGTCTAAAAGGAAATGCCAGATATGGACATACATTTACTTCTTGTAGAAGTAGCTTTCTTCGTTAGCCTAGAGAATTGATCCAGTTTTTTATATGAGACATCACCCAAGTGTTACATGTTGTCAAGATGGACTTTTGCTTCTATATTATTATAGAGTACTGCCTACCCAGTAATACCGGCTTTTGCCTTGGCTTTTCAGGAGAGAGCACTACATATAGAATATAAGGATATACACTAAAATTCAATGAAAAAGATGTCTGGACTTGTATTTTTGTGTGTTCTTAAAGCCTGTGAGTAAGTCTGGTGAAATGATGCAAGAGAGCTATGACAAGCTATGATCAATAATACTGTATCAACCAAATAGCTATGAAAGCTATTGCGATATTTAAGTGTTCAGTTGGCTAATCCAAAACCAAGGAGTGGGCTAGAATGACAGTCTTTGTAATGTGCTTAAGGTGATCGTTGTATTTCCTAATGATACCTTAGGCAGACAAGGGCAATCCCACCATGATGTTTTCCTGGCTCCGTTGCTTGTATGTCATGATATCATTATCATGACAGGAAGAAGCAGAAGGCTGCTATGCTCGCCTTGTGTTTACTGAAGATACCTCTGCTGTTCAGCTGTGCTGAAGCTGATTTTTAGGACTTAAGCTGCTCCTTTTATCTGTAGAAACATGGAATACTGTCTCATAGTGTGAGGGTACTTCTCTGAAATGCTTCCAGTATGTTTATAAATCAAGGAGACTTTGTGTTCAGAGTGGTGCATGGTAAGTCCAGTGTGTGATTTACAGGTAAATGGCTCAGATGCTGACCTAGTGAAATCATCGTGAATCTCTCTACACATTTCTGTAGGTTTTAACACAGTGAAAATATTATAGTGTGTTGCATCCCTAGTGCTGACAGCAACATTAGTAAGGGTCAGGGCTTGTGGATTTTTTAACCTTTGTAGTGTTCTGTCTTGTCCCAGGAACTTGTTAAAACATTGGAAATGTAATCATTAAGCAAAATTTCATTGCCTTGTAAATATGTATGTTGATGGTTTGTTTTAAAACGTTACAACATTCATAAAAATACTTGAAATGTATTTATTGGTTTGGAGAAGTGGATTTTCAAAGCTCCTGAAGTGGATATTAGTAAAATCCATTCAGGCACTGAAAAATCGTAAGGCAAGGTAGAAGACATGGCTTTGGAATTGACTGTAAAGTACACATAGTACAATGTAAGTATTGTCTCACAGTTCTTACGATCTGTTCTGTAAAGCATTCTGCAGGATGTTGACAGCTGATCTGTCATCCTGTCTATGTATCCTTCCTCAATTACCTCTCAGCACAGGATTTTTCCTTTAGCATATTTCCCAGTTCATTACCAATTTCAACTATCTCAAAAAAGGAATTTCCATAATTTTTCTCCAAATAAAATTTCTGATGGAGTATCACTGTAAGTTTTCTTGGTATTTCATCTAAATTTCCATTCTCTCCAATTCGTCTAATGTTGCAGAATTTTACGCTTCTAGTACTGTCTTAATTTTATAATCTTTCAGTCTCTTAGGTATGTTTGCATACATCTACAACTTCTTATATAGTCCTTTTCATAATGTGTTCAGTATTTATTGTTCTTACTTCATAAGTAGCACTTCCCACACTTAACAGTTGTGAAGATCTTGCTGCAGCTTTTATTTAGGTTCTATCCAGCTTGTATAATTTCCTTTAGTCACCATTATTCATTGCCCATTATTGCTTTCTCTGCACCCTTAAGATAAAGTAGTAACCTATAACTTCTAGCCTCTCTTTGTGCAAAATCCTTTTGGATCCCATTGTTTGAAGACAAGAAATGTTGTTTAACAGAGCACAGTGAAGAGAATTAAACCATTTTTTTAAATTAAAAATTTGTATCAATTAAACAAATGATTAAAACCAAAAAGCGGCTAAGTCCCTTTACGGAGAAGTTTAATCACCAGAGTAGTTTGCTACACGCTTGTAACTGTTTTGAAAATTCTTGCAGACATAGTTTTTAGACAAAAGTGTGCTTTATACTGTGCAGTTTTATTTAGTGTTACGTTCAGGTAAAATGAGGCAGACATTTGATGCTGCTGATGCAACTGAGGTACAAAGGTTGGTGTGCTAAAACTGCTGGGAACTGATTTAGTCCTTTCAAATAGTAAAGCAGAGAAGGCTCTTAGCTTCTTGGTCCCAGTACTTAGTTACACATGACTCATCTGTATGACTCATTTTCTTTACTTGTATGGCTTTCAATCACATATCTGGAACACATTACTTCTTAAATGAATAAATTATGAGCACATATTGTGCAATATGCTTTGTATTTTAATTAAAAATGATAAAGGACGTATCCGCATTCTGATCTGCTACATTAGATTGAAAATGAAGGGCTGTGTTAAGGTGTTCTGTGAGACAGAACTAAATGATACCATAGAAAATCCTGCATATATTATTTCAAATTTGATTTGTAGTGAGGAGGGGGTATTATTTTTAATTTCTGTGAGAGGAAGTAAAGAGATTTTGCGTGCCCTAAATCTTTCATCTGCATCCTCTTATCATCAGTGTTTGCATCCACGAGGAAGAGACTTCCCATCACCTGTTGATCAGAGTGAACTGCTTTTAAACAAATTATCCTAGCTGGATTCACAGAGATTTTAGCACTCAGTGTATTGAGGTAACACCAAGTTGTCATTGCTGGCCTAACCCACAGCCACAGAGGAGAGAACAAAGACATTGTTTTGATTTAGCTGTCTTTAAAATATCATCTTGAGGAACTACAGTGTGATTATCTGAAACATTGTAATACATAGTTATTAATGCCTGTTTAAAAATTAGGAAAACTTATATTTGAAAAACTTGCTAATTACTTTTTTTAATTTGAGAAAGTATCTAAAGAAATAGTTGCTTATCCATCTATCTTTTGTATTTTGCTTGAAATAATTTGTCGCTTAGTATACCATCTTCCTGTTCTAATTACCTTTGATAAAGGCTTGCTTGTTTATCCTAATCCAACGCACCATCTTAGGTGAAGAATAATAACAGGAACCAATTAACATGAAAGAAACAGATCTTTCTCTGTGTGTGTGTTTGCTTTGTGAAAATGTTTCTGATGACTCTAAGCAACCGAATGAAAGGAAGACAAATGCAAAGCTATTTTACAAAATGAGTGACCTGCTACAGTAAATAAAGAAATAAACAAACACACACCACTTATCAGAATGATCTCCTTGTTGTCAGAAGGTTTGCTCAGTGGTTAGGTGGTAGTGGCAGGCTAAGCCTTGTGTACAGTGTCCCATTTGCAATAACATGTCTGGTTGCTCTTGCAAGTAGTTTTTCCTGGAATGGATTCCATAGCACTTGTGCACATGCTACTGAAATTTGAAAGATGTTTTGGATAAATAATGAGTGAATAAAGACTTTAGATATGTCTATTTCTCATTGTAGTTCCTCTTAGAAAATACAGTACAACAGCAATCATCTTAACTCTCTCTAGAGCAGTGGGTCAGCTCTGTGTGCGGCTGGACAATCTACACCACCACCATCTCACATTTTTCTTTTGTTTAAAAGTAATGCTAATAGTCCACAAATATATTTCCAAATGAACTTGATTGTGCCAATACTTACTTCAGAATCAGGAAAAAAGGTTCTAGAAACTTACGTTAGTTTGCAGTCTTAAAAATAACGCTGTTGGATGAACATTTAAAGTTAGTAAACACTGAGTATTCCTCCATCAATTTAAAATGCTGAATTCCTGCAATCAGCCATTCAAAGAGTATATGGCCAAGATGGTGGCCACTTATTATGGTGTTTAGCTAATGGACTATAGCTTTTATGACTAATCATTAGTTTAAGGATTTAGCTACATGGAGAGCGAGTACAAAATCCTTCTTTAATCTTCTTTCTTTCACCATAATTGTGACCACTGTGGGATATTAAGATAACATACTGATTTTTATAATGGTTTTGTGAACGTCAGCTTTAGTAGTATGAGTTAGGCAAATCTACTTTCTAGTCTTCAGTATAGTAAATTAGATATTTACAACTGATTAAGAAAAAGCTGTTCACTGCATACTAACCTTTGTTAGTGGCTTGACTGTATGTATACTGTATATACCAAAGAAAAGGTTTCCTATTAAAAAAAATATTCTCATGCAATAGTTAGCACACTTCTTATGTCTCTATAAATGTAAAAATAGGCTTTGAGTTTTCATAATTTGTGGCTATTCTTCTATGGTGATTATTGTGTTTTCTGTAGTGTTTTTTTTACCAATTTAATATTTACATGTGGCCCTTTCGTCTGTTAAATGGCAGGACAAGTCAGGTAATAGTCTCAGTTATGACAAGTCTAAATTTTCTAGCATGGTGTGGCTATAATCTGGGTAACATTGTCTCTGATCCTGGAAAAGATTGGCTTTTTCCTAGTGTAAAGATTTTTTTTTTTAATCATACTGTTTTTGCCTGCTCTTTGCTACTATTTATGTAGTTTGGTTTCAGTCATTCAGATGCCTGGAGGCAGGAGTAAGTCTTATATATCTTATACAAATATAACCATGTTATCATTTGTTTTCTACAAGCTTGACAGTGTAATCATAACTTCTGTGACTGAAGCACAAAAAGATTTAAATTGTCTTATTTTTCAATTAGAAATCACAGAGTAAATAAATTTTGCAAAGGAGTTAATAATTTAAAATATAGGAAAAAAATGTCACTATTAATATGAACGTGAACAGCAAAAAGTATGCGTTTAATGAAATCATGAGCCACAAATTATTTGCTTCTTTTATTTAGTGCATTTCAGTCACTACAGAAGCTGTACGATGGTGACACCAGTAGCAACAGAAGTCTTAAACATTTAGGCATATATGTCTGAGAAACAAGCTGGTAAACATTGTATAGACTATTGTGGATTAAGAAAAGGAGGAACAAAAAGTGACCTGCACAAAAGCACAGTTCATCCTGCGGTAAACCATAGTGAAGCCTCATGGGCTCAGGTGTTGGTAATTTCTTCTGAAGGTCACTGTTGCATAGAACACACAAAATTCCTCTATTAGCATTGGAAGTACTTGTGGTAGTCATTCTAATTTAGTTGTCAAATACATTCCTGCTTCTTTTACTGTAATTTACTGTCACTTTGCTGTGTTTCATGAGAGTAAGGTCCTGAGAACCTGCGTTTGCAGTTGATTTTTTCTTCTTTGTAAGCACCAACTCTGTAATGAAGTATTTGATGAATTTAAGTTTATACAGCATTTGTTTAATAAACCTTGCACTGAATAGATTAACTCTCTCCTGAATAAGTGGAAACATTTGGATAACACAAAAGTGAGAAAACCAAACTTTGTATTTAAGTCGCTTAATTGATATGCAGATGCAGAGTAATACTTTAAATGCTTCGAAAGTCTACCCTGAGCTCATGAAGGCTTCTAGCATGCCTGGATGCCTTTGTTAATAGCCATGGCATGGAGAACAAAGAACAGTTCAATAATGCTGTTTTGGATAATGGTATAGTTCAGTCAAAAATGAGACTTTTCTATTGCATTGGCAGAGACTGCAACTCTTTTCACGCAGCAGTTCCCAGATATGTGATGTGCATGTTGTTACACTGTTGGACTGTAGCGGCAGTGCCTGGAAAGCAGTTGAAGAAAGATGGTTGAATGACCAGAAGTATGGCTGGGCTTTTATTGTATATATTACATGGTGTCAGCATGCAATATAAAGCTATTCTTAAAGTTCAAAAAAAAAAAAAAAAAAGTAATTGAAGTTCACCAGCCTAAAAGTGTTAAGCTTTCAAATAAATAGATCATTTACTATGCAAAAGTCAGATGGTCCACAGCTCCAGCGTGGCAAACTTTAGTACTGTGCAGGAGAATGGACTGCAATGATTTTATGCATTCACATTTGAAAAAAACAAGTGTGAGGAACAGGGAAAATTGTTGCCTTGTTCAAAGTCCTAGTATTGTAACAATCTCAAGGAATTTTTGAGCATAATACATTTGGTATTGAGAAAGAAATATCAAAGAAGTTAGATTGGTTTGTAACAGAGCTGAACATATTCACACTTTTTGTTGAGTATGTATTTTGCACATGGTATAATTTGGAATGGAATTATAGGGTGAAGTGCGAGTTGTGGAAAAAAGAATTATAATGATTTGAACATGCTGTAACTTTTTCTGAGGGTGGAAAGCAATAGAAGTATCAAACTGAACAACAAAACAGGGAATCTGTTACATAGAGAACTGTTAAAAGAAACCTTCAAGTTATACTCTTGTACACAAATGACAAAGTTGCAGAATGCATATTTGGCAGAAGAAAAAAAGGAATCTCAGGTAAATTGAGTAATTTGAAGTGTAAAATAGTTATATATAGTTTTCAGGCTATTAACAGTAAGAAATAGAATATGAGTACCTTAGAAAGAACATAAATATGACTAGAGGGGGTCTCTCTTTGTAAATGTTTCCAAGGGCAAGGATTGGTATGATTGAAAAAGCATTTCATGACAAAGAAAATGAAACGAACAGTGTTTAGGGTTACATATACATAGTTGTTGAAACTAGGTGCGTAAAATATAAGACCAAGCTTGACCTGTGAATATATATTTTGATCTTATGTATTGCAAACAGTTCTTTTAGACTACATTCAGGCACAGCATAGAATAGTTTGTGTTTGATTGAAGTGTATTTTTTGAGACAGATATCTAGTTTTCCTTTGAAGATATTGAGAGGCAGAAAATGAATGACTTTTCTTGGTAGTTTTTTCCTAATGATTAATTTGGATTTGTCTGGCCTCATCTTCCAACTACTGAGTTGTGTCAAGCTTTTTTGTGTAGAAACTCATATTTTCCCCTTTGGAAATGCTCGTATACTGCTTGTCAAGTCACCTCTTAAATTTTCTTTGATGAACCGAGCAGACTGACATCTCTGAACATTTTTACAAGCAACAGTGAAAAACACTTTTTTACCTCCCTCTGAATGGTTTAAAATTGTTCAATATAATGCCTGTCCTCCACATCACTTACCATGCTACCATTTTTGAGCTCATTATCCATAATTTTTCAGTTTCTCAGTGACTGATATGTTGCATAACTTAATCCCTAAATATAACTTCCAAGGAATCGTACTTATATTTATATTTAACTAATGACTTTTGAAAACTGCCTTGGACATTTATCTGCTAATCTGTTGTAAATTCAAATTAGTGTAGGCTCTGGCAATTTCTTGCAAAGGCATTTGTTCTTTTATATCATTATCTGGGGAATCTAAATATGTTATTTTATCAAAGAAAAACCTGCGTTTGTTTAGAATGGCCTATTCTGTTTAAAACACGTTAAATGTAGTTTAACACCTTTTTTTTTTTTTTTTTTTTCCTATGGTTGATGGTGCACCAGTTGCCCCATATTTTCCTTAAAGATGCTGCCTGCCATTTAAAACCATAATTTGAACACTCTATCTCTAGAATATCTCCATTATGTGAGAGTTATGCAAAGTTAGTGTCTCCAAATGGGGAAGCTCCTCAGGTGCCTCACTTATGAGTAAGGCTTGCTGGTCTAAAAGTTGTTCTTGATCCATAGTCATAGTATCTCTAATTCTCTTTTAAAAAAATAATAAATGAAAGCTATTTCATGACAGGAATTAATGATGTTTTGTTATTTGTCACCCGAGGCTTCCAGTGTACTCATCATTTGAAATCCTCAGTAGTGTTTTTTTCTTTTGCATTACAGGCTGGAAGTTAAAATATAGGTTATTTATTCTCCAGCTTTCTTCTGTGTTCTGTAACACAGTTCTAGTCTGTATTTTTCTGTTGTGTATGTTTTCAAGGTCTGTGATTCTTCATTATCCATGAATTAAAAAATTTTAAAAAAAGAAAAAAAAAAAAAAGAAAAAAGCAATTATATTTTAAATGTGAGTTTTCTATACCATGTTCATTCTAGACATACTTTAAACAGTATTTTAACATTTCAGTCTTTGTCATCCAAGAATTTCAAGTAATACTAGCTCTGTCCCATTTCTTTTCAGCGGTACATATTTATGATATTTTTTTAATTTGGGCCAGATTATAACCATAGCTATGACATTTACTTTTTCTTCCTGTCCTTTCTCCTTTTCAGCTGTTGTGAATTGTCTTATGGTGTTTTAACTTGCATTCAGTCTGGTAGAATAGATTTCTCTGTCTGTGGATGTTGATACAGCCCTTCCCCTGTAGATCACAGAATCAGCATCTGGAGCTTCACAACAAGGAAGGTGTCAGCATATATATATATATTTTTTTTTCATTCTTTATTCTAGTTGGAGTGCAAGAACTTTCAAAATTATTTCTTTTGTGCGCTCTGAAGAGTCACTGACTTACCAATTGTTGTATTTCCATATTATCTAATGTCACCTGCACGTTTTTGTCAGTATCCTAGATGTAGCAGAAAATGTCATGGTTACAATGAATCTTGGGTGCACATTTTGAGCTTTAAGAATAAAGCAACCACTATATTGATTCAGACTACAGACTCATCTCTTCTAATACTTTACCTCTTCAACTGTGTCCAATACACAAATACAGAAGGAGCAAACCAGAGCAGAATGATCCTTTCCTCACATGTCCAACCAGTGACATTAGCAATTTCCCGGGGAATTGCATTCTACATTGTGCTTTATAGCCACTACTGGATTTATCATGTCTTTGTTGTTCTGGTCAGTATCATATTCCTTGGCTGCACTTTTTAATCTTAACAGTTCACAGTTAAGATTATACGACTTCTTCAGATTGCTAAAAAAAAACAACAAACAAACAAGGTAGAGATATGCTTTCTACTCCTTGTTAGTATTTATTTTTTTATTTAATAGAGTTTAATAATGCTGTTAATAACAAACTCAACAAGTTGTATTTTGAATTAGCACATTTATTTATTTGTACTTGGTGGGGGTTTTTTTTGTTATGTTTTTTGTTTTGTTCTGTGTGTTTGGGTTTTATTTATTTATTTATTTTAAATTGTTTCAATGCAGTGGATGCGTAGAAGGAGGCTGTCGATTCCACTGAGACTTATGTAGCCTTTAGGATGCGTGAGATCTTAGAGATGCCAAGGGGAAATAGAACTTGTGTACCCACAAAAATAAATGCTTTTGTAATTATCTTTCTGACCTAGACAAGCAGAACAAATGTAGTGTACCCTTTCAGCGTCCTCACTTACTGTGTCTTACTGACCCTTTCAGTGTTGTATGGAAGAGTTACTGAGGAAGCAAAGAAAATAGGTGTTTAAGGAGGTAAGAGGGCAAATGGCTCTCACAGAGAAATCTCTTGTTGCAATTTTGGCCTCAAACCTCATCCTCTTTCATGCTCGGAATTGCAAGCAATAAAAAGAGGCAATAAAGGAGCTTACCCAAAGACATCTTCCAGCAGTTTGAGATTTTGACCAGTTGCTTCACAATGATGAGAACAGTCCTACTTAAGATTAACTGAAATTGCCCTCAACTCATCAAAGACATAATCAGAACAGCAGTTGTGATGGTAATAAATCTTCCCAGGCTGCACAACTAGTGTGAATGGTCCTTTGGGGCCATTAAACAGTCATGGGATGAGAAAAGTGGGCAGGAATTTGAAAGACAGTCAAAGCAGTTCTGTCGGTGCCTTTTGGTACAGCTGCTCTGGGTACTGGTGCTCCGTACAGCTGTACAAGCAGTTCACACCTGTCAGTAGTTGACTTTTGCTGGCTTGTCACTTGGAAGTTTTGCTGTTCTTTGCCTTCATGAACTGTCCTTAACTTCATTTTGAAAGGAGACTGTATTCCTTTGTCTGAAAGTAGACGGATGCTCATAAATTAGGGCTGTTGGTAGCACTCTGCTTATGGTTAGAGTCCTGGAAAAATTAATCAATAATGATTTCTTCAGCAATATTGCCTTACAAACTAATTCCAGTTACACTGTTAAACTTTACCCAAGATCAGGAATGTGTTGAAGCCTGGAAATGAAAAATTGGGTACTCAGAGCTACTTATACCAGCTTTCATTTCTCTTCTATAGCTCTTGGTAGCTACAGCACTAATTTCATCCCTTGCTTTCTCGGATTCCAATCCCAAACCCAGTGTTCATTGAGGTGGAGGAGTAAAAACTAAACTAAAAATAACTAAGGCACTTTCATCTCCTGATGTCAGCTGTCAGCTTTACTCTATGAACCTGACAGGATTTAGCAGTGGCTCAGGCTGTGCAAGCCCAGTCTTTCTAAACCTGAATGTTAACCTCTGTTCTAACTCTAGCCCTTATCTTTTAATACACACTTGGCATCTACTGCTAGCACCTAAATTGAAAATAAGATATTCAAATCACCTAGTGCTTAATAAATCAGTCTCTATAGCTCCTATTTTCCTTCTTTTTTAATCTTCAACTACAGCGACACCACCAGCTGAGAATCTGTTGTGTCCAAGCTCTGGTTGTTAAGTTAGCAGCATTGTTTTGTTTTATTTTGAAACCACAGTTAGTAATGTCTACTGCTAACACTGTGTGTTTGCTTCCCATTAATAGCATTAGGGAATTTCCCACTGGTTTAGTCTCTGTTTTTTCCTACATCCTCCAAACGGAACCTCTTTTGATAATGAATAGCCTTCCCAAGCTAAGGAGATACTTTGGTGGTTGCAGATTGCATTGAAAGGATGGCATTTTACTGGGTTCTGTCAGTTTATTATTCATGTGTGCTACTGTGCCATCTGTATGTTGAGCTGATTTTTCTTGCAGAATGTACGTTTTTGTAAGAATTTTGAGTGAATAGCCATTTACTGACTTGCAAACTGTTTACTGGCTGTTGCTCTAAGTGCAGGGTTTTTACAGGCACTCACAGATCAGCCACGTCCCACTATATCCACAGGTGCAAGTCCTGCCCTGGATGTACCAAACAGTCTTTTGGGTCTCTAACCTACTATGTTTGTGGCAAAAACAAAGCACTGCCTATGTGGACAATCATATCTTGATTACTTTGTTTTTCTCAAAGCTAGTTAGAATACTTGCTCAAATGATGAGCAAAGTACAACTCTTTTTATGTTCAAGTAAATGTCAGTATGCAGTGAAAAATAAGTCAAAATAAAGCATAAAAATATATTTCAGCTTTGTGGAGATGGATTTGAATGGGAAGATCTATAAGATCCAAAAGAACTCGGTATAACCAATATTATCCAATAACAAAATTACATCCTGAAGAATCCCGTGCTTTTAATTTGTTGTAAACAGACAATTCACAGAGGGAAAACCAAGTTAGAAAATGCCACTGTTGCTAGACTCTACACTTTTGGGAAAATAACCTAGATTTATACGTCTACTTTTAAGATGTATATAAATTGATTTTTATTAGTCATAAAACAGGATGCTTGTTTTCTCCGAGACCAAAATGTTATGTCAATCATTTTGTCTGCAAAACAGGTTAAGAAGATATCTGAAATGTTGCAAAAATGTTTTGAAAATGTCAATGCTAAGCTACAACGAAGAAATAGTAGTTTAGCAAAATGAAGTAGCATTACATTTTTTAATGAGCGCTGCACAGTGAAGAAATGTCAATTTAGCATAAGGAATTATCACTTCAACTTTGTAGACTTCAAAGGAATCAAAAATCCTACTTTTGTGAGAAAAACAAGCTTTTTTTTTTTTTCCCAAGGTTTTTTTCAGTTGTATTCTTAAAAAGGTATGAGAAAAAGTATTTGCAGAACTGATGGTATGCAAAATAATGCTAAAATAGTTATTTTCTTACTAGAAATATATTTAATTGGAAATATTAATGTTTTTTGGCAGAGATGTCTGTTTTAATTGAACAGGATCTCCTCTTCCTCTTAAAAGATATTGACAGAAAAAAGCAATGTTTGATTTCTGGTTGGAATTTGGGATTTTCTTTAATTTTGTGATTATCTATCACGTGCTTCATCTATTTCCTCCAGAATGTGAGTAGAGATGAAGAGAAAAAATAACATTCCTTGGAAATAATAAGTTGTTAGATTTTGGTTTTGTATTGCATGTAACGTGAATATGTTTAAAACAACAACTAATACTTCTGGAATACACTTTTAGAATATAGCTAGATCAGATTTAAAACATTTGCAAAACTGAGTCCAAAATATGCAAAGATAGATAACTCATTCTCGGATTTTACCTTCTGGAGGTTCATAAATTCTACTAACAAACACAAAACTGCATTGCAAAGGATTGGAGTTTTTAAATAATAAAAAACTATCAAGCAAAAAGAGAGCAGTTTGATAGCAAGACCACTTACTTCAATGCTCAAACAGAATTCAGGAAGCTGATTTTAGATATTTCTTTTTCTAAAAGTCTTGACTGGCTCTAACCTCTCTATATATCTGCATACATTAAAAAGAACACTTCAGATAAATATCCATCCTCATGAGGAATGTTGAACTTGAAAGCAATATTTCCTCATTATTTATTCTATTATAATCTAGTTTTGCTAACACCAAAACCATGAAGTATACCTTTTCAAAGCAGAAAAAAATCCACACAAACTTCTCGTGATGCAAAAGGAAGTATATGAAGAAGAGACAATTCATCCAGTAATAATGACCTAAAAAGGTATTGTAATTATATATGTGCAAGGTAGACAAAACAAACAAAAAAATACCTAACCATAAGTTAAAAATCAGCAGCCAGAACAGATGATAACCCTCACCAGTTTTTGATTATCCACATAGAGCTTCTGGTATCTCTTTAAACTTTCTTTTTAGAGGTTTAGACAAAATTTCTCTGCTGGCAGAAATCTCTCTCTTGCATGTGTTGAGTACAGTTCCTATACTTTTGCCTAATATGGAGAATATAAAGAAGGAGATTGCTTTCTCTTCCTACTTTTGAAGAAACTACGGCATGCCACCGTCTACCAGCAGATTGAGGCTGCAAGAATACATGTCTCCCAGATTATCAGAGCTGGGTAAACTCTTCATGCATGTAACTTTCACTAATGAAATATTTGCTAATATACAGCAGTAACCTGGGAATATATATTCAAGGTTATTTGCAAAATAAGTTAGTTTTTGACCTGAGTAAGAACATTGTTTTGATGTGAAATTGTAGTGCAGTAACTTGGCACAGCCTATATACTTGAAAATTAGATATGCTTATGATTATCAGAGTAAATTTGTTGGTGATTTTCCAGCTAGAGAGGAAACTTCATGGTACTGAACTGAGAATATAGTTAAGGATCTTACTCATTTTGTTCCTAGGGACTATGGCTTCCCTACTTTGAAGCCAAACATCATGGTATTCACAATTGTCATGGACAACCTAGTTTGCTCTTTTCTGCAGGTTTGATCAAAAAGGAAGCAATTATGCAAAATAAAACCATAACAAATACATCATTCTGTTCCTGGAAGTCTCTTGGTTTACTTGGAAAAACGGGTTATAGGGAAAAAGGGGTTACAGTGAGAAGCCTGACCCATCTGGAAGTAGAAGTGTGGCACGAATTGCTGGATAAATCTTCTTAAAAGGAAAGTAATTTTATGCCACTGAGGCTGGGGTACATCGACAGTGGGATATCAGCTATCTGTTCTCTGCACACTGAAAGTCACTGTTTTTCTTGCTGTTGAGGGAAAAGATCCCAAAAGATAGGAAGAAGAAGGAATATAAGAGACATAAGGGAGAAGAAAAGCACATCAGGTCCAGGTCTCAGAAAATCTGGTGTGCTATTTCAAATACACTTCTATATGGCAGTATTAATTCAGAAAGGCTGGCACTGACCATATCCTGATAAAATATGGAGATAAAAGCTGAAAACACATTTCATAGTTCAGTTTGGCTGTGTTATGTTAGGAGCCATGACATCAGAGTCAAGAAAGAACTGGGGGCTTAATGATACAGATCTGTATTTAGAAGTTAAAGCTCCTCCACTCACACCTGTACAGGTACTGTGTGAAGCCATGATGACAGGATAATTCAGGTGGGAAGGGACCCCAGGAGGTCTCTGCTTCAATCTGCTGCTGACAGCTGGATCAGCTCTTGTAGAGCGAGATAAGAACTAAGCAAAACAAGTCGATTCAATGTGAATCACGCTAAGCCATTTATTACAGAAACAAGTCTCCTTATATACGTAACTATATTCTAATCACGCGTCCACGCTCCAAGCATGGATTCGTTAAATGAGGATCGTGGGCTGTCCGTGTGCTGGAGTCTCACTGATGATACGTCCGATGATTCACGCCACGCCAGGACCCCGGTGATTGAGGAACGCCCCTCTTTCTCATAGCAGACTCTGTTCTTGAAGCGGCCTTGAAATACCTTTGAGCCTGACTAATTCAGCAACAGATCTTTATCTATCAAGACCCGTCCACAAGCTCTGAGGTCAGATTGGATTCGTCAGAGCTTTATCTGCTTGGTCTTGAAAAGTTCCCAGGACAGAGACTGCACAGCTACACTTTGTGACTGCCCTATATCTTACTGCAGAACAAAACTGGAAATTATATTTGTAGTGCCAGGTGTTTATCTGACATCAGCAGTCTGCATTGGAGAGGAAAGGAAACAGGTAAAGATTCTATATGGAAGTATTAAATACAGTGTTGCAAGTAGAAATTTGAACCCAAGAGATGTGTTTGAAATATCGTACACCTGCAGATTCTGAGCAACATGGAAGTGGTGAGAATGCCTGACCTTCCAAAGAGTTACCATGCACTATTTGCAAATCTCTTCATCTGGTTTAGTGCCAGAAGAGTGCCAAGAAAATAAAGGTGTATTCACCATCTATCATGCCCACAGGTTACTTTTTAATTTGATAACATTGACTCACAGCTCAGTCCAGTATATTAGTCATCGTGAAACTGAGGACCTAGGACATAACTAGTAAAATACAATATTAACTTCTATTCTTGTGATTTTGACTTGTGGAGTTTCAAGTTCTGAGGACACTATTTTCCCAATAAGGAAAACTTCAGATTGTGAGATGTTTAGTATTAGAAAATAGTAGCATTGTGACTGTATCTGAGTCAGTTATGGATATGCTCAATGCAGAGCAAGACAAAATATGCTGCTTGGCATAGAAATCTTCTTCTCGGAACCTGATTAGAATATTAACTGGGGGTATCTCCTGTTCTGTGGAGATGAGTCTCTTGGTAGAAGTTTGAGATGGCCAAGCACTGTGTTTTCAGAAATGAATGTGAATAGATGAATGCAGATAGTAACCTGCAGAGCTTTATGTAGAGACAGTCTTGCAGCAGTAAATACTGAGATTTCTCCGGTTTGGATTTCTGAATGGACACCTTCACGTCTGCATATACTCACACATATTTCTGTATTGCCAAAATGATCCAAAACTGAACCAGGAGACCTGAATATACCTAGAATGAAGAGTTAGAGCACCATAATTACACGCAGTGCATGTGCACATGTATACCTGTCTGTAGTTATACACAAAGAAACACACACATGGTTACAATTAAAAGACACAGCCTGCATTTTGAATTCTACTTTCCTGCTTCCTTCCTAGGATAGGACAGTCTAGGACAATTAGCTCTCAGTAGTCACGAGTATGTATGGATGAAAATGCTATTTAAATAAAAGAAGAGCTGATGCTTAAGGCAGTAGATTTTAACTAGCAGTCTCAAATTGCCACCTTTGCTAATAGATTTCGTATAACCTTGAGCAAACAGTACTTATCCCAGGTGAACAGTGCTTAACTTTTCATACAGTCCTCCTAGTGAAATTTAACTGGATAGCTTTCATGAGCAGTAGGAAGAGAATTGTCGGAGATGAAGTTAAACAATTGCTCACAGATTTAAAAATAAATAAATAAATCAAAAAGCGCTAATATTTGATAATTTTGTCTTTATGTTAAGTATCCGTGCCTTCCCATCTGCAAAGTGTGGAAAAAAGCACCTTTTTCTTTGTTTTGCATGATTAGACTCCATTCCTGCTACTAATATCTGCCAAATATATCCCCACACAATTTGAAGACCTGTTGAAGTCAAGAAGTACTGACAGGGTCAGGTGTTAATACGTGTGACCTTAGAAAATGTATTGGGGAGAGTGAGTACTTAATATGTATGTAAAAAACAGACACTACTCTATTGGAATTGCAACATCTCTATTCACAGTTTTAACCCAGGTAACACTTCAGCTCTCTCCTGTGCAATATAATGAAATTACAAAGCACAAGATTTGTTAAAGAAAAGTTGGAGCAAAATGCATCTAAGCTTGTCCTTGCAACTAGATTAAGTATTGTAATCCGTTGAAGGAATATTTTCATCCCCCAAAGAAAGAGGTGATTCACACGGGTCTGCAGTAGTCATGCTATGAACAAAATTGCCTGTTGAACGAAAAATAATGTGTATTTCACTATATGGTATCTGTTTTATGTTTTATAGGAGATCCCTTGGATGTTATCTTTGAAATTTTGCCCCAGAGTTAATATGAAAATCTGTTAAAATTTGCATCTCAATTGAAGCCTTCTAGGATATGTTAACACTTAAGAGGAGGAAAGAGCAGGTTCTTGCAAAAATGTTTTATTGTTCTTTTGATGAATGGAAATATATATTTTCTTGACATCCTAGAACTTTATCGGGGGGGGGGGGGGGAGGGGGGGGGCGGAAAAAAAAAAAAAAGAAGAAGAAAAAAGTTGTTTGGGAAAACTGTTTCTTAAAGGGACATGCAATGATTTTTTGGGTTCAGAGCAGTAGTCAATTTTCTTATTTCCCTGAGGAGGACGATTTGATGAAGTAGTTCTCAGAGGCAGTTGTAAACGTATTTTGTTTAAGACACTACTCATTCTTTCCAAGTTTCCCAAAGCATGCCTTTTTGACCTGTATACTTGTTCTTTCCTTCATTTGGATCTTGAAGAGATTTATAATGTACAGGGTACATTTCAGTGGCAGGAAAAGGTGTCAGCTTCCAGATGAAGAAACATAGTACTACTTCATCATATTAAGTTGGGTAAGCACCCAGCTCTTAGGGAGGTGTAGCTAGCACCATGCAATAGAAATGAGATGGTTGTGATCATGCTAAAGTGAAACTCCAGAAAATACACGTGGTGCATAAGAATTAATAGTTTCTGTGTAAATGTTTGATTCTTCTTGTTTCATAAGGAGAGAATAAAGGGAAAAAAACTATTTTTTCAGAGCTTTCTCAGCTCTGAGAATGAGCACTAGAAATAGAGGGTAGGAAAACAGAATGCTAATTAGTTATTGAAAGCAATTATTAGCTTAAGAAAAATCTAATTGTTAAAAACCCATCAAAAAAAAAGTGTTTACTATAATATAAATGGCGAGAATAAAGGTCAAGAATAGGATTCAAAGAATTCTCCATGGTAGAGTGGGTCGTCACTGAATTCATTGTTCTAGATTTGGCAAAAGTAACATTTACTTTTCTTGTACACAATATAAAAGTATCTAGTAAATTAAATACTCTAGTGTAACACTGAAAACCCTGATACTGTTGCAGCACTGGAAGACGCAAAAGGGAAATATATTATGAAAAAAAAGACTAGATGTTTGTTACAGAATAATAGATATGTGTTAATGAAGAGAAATTGTATAGTATAAGATTTTCAATTTGATAGTGTCCTTATAATATTTTTCACTACTTAGGAGAATGTGCTACAGGCTTAGAACAAGTAATTAGATTTTTTTAGATTTATTTCCAGTCCGATGTTTTCCCAGGGCTGTGCATTACTTTATAATGCATTGCTTTGCCCTATAACTCTTAACGTGGGTAGATGTAATTATTTTTGTCTGGTCTGGTGTTGGGGTACCAGCATTCTCTGTCTTGTGTCTTTTCTGTTACTATGTAATATAACATTACGTTATAGACTTTTGATCAAAGTGGCTTTTGGTAACTTGTGTCAGCCTTCATGCTGTGTGTTTCAACATCTTTGACTATGTAATTGCTTTCATTCCTGAGACTTTTTCTGCAAAATATTTGAATCCGTTATTTTACATACTATGACTATTGCTACATTGGTGATATTTGTAACACCTTCCATAAGCTGCATTAAAAAAATCTTAACGTGGACAAGAATAACAGAGGCAATGTGGACATTACCAGAGTTAGCAGCAACTATAAAACAGTGTCTGCTGCCTCGGAAATGGTATTTACCTGTCTAAAGTTCAGTCAAGGAGAGTCCCAAGGGGATCCCTATGTGAGAAGAAAAAGGAATTCAGTAAAAACATTTCATTGTGAAATAAATCAGCCTGTGAGAGTTTTTCAAACCTCGTACTCAGTTGATGCAATTATGGCCTTTAATGCTGTCTATAAAAAGGAATGAGTTTGAAGCTTCATTTGGCGTAAATAATTACAAGTTACTTTTATAGGCACTGCCCCTGCAAGCCCAAAGATAGGGTTAAGCAGTTTGTGAGCTACAAAGAGTGCTCTGGTAATCAGTTTATGTGTGGGGAAAAAAAAAATTAGTTATTATTAGCAATACAAATGCACATATGAAATGAACTTTATTTCACCATTTCTTAGGTTAAGGATATTTTTTCTTTTAAGTTCATTTCTAGGCAACTGGCTGTGTATGTTGAACTGTTTCTAATTTATCATCTTTTGAAGAACTACTTTTTTTAATCATTTGTTGACTTTTCAGCATATTCAGAGCCATTAAGTGCAATAAGAGGTCTTTTGTTCCTGCTTTCTTACTTCCCTAAAGAATAATATTACTACCACAAGGTTAATGCATCTAATGTATGTCGTTTCTAATGGTATACCTTGAAACTTCCAGTAGGCAAATTCTGACATTATTCAGTCAAACTGTACAATTCCTATCACATCAGTTTGATAGGAACTTCACCCCAGGTGACTATTAAAGGAAAGACTGAGTTCAGCATTAACACATTGACTTTCAAGGTGCTTAACTTTGCCTCCTGAATAAATTTCTGACTTACTGACCCATATCTACTATGGCAGATTTCTATATTCTTTGCTTGGAATATACTTCTTACTTCAGTAAGACTTTTAAAAAACCTTTGAGTTTTTTTATTCACCTGTATTCATTAAAGGCTTTAATGTCATCATATTTAGCATTTTTGTGGCTATGTCTTTGCCTTTGAATCTCCCAGAAAGCCAATATGAATCCATCAGAATCATATCATGTACTATTTTCCTTAATGTTTTTTTCCCTTTCCTATCACACAGGAACACGTCACTTTGATGTTATATGGCAGTCCTTTGGGGAATCCACATTCAAGCACTATTTCCTTACATTTATTCTTGTATTTCATCCACATTTCCCAAAATCCATTGTATATCTCCAAGAAACCACAGTAGACCTGTACTATTAGACATGCACGCAAGGCTTTAACTAGGCTTTCCTTCTTAGTAACAGAGAAAGAAATTGGTTTTATTGAGTTTAAAGAGAAAAGAAATCCTTGTGGTTTGCAAGCATTATATAAGATTAAATTTTTCTGTATTTCCAGAGGGCACATTAATTTCTTGTGCTGTGCTGTATGATGTGTAGCTTTGTGAAGCAGAGATAGAATTATTTAGAATCAGCCAGAAACTCACACATAGATGAGAAATGACACATTGAAACCTCATGATTCTTTTCAGAGAGAGCTGAAAGTTAGTTGCTTTCTTCAGCAGATTCTGGGTTTGCATATAATTTTCCTATATCTTTTATCTTTTTCAACTAAATAAAATTTTTAAAAACTCCATTACCAAAATACAGTATTGCTTTCTGCTGCTGTGCAGGTGACAAATTCCTCCTCGGCTATGCTTCACCAGAGGACAAAGCAATAGCATCATTCTGTTCTTAAAGAGATTTTTAAAAACGACATTAAGTTCAAATTTCTTGACATTTCTGTTAGAATACATAGTATTTTCTAGTTGAACATAAATAACCCAAGTACCATGAACTATAGATTTTACTTTACAAGCTACATGCAGAGAGTGTATTGTAGTTTGCATCTTGTGTCAAAAAGGGCCTGTTGATCTTTTAAAAATGATGGTCTTGGTTAGTTTAACACTTCATAGGATGAGTTGGATTCTCATAGACTATTAATATATCTTCTTGCTGACAAGTTCAACAAGAAGTACTGAAGTTAGGAGCGTTCACTAGCCTGGAAGTAACATGTTAAAGGTTATATCCATTATGGTACACTGTGTCAAAAGGCTGAAAGTTTTCAAATGGCAACTAACAGTGCATAAGAGTATGACAAAATTAATTAGGGCAAAGTATACTGGTTATGGCTCACTGCAAATGGCATTGCTGGATAAGTTTAAACAGTCATAGAGATAAAGGTGGTAAAACGCAATCTATCACATAACACTTTATTATTCCCCAATTACTGTTACTCATCCTTGATCTGGGCTGGAAGAGTGTCTATTCTGTAAATCTCCTTCTAGAAAGTTCATCTAATAAAAGAAGTTTGATAAAAATTAAAGCATTTTCTGAGACCTTTGAAAGATAACAAAGTGTTCTGAAGCCAGACCATGGAGAAAAGATCCAAACTTATATAATAAATATTATTTGACAAGAACAATCATTAGTAGAGTAGTATAGTGTTTAAATTTGACATAGAATTTTGGAAAACAATTTTTTTTTTTTTTTTTAACTAAAGGTGCATATGTGTGGAAAAAATAATTGAATTTCCATAGTTTGGAATAGGTGATAGTCTGATAGTATTTGAGTAGCATGTATTTTTGATTTACTGTATAGAAGGGTTTCAATTAAAAACTCAGCCTCTCACAGTAGCAGGTAGGATTTTCAGCTCTCTCTGAGGTTTCCTCAATGTAGAGCTCAGGTGTAGGGAAGCAAAGGTGTTTATAAACCAAACACATTGAAACTTGTAGTTCTCCCTTTATATCTTCCCTTCCCCATCAGAGGGTAGGCTGGCTTACCACTGTTCCAGTATAGTTCTGTTGCCAAGAGCCATCCATCCACAGGCTGGATCTTCAAGTGTCGTTGCCACAGGTGAGCACAGCCGGTGTCCCAAGGTGCTTTCTACAAACAAAGCAGCATTTAAATGTTCCTAAACAAAGTTCCTGCCTCTATTCAGATTGTTTTCTTCAAGCTTGGCTTTAGTGTTGGTAAACAGAGTGCTTTAAAAATGTGTGAGATTATTAACTGTTAGAGCGAGATAAGGACTAAGCAAAACAAGTCGATTCAACGTGAATCACGCTAAGCCATTTATTACAGAAACAAGCCTCCTTATATACGTAACTATATTCTAATCACGCGTCCACGCTCCAAGCATGGATTCGTTAAATGAGTATCGTGGGCTGTCCGTGCGCTGGAGTCCCACTGATGATACGTCCGATGATTCATGCCACGCCAGGACCCCGGTGATTGAGGAACGCCCCTCTTTCTCGCAGCAGACTCTGCCCTCAGCTTCTCGAAGCAGCCTTGAGGTTCCTTTGAGCCTGACTAATTCAGCAACAGATCTTTATCTATCAAAACCCCTCCACAATTAACTATGCAGGGATTTCTTCCCCTGTAATTTTGTGGTGACTTTAAGGCCAGCTAGTGTGAAACTGATGTTTTTAGTTTTATCAAGAAGAGTCAATCTGACTTTCATCTGAAATCTCAGCGTATATTTTCAGCACCAAAAATTATGGGAAGGTAAGCTGCAGTTACCAGTGCGAAACTCCTCCTAACTCTAGTGCAACAAAATCCAGGTTTGACAGCTTCTGCTGATAACATAGCATTTAGAATAGTGGTTTGAGTGTTTCAGTCTGATGAGGCTATTACGCACAAAAAATTATATCACATGAACAAGATGTTCTAGCAGAAGTTCTAAAACTTCACATTATATGTGCCTTTCTATTAATGAAATGAAAAATAAGCTAAGCATAATAACATTCTAAACATAATATGATTTAAAGAAAATGGAATGCATGAATAATGCACAGAATTCTGAAGCAGTCTAGTGTTAGTGTTGGAAAAAAGTTATTTATTGATACTTAGATTTTCAACAAATTCAACAAGAAACCATCAACAACAAATTATATTACAATAAGCATATTTATATATGACAACAATGTTTGAAAATGAAAATCAAAAAGATTGTAATAAGAAATTTTTTATTAACATACTGTTAATGTTTACAGCCGGTCTTATAAAGTTGTAATGAAAAAAATCACCTATTAATATTTAAAGTAGCCTTAAGTATGTATTTTTCCAAGCTCAAGCATTGCACAGATAATTCAAGCCTATTTTTTTATCTCATCTCTGTTACTTTGTTAATGTTTTACATTTATACCTGAATTTACTTTCAGAATTAGTCTGTATATGCACCTAATCAGTGATACTGCAGGAACAAGTTTTTCATTCTGCCACTTCGATTAGTCTAAATGAGATTAAGTGTATAAGTATTAGGACCCTAATTATTACTTTAATCCTCTCGTGTCCTTAATCAGGCAAAATATTCATTGTCTTCAATTTGAACGTGACCTTTAAGCGCTACTATAGTAAGGCAGCTACGTGAAAGAAAGGTTATAACTGGAGTGTTCCCAGAAGATAATTTCAAAAACCTGATCTATAATCCTTCTTTCTGCCATATCCGAAGGTTTTCAAAACATTTATTCTGTTTGTTTGCCTTTTTCTTTCTGCTGTATCACTAGACAATTTTAGTATGACAAATTACTGTGGCAAGTATTTGAGTTTTAGTCATAATTTCAGACAGCTGTCTCATTTTTATAAATTGTAATTTACATCATATTCTGATTAAAAATATTCAGTGTGTTGAAATTTACAAAAAGAAGTTACTCTATCCTGTTTGCTTAGAAACCAGGAATATGTTTTGTTTGCTCTCTTTCAGCCAGTTGGAGGAAAAAATAATAGCAGTTGTGTGTAGTTTATCTTCCTTAGGAATAGATTATTCTGAAGTGGGGGCTGAGTGGAATTTATCTCCAAAGGGATGTCACCTGTTTTCTATAGAGCTCTTAAAACACAAGGAAATGGAACTGTGTGTTGGCCTCTAAGTCTTTATGTTGATCCCAAAGCAGCATTAATAACATGCATGAAATACATTAAAGGTGGCAATCCAATCTGCTCTTGAAGTCCTCAGTAAACTTCTCCAGATAAATCTCTTCTATTCTTAGACAACTGAAATATGTTTCTAAAATTAGAAGTGGAAATCTTGTTCGTTTTTTTGTTGTTTTTTTTTTTCCCCGTTTATAATCTAACTGAAATCTTCTTAAGATCCTCAGTTCTTCAACCACTCACCATAGACACTGAAAGCATATTTTCCTTTCTTCTGTGGCCTTTTTATATTTTTGAGTATCATTATCTTCCCTATTGCAATTGCATCTTCCTGTGAATAACTCCAGCTTGTGCAATCTTATAAGAGAGACCTTGTAGATTTTCTAGACCTCTGGTGATTTCCAATGCTTTTCACGGATTCCGTCTATTTTGTTTGTATCAGTCTTGAAGTGCAATGCCTAAAATGGAATGCAGTATGGAGCTGAGAAAAGCAGAAGCAAATAATTTCATACAATCTGAAGACTTTATGCCTATACATTCAGAGAAATGTTTTTTGCGTTTTTCACTACAGCATGTCTCGCATGTAATCCATTATATCCCACAGGTAATTTCTCTTAGACTCTTGTTTTTTACCCTGTGTCTGTGCAGTTGTTTATTCTGACCCAAACAGTCTAATTCTTCCGGCCTACCTGCACTTCTCCATTAATCCTTGCATTTCGTTTGTCAGATAGTTTCTCTGATTTGGCATAATGCGGAAACACATTTTCTAAAAATATTTTAGAAAATTTCTGAGGATAAAGTAATGTAACAAGATTTCTGAAAGCTTAAGAAAATTCCAAGCATAACGTAGCATAGAAATAAATTTATCTGTGTGCAGAGATTTGTGCTAGGAGATTGGATGTTCCGCTCTATTCATGATGGGAGATCAACCTTCCTTGACCTGCTACTGCAGATACAGTACTGGAGTTGCGCAGATGGATTACTTTTGCTTAGCTGTATATGTCTGGAAAATCTACTTTATTCTGCTCTCTGTAAATACTTGTTTAGCACTTAGACTGTACTTCTGCCCTTCAAAAAGATGGGCACCTGGTGGGAGAACAGCTCAAAGCCATTGCAAAATCAATTTCAGTTGACTTATTTCTATGAGAATTTCACTGGAGGCGGGGAGGGGGGGTGGAAATCGGTGTATGTTAATAATCTCTAATTATCCTTCCTTATCATCATCAAAGACCCAAAAACTTCCTAACTATCCTTTCCTTGTCCTGTCCTCTGAAATAGTTTTTTATTTGTATTTGGTTAGAAGAAATAATTGGTTAGGAACTAGTTTTTTTGGGGTTTTTTTGTTTGGCTTTTGGTTTTGTTTGTTTGTTTGTTTTTTAATCTATATGGTTTATTTAGATTGTCAACAGTGGAAATAAAACAAATAGTTTTCTACAAAAATTTTTTGTTGTCTAATTTAAAGCCAATACAAGTTGACTGTCTTAAAATATCTGGAAATCTATGGAAACATCTTACAAGGATAAATTCTTAGATTTATTAATAAATGTGGGGGGACACAGGTAAAGAGAGACTTAGTAGACATTTATGCATATTTACAGAAGATGTTATTTTAAGAAGGTCTGATTGAGTTTTAAAATTTTATTTGGTTTAAGAATTTCTCATTTTATATTGCTTGGAAGTTAACATACAAACCCTGATATTTTCTAGTTCAAACTGTAAATATATATATATATATTTAGACAGTATACTAGGAAAAAAAACCCCTGCTATTAAGTTGTATTTGAATCACAAAACTTAAATCTGTATAATGAAAATTATTTTTAGCTGGATAGTTTTAACAATGTAGATTGTGGAGATGCACATATTATTTCCATTATACACTGTATATGGGGGGCAAAGGAGCAGTATAGAATATGTTTCTGTTTAAATATCAGTGTCTCATTTGTGAAGTTTGGCTTAAGCATAAAATCGGTAGCTTGCTAACTGAAAATAACTTCAGTAGACATGGCTTCTTTTTTCATAAGGAATTTATATCGATGAAAATATTTCTTTAACTTAAGATTTTAGCAAGATCATATATTTCCATACAACCACATAAACATGAAATTAAGTATATCTATAACGTAAAGATATCATCTGCATAAAGAAGAAAGCACTCACTTCCAATTTTAAAGCAGAGATAGCAGTAGCTCAGTGAAACAAGATTTAATTAATTAACACCAGCTAAGCAACGGCAAGCTAGAATGTTAATGTTTGCAAGATCCTTCACATCTTTACATCCCAGATCAAAAAGCATTCACAGCAGAATAATTGTGATGTGCTTGTCTCATTAAAATGCGATCCCTAACTAGCATTTGAAACTATGGTAGTTGTTTTTTTTTAATCTGATTTAGCAGCTGTTAAGAATTTTAGAACATTTACTGTCCCATTGGATCTTCCTGTTGGCGAGCCCTTGCGTGTTGTGTGGCTGCCCTGATGAGGATAGTTTTTAAATAAATAAATCCATCAATATAAAAAAAAGGTTTCTTCAAGGTTGCTAAATATGTTGCTGCTGACACAGAACCCTAAGGAATTTGCAATGGAATATTGAAACCAGGTGGCCTGTATGTCACTGTATTCAGCCAGAGTAGTAAAGAATAAAATTACTATTCATAATGCAAGCACTTTATCACTGTTCTTGCAAAAAAACTGCCATGAACTTTGAGACCTTGAAAACTAATACGCCAGAAACAATAGTGCAGACACGGGAAGTTAGAAAAGGTAATTATTGAGCTGTTGTTAAATAAAAGCCCTTTTGGGTCCCTGTATCTAGAAATATAAACAGAGAAGAGAGTTTGCTAGCTGGAAAGCTATCAGAAAAATGCATTTTAAGTCAAATCATTTTGAACAAGAGGGAATATAATTTGGGCTTTCACAGAATCTGTTGAGTTTTATAAACAGTATGAAGACTTTTGTTAAAATAAATAAAAATGCAGAGCTATTTTAGATAAACACTTCCCTTGTCCCAGGGGAAGTTTTGTATTCACTGAAACTGGGACTGGAGAGGAGAGAATTAGAGATGGTAGATGGGTAAGGAGAAGATGGGATCAACATCCAGCAGGACAGGTTTTTTTGGCTGGCAGTAATCTGATCAACACTCTTTGGTCCTAAGACTTATAAAAGCAAAGCTATACAACTAGAGGTATAAGAAACAATTAGGAGCATTTTGGTTTGCCTATACTCTCAGGCAGTATTTTCCTATTTCTTATTTTTCTTGAGGAAGGGAATATCCAGGACACAGAAGCTGTATGGAATGGAGTAAATTTTAGAGGCAAATTTGAATGGAGAAGGGAAGTGTATTTACTTTCTGTGTAAAAGAAGACTGGCTTTGTGTAGAAGTTTCACTGTCTTTTGCTTTGGTCCAGGGAATCCCAGGAAAGTGTTTCCTGTGTTTCCAACAAGGGTTTTTTTGTTTCCTTAGTTGGTTTGTTTTTCTCTGGACATCTCACTTATAGTAACAACAGTTAGTGATAGGGGTAAATAATCTATTTTATTTTCTGCAGACTTCTACGCTATAGCACATGCATACAAGCCACATTTTCTTCCACTGTAGATTTAAGATGTGTATGTAGGTATGTGTAGGACACAAAATAAGAAGCATTATCAGGAAGCCAGGTATTAAGACATACCTTGATGTTTTAAATCTGCAATGTTTTTATATTTGATGTATTTGCAAGCTGGAGGAGTATTTCAGTTTTCCGCATTAAAGCACTTTGACTAATACAGATGTCTGAGGTAACTGAATATTTTCATACCTGCTATTGCCTTCTGCTGCTTTCAAGGCTCTTTTGTTCTATTAGGAATCATTGTCTTGGTGCATTTGATTTGTAACTTTGTGAATTCTGAAAGTTGTAAGATTTTATTAGAAAAATACATAAAATCAGATCTATAGCATTGCTTAGACATGATTAAAGTCTACCTTGCAGTCCTGTTGGCCTTAGTGACCATAGTGTGGATGGAAATCTTGACACATGGACATACTGGTGAACATTAAGACAAAAATTAGAACAGGAAAATATTTTTTTAAGAAATGTGCAAATCCTACTGTGAAAGTTACCTTGCAACCAGGACTTCAAAAAGCTTTTCAAATGGCTAGAGCTTCTGTTGTTGCATGTTGGCAATCTAAATGGGTAAAGACGTAAGTGTAGAAGTTGTGATCAGATCACTATTTTTGTATATCTTCACATATTTATTAGTCTTACTGTTTTCAAACTCAACTCAGGAAGAAGAAAAGAGATCCTTGTTCTACTTCAGAATACATGTTCTTATTGCATTACATTTCAAGTACAAAGCATGCAAGCACACCACCATGCCAAAAGGTATTTGTTATTTATGTCAGAAGCAAGAAAAAAATAACCACTTTGATCAGTTTGCTGACAATTGACAGTTGTCTCAAATCCATGCTACAGCAACTGTCAAGTCAATTAAAATATGTAGCAATATTTAACAAAATGGCACTTAGGCATCTTTTTCTCAGCTGCTCTCTCATAAATGGATGTGATCTCAGATATTTTAATGAATAAACTAATGCTTTAAATATATATACACATATATATATGCTTTTTAGGTTTAGTTTGCTTTGCTTTAAGCTGTTCTGTTTCTAACAAATACCCAATTATCTCAGCTCTTGATGGACATGGCTCAAAAGTGAATGGGACTTGTGGGTGCTGATGCTTATCCAGTGGCTTAATAACAGTCGGAACAGGAACACAATCACAGTATATTCACCCTTCATCCCCTTCCCTCTGTGTCGTATAGTGTGCTGTCTTTTCAAATTTGCTGAGAGTTATAGTGTTAAGATGGTAACAACGCATGTTGTGTTGACAAATCTGCTTAACCACTGAAGAACAGTAGCAGTGCTTTTGCTTTCTGCAGCAGATTTACTGCTCTCCTCCCTCTCATCCTGGTAAATAATGTTTTGTATCATCTAAAAAGAGGCAGAATCGAATGTGTGTCTTAGCTAATTCATCTGAAAATGTACCACCATACCTGGTGGATCCTGATGTTTTGCTTTCTACTGAGATCAGACATATATTATATGTCTGAATGCACATTAAGAAGTATCAGACACCCCAGGCAGGGCTGATCTCATCTAAGCTTAGCCACGGAAAGTCATGCAATTGTCCAGGCGGTTCCAGGCTTCCTGCCTTAGGTGCGAGGATGCTCAGTTATCCCCAAATATAATCTTAAAACTGGAGGAATGACCTGCTCTGCTGAGTCTTCATGTATAACTTCCACCCACCCAAGGAAATGTGAGACATCCCACCATGCAAAGCAATTCCTCCGGTAGGTACTACACACCTGCCTTTGGGTAGCTTGTTCCCATGGGTGAGCTTTCTGAATACACATGGGACAATATTTAGGTGTAGTCTCATGTGCAATCACAAAAAACCCCCAGTTTTCTGATTTGTTTGTTTGTTTGTTTGTTTCCTTTTGTTTAAGGTTCAAAGATTGACTTCATTGGCTATGGGATAACGAGCATTGTGTTTGCTATACATGGATTAGGAGAACTTCCTAGTAATTCTCCTGATGACCTCTTGTGACAATCTCTGGTACTTTTACTGGTCCACCACACAAAATCTGTTGTATGAAGTCTTGCACTGATCATGTTATCCCGTTAGCCTGATGTAATTCACCTTGCAAGGGAGAAAAGATATCATCAAATAGACTGATGGAATTTATTTGCACTTGAATTACAATCTTTTTCTAAAAAAAATGTTGAACAAAAAAGTAATCAACAGTTGCCTTTTTGAAAGAAAGTAATGAATTTGGGACCTGTTAAAAAAAAAAAATGCTAAGAATGCTAAGTAAAAGAAAGCCATGTAAAGCCAAAATGAGACTCCAAAAATAGAGGGGAGAAAAAGAAAATACTTTTTGGCACAGAGGAGATCACACTTTTCATTTGGCACTATGCTTACTCTCTCTTTTATATAACACTATTCTAGGGGAGATAACTGAGGTACCTTTTTGGATACTAGACAGGACTGAGACTGTGATTGCTAAGGGAAGTGCATTTAATGCTATGTAGCAGTAAACCTACAGTGGAATTTTTATCCTGTTTAGATTTGCTCTGGCTTAATAAATAGAAAATAGTATTTGTTTCAAATGTATGTATGTTCATGTATACCTTACTTCCTCTCCTTAAGTCCATAATTCCTCTGCTTTAGACTGAGAAAGAATTAAATTGAGTAAATCTAAACTTTTCAAAAAGATTTTCTACTGCATGTCAAATCTTGTAACTTGCCCTACCTTTCCCATGTCCAGTACTTTCTACTGAAATTTTCCCTTTGTATAATCATTCATGGTAGAGACATTCGTGTATCATTTAAGAAGGGTCAGTCTCAAGAAAAGTGCATTGCGTTGGTATTGCAAGACAAGGATTTACAAAGAAAAAGCCTCCAAATTTACTATATACTCTCTAAAATACATATTTTTTGGTGTTTGCCACATGGAAACTCTTGTTCAACATAAAACATACATGAGTAGTACCTTTTTATAGATAAAAATCATGGCCTACCAGCTTCCATCAAATAACTTGGAAAAATGCAATCATAATTAACTTATGTACGTAGTCATTGTATCTATTTTATTGCCACTTTAAATAGAGATCTAATATAATCAAACGATGAGAGAAAATGTGGCTGCATTCAAATGGCCTGAATTCTAGCAGTGTTCCTGAACCTGATGTTTCCTAATTGTATCTTGATAGCTCTCATTTTATCTCAGCAGTTTATTTAGAGCTTCTGGATTGCTTTTTAGAGGCTCTCAGAAAGTCTTGACCTTTCTCTATTGACCAGATACGTGAATTTACTGCAGTATTTCCCAGGGTGAAAAAAACAGGAATGTTGCGTTCAGCTGTGTATATGTTTTTACAGGTTATCTTGCATATCACATCCTTTCAACTGATACTTATAAATGATGCAGATATGTCTGACTTAATTAAGAGAATTAACCATTCTAAGGGTGCTAAGATTACTTTATTCTGTGCCTACAGTTTAAAATTCATCGCTATTCAGACCTCTTCAGAGTGCTGTTTGCTACTCAGATATAACTTTCTCTTTCTAGCTATTGTTGGTCTGTAAAGCAGTTGTACCTTGCAATAGTTCTGCAAAGTGCATAGGATGAAGTGATTCTGTCAGGAGGTGTCTAAAGGAAAGTTACTGGTAGAAAACCTTTGTTTCAAGAGTAGGATCAGTGTAGCAGTCACTAAAGTCATGGTGGGCTACAGTTCCATACAGATGTTGTATATGTGTATGCCTAAATATAGTACTTCTAGAATTTTGTCCAGGCTTTGTCTAGAGAAAAGGAATGTTACTCAGAGTAAGACTAACCAGAATTTTGCATGTAGGCTTATGAAACTGTATTTAAAGAAGCAGTTGCTCTCTTCAGAGAAGCATGTTCACTGCAGCTGTATCCATACTTGAAGTGGTGACGGTGGGGATGGCTCAGCTCCATGACGACTGAGATCAGGTTGAGTTAGAATTTGGTAGGTTAGAGAAGCTGATGAAAAATGACATTGCAGCTGGATGGAAATGTCCTAGGCTCAGGGATCGGCAGGTAGTTTCGTTAGAGAATATCAAGAAGATGAAGAATGGAATTAGCAGTGTAACAGGATGTAAAGGTAATAGACATAACTAATTGCCAGTGTATTCGATCTTTCTGAGGACAGTTTATTTTCTGGTTACAATATTTTGTCTGATTTCTGTTTGATGTTATTTGCAATACAGTTTGTGTTTAAAATGATTTTGTCCAAACAAAAGTGCTACTGTGGAAGCAGGTAATTTTGACTAATTCCTGAGGGGCACAAGATTTCTGAAGAAGGCATTTCAGAATTATTCAGAGGTCTCAGATAAACTATATTGTAAGTATTATGAGAATCTATTTTTTTTTTTACCATGATTTAGAAAACTTCTAAACTGTTGGAGTTTTAGCCATTGGTTCCGTATGGCAAATTCTTATTTTTCACTTTATCTTTCTTACATGTTTGAGCTCAACAAGATGAATGGCATGAGAAAAGATGAATATTGAGGCATCAGCTCTCTTGATGCTGAGTATCCATTTCTAATTTAATTCATTGAGCCTTTTAAATTCATCAGTACCTTTTCTGCTAATGCACATACATCAGGAGAGCATCTGGTGTTTATGAACATCTTCATAATTTGGAGTTTTACCTTATGCTTATGTGCATTCTTTGTTTAGATGTTTCATTAAACCACAGTTAGTAAGTAAAATGCTTGTTTTGCTTGCTAGTGCTGTGTTTACCTGTGTATAGGAACGTGAACTATCTGGATTTAATCTGCATACAGGAAGCACGCTACCTATAGTAGCAGTGCTTACTTCTCTGCAATCTACTTAAATTTCCTGAATCCTTCACAAAGAAATGGAAGTGTATTCTGTATTTAAATATTTCATTTTAATAACTAGGGACAATATTAAATAATCAGATTGTATGTATTAATAGCTATGTAATATTACTTTTGTAAATTTTCACTTTTTTTTAAATGGAAATGTCAGATAAGAATAGTCTGATTTAAAACATCTCAAAGCATAAATACCTTTTTGTATCAAATGTAGTTGCTTGGTACAAAACATAAAACACTTTTCTTGTACTAGTCAAGGGAAAGAATATTGAGATTTTGAGCCACATTCATAACAAATCCTATCTGCCACTTTTCATGTTTAAAGTCCTTGAAACACGCCTGAATATTCCTTGAAGTGTGCTAACATTCTGGGTAAGCAAACCTTGTGATTATGATCTACAATACTTTCATCCACAAATCAGAATGCGCATTACAAAAAGCAATCAGTAATACTTCATGCGGATATGGCTTTTTTAATAAAACTTTAGTTAATCATATGAAAGAAAATAGTAATGAATAGGGGGTGATATGGTTTACAGAGAGGACAAGGTATTCTCCTTGAAGTTTTTTAAACCTGCTGGTTGCTTGAAAACCACTGATTTTTTGGGAGTTACTTGAATTATCCAAAATGCTTCTAGCTAGTAAAACTGTCCACTAAAACTCTTTTTTTTTTTTCCTTCAAAATTCTCACCTGCAAATATATTTTAATCTTTACAAATGTATTAACCCCCCAGGGAAGTGGTGGAGTCACCATCCCTGAAGGTGTTTAAAAAGCATTTAGACGAGGTTCTTAGGGACATGGTTTAGTGCTAGAGTTAGGTTCTGGTTGGACTCGATGATCCTGAGGGTCTCTTCCAACTGAAATGATTCTACGATTCTATGAAAAATGCAGGATAGTTTTAACTACCCAGCTTGACATACTGGCTATTATTCCTAACACAGTTTGTATATAAAGTGTTTTGTCAAAACAGGAGATATTCGTGTGGACGGGAGTCAGGGGTGCAAAATTATTGAAGAAAGCATTTTAGAATTATTTAGAATAAATAAATATAACTATATAACTATAGTTATATAAACTATATAACTTTCTGTCAAAAGGATGGAGGCCTTGTGCTCAAGAGGGAGTACCTTCTTGGGAAGAGACAAGTGGTAGAATTAATTTCCCCATAAAGTAGGAATGGTTTCCTATTCAGTTCAATTGTATGCATTGAAATAAAGGCTGGGAAAATAAAAAGAAAATAAACAATACCCTGTTAAAACCCTTCTGTAAAAGCATCTTTTCCAACTAGCAGGCTTTCTTATGAATGTAAAAGTTAACAAAAAACAAACCACAAAAAAACCACAACAACAAACAAACACACACACAAACCAAACCAAAACCACCAAAGACACAAGACCAAACAAACAAATCCACAAATAATAACAAAAAAAACAATAGGCCTTGAGAATGAATACTTTAAAAGAAATGAAGAAATGACACCCCTCTTTTTCCTGTGGACATCTCTTCTATAGAATATTTCCATCAGTAACACAGAATCATTCTGTGAATATTATGTTTTCACACTTGTGAACCTCATAACCATCCAATGAGTGGTACGAGTATATTTGAGCGACAAAAAAAAAGAAAAAGAAACAGAATGAAAAATAGTGAACCCACCATCAAGTAGATGGAAGTAGATCCAAGTCTTCTCCTGTTACTGGGGCTGATGAGGCATGAATAAGAAAGAAGCCATCATGAGATACATTGTGAGATCTCATGCTTAGTTTTCAGGGCTGACAGATGAAAAAATCCTTAACAGATATACTGAATTCTTAACATGCTGACTAGATTACTAGTCACCCTTCACTCTCAAATCATGATGAAAGTTTAATCTAGGTTTTGTATTATTTTATCAAGTATTTTTCCAGTTTAATTTCACCCCAAAAAAATCCTCAAAATTTTGACCAAACTGTGTAAGAATAAAACAAATAAAAATTCCATAGAAGTGGCAAAGAACATTTTTTAAATTATGCTTCTATGAGTAGGAAAAATCAACAGTGAGAGAGGTGATGAAAGAAAAAAGGGGAAAACAAAATAAAATCAAATAGCAAACAACAATATTACTGAAAGTTACAAATTTCAGAAGCACCTACTTTTTACTAGGCAACATAATTCTAATTTCAAAGCCCTTAAGGAGCATAAACCACATGGATTTTCAATATCACTTAGGGCTCAGTTACACAAAGAAGTTGCTTCAGGGCCATATGTTACCAAGCCTCAGCTGCTATGCAGTAATTGTCTTCACTTTGCAATAATTGTGATTTAGTCTATAGCAAATGCACGATGTTCTGAGACAATTTGGCCCACAGTTAAAACGCCAAAGGGACTTCACACACAGTGCAGGTGACAATTGCCAGAGTCAGTGGTGTCCAGTAACTTCTCTGCATGTCTTGTTTGTCTATACTAAGTGTATTTCTAAAGAATACCAGGTACCAGATAGAACTTTTTAAACCCAGACTCATAAATACTCTTCATAGTATCAATACATAAATAATTGCTTTTTGAAAGAGGGATTTAAAATCAGATTTCTTTATTGTCCTGTGAAATAGTGTCCATAGTTGAATCCACCCCTCGATCGCGAGCCCATTTATATGTTGCATCTCTACCTTGATGCCCTGAAGCATCATGGGCCCACCGAGCTAGGAAAAGTTCACCTTTATGTTGCCAGTCCAAGTCCACCTCAGCTACTTTAATCTTAGCAGCTTGATTCGCTTGTTGGTTGTTTAGATGTTCCTCGGTGGCTCGACTTTTAGGCACATGAGCATCTACATGACGAACTTTCACAGGCAGGCTCTCTAGCCGAGCAGCAATGTCTTGCCACAGTGTGGCAGCCCAAATAGGTTTACCTCTGCGCTGCCAGTTGCTTTTCCTCCATTGCTGTAGCCATCCCCACAAGGCATTTGCTACCCTCCATGAGTCAGTATAAAGTATTGGCCACTTCTCTCGTTCAGCAATGTCCAAAGCCAGCTGGATGGCTTTCACTTCCGCAAATTGACTAGACTCACCTTGTCCTTCAGTGGCTTCTGTAACTTGTCGTGTGGGACTCCACACAGCAGCTTTCCACCTTCGATGTTTTCCTACAAGACAACAGGATCCATCTGTGACCAGTGCATACTGCTTTTCAGTCTCTGAAAGAGTATTATACGGTGGTGCTTCTTCAGCACGTTTTACTTCCTCATCTGAAGACATCCCAAAGTCTTTACTTTCTGGCCAGTCTGTAATCACTTCTAAGATCCCTGGGCAATTGGGATTTCCAATTCGAGCTCGTTGCGTGATCAGTGCAATCCATTTACTCCACGTAACTTCGGTTGCATGATGTGGAGAGGGAACCGTCCCTTTGAACATCCAGCTCAGCACCGGCAGTCGAGGTGCCAGAAGGAGCTGTGCTTCAGTCTCGATCACTTCTGAAGAAGCTCGAACTCCTTCATATGCTGCTAGTATCAAAAATAGTATTATAGACAATAGGGCCAAAGAACATGGTATTGGGTGGGTATATCATATTCCATATCATGCACCAGCCTCTGGGAAAATTGAAAGGTACAGTGGTTTTCTAAAAACTACACTAAAGGCACTTGGTGGTGGAACCTTTAAAAACTGGGATTCACATTTAGCAAAAGCCACTTGGTTGGTCAATACTAGGGGATCAACCAATCGAGCCGGGCCTGGCCAATCAGAAATTCTTCGTACTGTGGAAGGAGATAAAGTCCCTGTAGTACACATGACAAAAATATTAGGAAAGGCAGTCTGGGTTACTCTTGCCTCAGGCAAAGGCGAGCGCATTCGTGGGATTGTTTTTGCCCAGGGACCTGGCAGCACCTGGTGGGTGATGCTTAAGGATGGAGAAGTTTGGTGTGTACCTCAAGGGGATTTGAGTTTAGGTGAAAATATGCAATACTGAACTGCAGGATGTGAATTGCCATACTAACAGTGTTTAATAAGTGTCTTTCAGATCAAGACAGCGATGATGAAACCAGAGCTAGCTTCTTCGAGTGGCGCCTGACAACTTCTTCGAAGTTCATGTCTTTCACCCACAAACAGTGGTCATGAGATGCACTTGTACCATTTTTCCTGCCCTGGGAGACTGTTGTGACAAAATGAACTTAATGAACTTCTTAAAGGATGGTCCACTGATTAATTACTCCTGCGTATATATGTACATATGTATATATATATATATAGTAGTAGTGATTAATTAGATTGTGTTGATAGATTGAATTGATAAAGTTTAAGTATTCAGTGAATGGCATATTATAAGGGGTGGAATGTCCTGTTTTTGTTAAAGACAAGTTTCTCTTTTAGTGATTTTGCCTGTCAGCTAAAGCCTTCATATTAGCTGCATTTTCCTGGAGAAGCAGACACATGTTTTGGTAAACCTAGCAATGGACTGCAAACTTATTGATAAGCATGGATGCATATCTTGCAAGAGGGGCAACGAGAAACCGGTGACCAAGTTACTGACCAACTGTGTATAACATTCCATTCACGTGAATACTTCATATAAAAGTGGGAGATCACAAGGATCTCGTCCCTTTTCCCTTTCCCTTTTTCCCTTCTGCTTATGGCCGACATTAGGAGAGGACCTTGCTAGTCGTCCCTGCGAACTGAGGCCTAGTGAGAGACTGAATCCAGCTCCAGTTGGCTGCAGAGTCTAACCCAGGACTTTGGTTGCCAGCTCTGCAGTTGCTGAGACTTTCATGATTGGTTTTGTAATTTTTGTATTATTTTCTCTATTCTTAATAGTAGCATTAGTAAAACATTGTTAATTTTTCCAACTCTCTTCTCTCTGTCCTTCTTTCCCTCCTGATCGCCTGTCCTTAGTGGAAGGGGGGAGAGGGAGGGGCAAAAAGGGGGAAGTGGGGGGGGGTTTATTGTCACCCCGCAAGCTAAACCCTCGACATTTACTTATTGCAAAATTTCATTAATGTTTCATTTTAACTCAAATATTTTACTCAGTATATGGGAAAAGGAAAAAATACTTATGTGAGAATACGAGTACTGTGCAAACAATGTTATATTTGTATTTAATGTGGAAGATACATTTTAATGCAATGCAACATAGGTTGTTTAAATCCATATTATTAAGGACAGTCTTGGTGTAAGCACTGAAGGACAAATCTACAAACTTTAAAACTTCCCAAAAAGTTATTGAATTTAGATGTCCCATTGTATAAGCTGGAGAAAGAAACAAAAAAACTTAGACTGCCTCAGAGGGGAAAAAAGTTAAGTACATTATAAATTACCAAAAAGAAGAGGCTTTTTTTCCATACGGCTTTTATCAGCTTTTTAGGGTGAGCCATCAATATTCAGGTTCTATAATGATTTATTTAAAGATTAATGCTACAATGGATATGTTTGACTGTGGAAAATAATGTTAATACTGAAATTAGAAGGTCAAGAATCATCAAAATCATTGGGGAAACCAGTAGCATTGAAATAGGTTGTCCTGTTCCAATATAGGAAATTTGTATGTATCTTTTATCATGTGATTTTACAAGGTTAATCTTTTCAATATATAATAGCTATCTGTGGCAGAATGCAACCCCCCCCCCTCTCCCCCTCTCTGCCCCCACTCTCCCCCTCCCTCCTTCAGTATGGAGGAGTGGGCACATCTCCCTCTCTCCCGGCTACTTGAGGCTAACAGCTTCTTTTGTCTGGCCCCAGAGCACCCTGACCAGGGTCATTAGCAACGGTAGGGAGTGCTGAAGCCGCTGGGCGTCCACGCCCAGGGCGGGGGATGTTTTTGGGAGGCTTCGGGGGCACCCACAGCCAGTGTGGGGGGTGCAGAGGAACTAAAACAATGCCTACAGTCAGGTCTGATCAGATAACAAAAACGGGATTCTCGTCGCAACTCCGCCCATTGTCGTGGAGTTTCTTGGAGCACGAGCTTAGCCACTGCCGCCAGGAGCCACGGCCCCCCCCAGCTCCCCGGGATGGAGACTCCGCTTGCCTCGCCGCCACGGCTGTGAGTAAAACTTCTCGCAGAATTGCGAGTATATTTATACTTTCCGTGCACATATGCACGTATAACTTTCCGTGCTCCATATGAGCGCGTATAAAATTTACCCTCGCAGAATCGCGGGTGTATTTTCCTTCCGTGCACATATGCACGTGTAACTTTCCGTGCACATTTGCACGCGTACTTTAAATTCTTTCCTCGCATAATCGCGAGTGTATTTTCCTCCCGTCCTTCCACGTAAGCACATGTAATATTCCGTGCACATTTGCACGTGTAAGTAAATTAACCCTCGCAGGATTGCGAGTGTATTATAAATTTACCCTCGCGGAATCGCGAGTGTACACTTTCCGTACTCACTACGAGTACGTGTATCTCTTTAAAAATAATCCCGCACCGGGTTTGGGAAAGTGTGTTCTCTGGGACTCAGGGCCGGCTCCGGCATTGTTTTGGGTGAAGCCACGTACATGCACACTGTGGACCGCCTGCTGTATTGGTTGCTGCCCCTAAATAATTTTCCTCAACTGATATCCGAACCTTTATTTAAGTCACTTTTGGAGTGCTAAAACCCTGTTTCTCACCGGTTTAAGCTCGGGGTGCATTCCGTGACACTATCTCACATAAGAAATGTTTTTTATTTTATTTTCTGCATTCTAAGCATGACTTTTTTGCATCTTCCAGTTTCCGTGTTCTCTCTGATTTAATGTCTGAGAAATCACATCAGTGAACACAATGATAAGAGTTGTTGTGTAATATTCTTTCTAATCCTCATTCTGATCCTTGAATAATGGTAAAATGTATTCCAGAAAGGCAAGCAATCAGGGTAAAAAGCCTTAAAGCATCCATCTTCATGCATAAGAAAGTCTTTGGGAATGGGGTTTGCAAGTTGTTAACTTGTCAGTATCAGTCAAGGAAGCGATACAAGAGCTTGGGCTTCAGTTTAGACATTATTGCTCAGGTGAGTTTGATATGTGGGATTTTGTGTGGGCTAGGTTTTGAATGTCTCCCCAGCTGCAGCAAAAGAGTTCAGTCAGAATTGAAACCCATCTTCACGCAAGTCAGAAAAACAATTTTTAGATCATCTGTTTCTCACATTTAGTTACTGTCACGGAATATTACCCCGAGGTTAATTTAAGGGACAACAGGGTCCAAAACAACTTTTATTAAACCGGTGAAAACAGAGTTTTAGCATTCCAAAAGTGACTTAAATAAAGGTTCGGATATCAGCTGAGGAAACTTATTTAGGGGCAGCAACCACTACAACAGGCGGTCCACAGAGTGCATGCACGTGGCTTCACTCAAAACAATGCCGGAGTCGCCCCTGAGTCCCGGAGAAGCACACACTTGCCCAAGCCCGTAGCAGGATTATTTTTAAAGAGATACGCGTACTCGTAGTGAGTACGGAAAGTGGGAAAGTGTACACTCGCGATTCCGCGAGGGTAAATTTGTAATACACTCGCCATCCTGTGAGAGTTAATTTACTTACACATGCAAGTGTGCACGGAATATTACACGTGCTTTCGTGGAAGCACGGGAGGAAAATACACTCACGGTTGTGCGAGGAAATAATTTAAAGTACATGTGCAAACGTGCACGGAAAGTATAAATATACTCGCAATCCTGCGAGAAGTTTACTCACAGCCGTGGCGGCGAGGCAAGCAGAGACTCCATCCAGGGAGCTGGGGGGGGCCGTGGCTCCTGGCGGCAGTGGCTAAGCTCGTGCTCCGAGAAACTCCACGGCAAAAGGGGGAAAGTTTCGACGAGAGTCCCGTTTATATGACCTTCACCTGACTGTAGTAATTCCTCCTGTTCCCAGAAGCCTCCCGAAAACATCCCCCACCCTGGGCGTGGGCGCCCAGCGGCTTTTGCACTCCCTACCGTCACTAACGACTCGGGTCAGGGTGCTCTGGGGCCAGACAAAGAAGCTGTTAGGTCCATGGAAGCCGGGAGAGAGGGGGATGTGCCCACTCCTCCATACTGAAGGAGGGAGGGGGAGAGTGGGGGCAGAGAGGGGGAGAGAAGCGGAGGGGGGGTTGCATTCTGCCACAGTTACATAAGGAGTTAGAAAGTCGAAGCGTGTCTTTAAATCCTTATTTAAAATGAAATGGGAACTGCCCTTGCACTGCCCCACCTTGTCAGTTTGAGTACTTGGGAGCTGCAAGTACTGAGTGTAATTGGTGTTGCCAGTGCTGCTCTACTTGCTTGTGTCCTCTTGAGCACCGTTTGGTGTGACACAGGATGTAGGCGGAGGTCCTGTTCTAGGTCAAAATTGGATCCAGCCCACTTTTTACATGTTTCTGGGCACAATGAAACCTTAATTTTGTTTTGGTTCCCATTGCACTTCTGCAGGAATATTATTATATCAGCCCATCAGGAGTCGCTTTAGTCTGTTAATGTGCCAGTATGCTTCTAATTAACAATGATGTGTTTGACTTCATGATTTCACATTGAATTGCAGAACTGCAATTAGAAAGCAGGAGAAAAATACAAAAAACCATAATCCCAAAGCAATTACTTTTTATGCTCCAGGAAAAAGTAAACAAAGTCTTGGGTCACCTGTAAAGCAATTTTTGGCTAGAACTGTGTCTGTGACTGTATTTGTAAAGTCTTGGGTGCTCCCTAGTATTGGATTCTGGCCCAAGTGTTGCTGTGGTGCTGCATATGTGACAGACTGGATAGCTCATTTCCTCTTCTCTTACTACTAAGGTGGGAAATACTGATCTCTTTTGTAGATCACCTTGATAGCTGTTGTCAAAAAGTTTTTATAAGGATTAGTAACAGTAACGTTTCCAACCTATTTACTTACAACGAATGTCTTACAATCATCCGCTTACAGCATAGCACGTAAGCTATGAAAAAATGTACATGAGCAACTACAAAATTGTGACAGGATGAGGCAATGGCTACAAATTGAAACAGAGGATGTTCCATCTGAACATCAGGAAACACTTTTTGACTGTGAGGGTGAGTTTTAGACACACACGCTGTCCAATGGGGTTTGAGATACAAACGCTATGGAATGGGGTTTGTGACACACACATTGCCCAATGGGTTTGTGAAACACATGCTGTCCTATGGGGTTTGTGACAACACACGCTGTCCAATGGGGTTTGTGAAACACACGCTGTCCAATGAGGTTTTAGACACACAGGCTGTTTAATGGGTTTTGTGACACACACGCTGTCCATGGGGTTTGAGACACACACGCTGTCCACTGGGGTTTGTGACACACACACTGTCCAACGGGGTTTGTGACACACACTCTGTCCAACGGGGTTTGTGATACACACGCTGTCCAACGGAGTTTGTGACAAACATACTGTCCAATGGGGTTTGTGACACACACACGCTGTCCAAGGGGTTTTTTTTAAACACACAGTATCCGAAGTGGTTTGTGAAACACACGCTGTCCAACGGGGTTTGTGGCATACTCACTGTCCAATGGGGTTTGTGACACACACACTGTCCAGAGGGCTTTGTGACAGACAAGCTGTTTAATGGGTTTTGAGACACACACGCTGTCCAATGGGGTTTGTGACACACACTCTGTCCAACGGAATTTGTGACACACACGCTGCCCAATGGGGTTTGACATTCACACGCTATCGAATGGGCTTTATGATACACACACTGTCCAACGGGGGTTGTGAAACACACGCTATCCAATGGGGTGAGAGGCACACACGCTGTCCCACTGAGTTTGAGACACACACACAGTCCAAAGGTGTTTGAGACACAGACGCTGGCCAATGGGATTTGTGACACACACACGCTGGTCAATGGTGTTTGTGACACACACACTGTACATGGACTTTGTGACACACACGCTTTCCAATAGGGTTTGTGACACACACAGCGTCCAATGGGGTTTGAGACACACACACTGTCCAATGGGGTTTGTGACACACACACGCACCCCCAAATCAGGCAACCCCAAATCCTGCACCTTAAAAGCCTGCACATCCAGACCCTGAACATGCAAACCCTGCCCTCCCCCAAACTTGCAGCCTCAGATCCTTCCCCCAAAAACCTGCACCCAAAATACCTCCCCCAATCCTTGCAACCCCAAACCCTGTACCCCCAGGTTCTGAAACCCCAAACCTTGCACGTCCAATTCTGCCTCCCCAAATCCTGTAACCCCAAACCCATTTTCCTTGAAATTCCCCAAAACCTCCACCCCTTAATCTTTCACCATCAGATTCTTCCCTGTACACCCTGCACCCCAAAATCCTGCATGCCCAGATACTGAACATGCAAAACCTGCATCCACAACCCTAAGTACTTCCCCAAAACGCTGCACGTCCTAAACGTGCAACCCCAAATGCTGCACTCCGAAATCCCGCCTTCTAAAACATTGCACCCCCAAACGCTGCCTTCTACAACTCTGCATCCTCAAATCATTAAGCCCATGACCCTGCACCCCTGAACTCTGCTCCCCCAAACCCCGCACTCCAAAACCCCCAGACCCTGAAAACCCCAAACCTATAACCCCAAATCCCTTAACCCCCAAACCCAGCAACCCCAAACCTTGTACCCCTAGATCCTTCCCCCAACACCCTGCACCCCTAAAACCTTTCACCCCCAAACCCTGCACCCTCAAGTCCTGCACCCCAAGATACTGCTACCTAAAACCCTGCACACCAGGACCCTGGCCCCCAACTCTGCACACCCAAATCCTGTACTCCAAAACTTCCCCTGACCCTGCAGCCAAGCTCCTGCACCCCAAGCCCTGCACCCTCAAATCTTGCACCCCCCCAAACAACCCAGCACCCCAAACCATTCTCCCCCAAATCCTGCCCCCTAAATCCTGCAATCCCAAGACCTGCATCCTAAACTCTGGCCCCCAAACCCTGCACCCTGAAATCATACAGCTTCAGACACTGAAAGACCAAATCCTAACCACTCCAAACCCTGCACCCTAAGATCCCACTACCCTACACCCTGCACCCTCAAATTCTAAACCCCAGGAACCTGCACCCCCAGACCCAGTACCCCCAATATCAGCAACTCAAAACCCTACCCCCCAACCCTGCACCCCCAAATCCTGCGCCACCTATTCCTCCAATCCCTTAACACTGCACCCTCAAAACCTGCACCCCTAATTCCTGCACCACCAAATCTTGCAAGCTCAAAATCTCCTCCCTGCAAAACCCGCACCCCAAACCCTGCACCCCCAAATCCTACCCCCAAAACCTTGCAGTCCTTAATCCTGCCCCTCAAATCCTGCACTCCCAAAACCTGCTCCCTAAATCCTTCTCCTCTAACTCTGCACCCTCAAAACCTGAACCCCAGAACACGGCACACTCTACACCTCTAGATGCTGAAGCCTTAAACCCTGCACCCCTAGATAACTTCCCCCTAAAACCAATGCACCCCCAAAGCCTGAAACCCCAGATCCTTCTGCTACATATCCTGCACCTCCAAATCCTGCACTCTCATATACCTGCACCTCAAATAATTCCCCCAAACCCTGCACCCCTCAAACCCTGCACCCCAAACCCCAGCAGCCCCAGATCCTGCTTACCCAAACCCTGCCCTCGGCAACCTGGCCCTACCAAACCCTTCACCCCAAACCCCTGAATCCCCAAACCCTGCACCTCAAATCCTGCACCCCGAAATCATACACCCCAAAACACTGAAAATCCAAATCCTAACCCCACCAAACCCTGCACTCTCAAAACCTGCAGCCCCATAACCCTCTACCCGAAATGTACCTTTGTACCCTTCCCCACAAACACTTCACCCCTAAACCCTCCACCCTAAATCCCTGCAGTCCCAAATCCCGCCTATCCTTGCCACCCCAACCCAGGACCCCAAACCCTGTTCCCTAAGATCCTGCTGTTCAAACCCTCCAACCCGAACTGCTGCATCCCCAAATCCTTCCCCCCAATATCCTGCAACCCCAAATACTGCACCCAAAATACTGTTCCCCAAACCCTGCAGCCCCAAATCCCACATCCCCAAATCCTTCCACCAAAAACTAATGCACCCCCAAACCCTGAAACCACAGATGCTGCTTGCCACATATCCTGCACCCCGAACACCGAACCCCAAAATCCTGCACTCTTATAACCCTGCACCTCAAATAATTCCCCCAAAAACTACGTCTCCAAATTCTGCCCCCCAAGCCTGCCCCTCCAAACCCTACACCCCCAAACCCTGCACTCCAAACCCCTGCACCCCAAGATCCTGCTACACTAAACCCTGCACCTCCAAATCGTGCCCCACAGTCCCTGTATTTCCAAACTCTGCACCCCGAAACCCTGCAGCTCGAAATCTGAACCACCAGATCCCGCACTCCAATATCCTGCAAACCTAAACCATGAAACCTTGAAGCATGCACTCCCAAATCCTGCCCCCAGATACTTTACCCTGCACCCCAAAGCCGTGAAGCTCGAAATCTAAACCACCAGATCCTGCACTCCAATATCCTGCAAACCTAAACCATGAACCCTTGAAGCATGCACTCCCAAATCCTGCCCCCAGATCCTTTACCCTGCACCCTGAACCCTAAATCCTGCCCTACCAAACTCTTCACCCCAAATTGCTGCACCCCAAATTCCTGTTACCCTAAACCCAGAAATCCCAAATCCTGCAGCCCAGATCCTACAGTCCCAAAGCCAGCACCCCAGAATCAAGTCAGATCCTCCTGCCAAAAACCCTGCAACCCAAACCCTACACCCCGAAATTCTGCACCCCTCAACCCTGTCCCCCAACCCCTGAACTCCCAAACTCTGCACCCCCAATTCCTGCACCCTCAGTTCCTGAACATACGAACCCTGGACCACCAAACCTCACCCTAAAGCCCTGTACCCCAAGATCCTGAATTCCAAACTCTGCACCCCTCCAGATCGGAGACGTGAGGGCAGCGGTGACACAGCCAGAGCGGCAGCATGCCCGTTCTACAAGTTCCGTTTAGACGTTTAAAGATGCCACCTCGTGGTCAAAATATTAACTGCACCAGTCCGACTGCACGTTCTTTCAGGAACTGATTTTTACGGGACAAATAAACCGCCCGGCACGTTAAATGGGAAAGTTACCTGCACTCCACCTCAAATCGCCTCTCCATCGGAGAAGGGAGTATTGCGGCTGGGCATAAAAGGAACAGCAGCTCTAACCTCTGGATTCCTTCTGGCTCTGGGCATGAAGGAGATAACCACAGCGCCACGCAGAAAGGAAAGGAGATAATGAGAAGACAGATGCCTGGGTCTTGCCTACAGCTTTTGTGTGGAGAGTTTTCGTTCCTGGATGTTACTTACTCATCTTTGGAAAGACAGGGCCAAGGCTATGTCCAGAACAGGAAACTCTATTCCAGTGAAGAGAAGCTGCTAAATTCATGTGTACCGGGATTAAAGTACAAAGAACTTACCCATCATTAACCACTGACATGATAAATGATTTCTAACCACCCACAAAAGGAGGAGACAGTTTCCAAATTTTAGATCCTCTTGCATGACAAGCTGGAGACAGAAGATTAACTTGTCTAGAAGCAGGGTGCTTAGCTTATGTTTGACTAGAAATTAATGGTTGTGTCGTAAGTAAGAAACGAATCAATTACTTATGTGTCTACTAGTTGTGCTTCTCAGAGGAGCGGCCAACGTGGAGAGGGCGAGCAGCGGACACATGAAAAAGGCTCAGAAGCCCCGTCGAAACAGACTGCATGTCCTGTCAAAAGGCGCTAGATAGCAGCAAAGACCGTGAAATAACTAACTTCGGTCTAGCCCTAAGTTTATTCTTACTGTAAATGTGCTATATGTTAAAAATTTCCCCAAATTAAAAAGAATAAGCAATAATTGTGTAAATGTAAACAAGGCAAGCGTCCAGTCTTTGGAGCTGTTATGGAAGATAATAGCCAGTGCTGTTAAATGAAAGAATTCCCGCTTAAGAGTATAGACTTTGCTGTTAAGTTCATACCTTTGTTTCACCAGGGTACCTCTTTGGATATCAGCAAAACACCCTCCACACCTGTAAGATGGGCAGAATTATCACAAAAGCAAGACTTTTAGTTCCTCACACATGGATATTTAATCCCTCTAGTACAGCCTTGCACCTGCATTGCTCCCTCCCCTTTACCTGCACTTCTCGTAGTGAAAGAGAATCCTGGAATCTCCCTACGGATGGGAAGAAGACACCAGCATTCAGGCACTCAGCTCCCTCCACCTGTAGAGTATTCAAAAGTGGGCCAGACAGTACCAGAAATAAGAAACTCTTTTCCCTGGCCATTATCTGTGGCCAGAGATAGCCAGATACTTCTCTGTGGATGGGTTTTGATAGATAAAGATCTGTTGCTGAATTAGTCAGGCTCAAAGGAACTCAAGGCCGCTTCGAGAACAGAGTCTGCTGTGAGAGAGAGGGGTGTTCCACAATCACCCGGGTCCTGACGTGGCATGAATCATCGGACGTATCATCAGTGAGACTCCAGAGCACGGACAGCCCACGATACTCATTTAACGAATCCATGCTTGGAGCGTGGACGCTTCATTAGAATATAGTTACGTATATAAGGAGACTTGTTTCTGTAATAAATGGCTTAGTGTGATTCACATTGAATTGACTTGTTTTGCTTAGTCCTTATCTCGCTCTACACTTCTCCACCCTGAACCTTGTAAGGCATTGACAATGATTCTCTCCCCCCATCCTTATGTAGTCATTACCATTTAAAGAACGAATAGTGTGGGGGACTGCTAACAGAATGATATGTGAATTCTGTCAGCAATTGACCAGTTTTGGGTCAATCTGCTGTTTTCACCTTAGACATCTGGAAGCCTGAGCGATGAGTTGTTTAACATATATCTCGACATTGTAAGAGGGTGTCCGTTAGATGAACTTTGCTCACTGTAGTCATAAAAAACACACCCACACTACTGAAGATGCCAACCAAGCATGAGACTCCTCCTCAGTGAACATGCATAGTATTAAAATTATTGTGTAACCAATAAGCAAATGTGTGACTGATTGGCTCTTTAGCACTGACCTGAGGGTGTCAACGTAGTGATACGTTTTGGTATACAATGACTGGCATGCTGCCTGTCTAGCAGCTAAACTTGTGCTACTCTGAAATGAAGAATATCTCATCTCTGTTTCTACGACTGGTTTGCTGCACACTGGGAACAGACTGCCACTCCAGAAGCAACATCTCCACTACCTGTTTCCCAGGGAAATGAATGTATGCTTTGAACCTGTTGCAAAACACTTCCTGCAGCAGGTCTGTGAGAGAAAATGAAGTAGCTGGGAAACTGTGTTTGGAGATGAGGGGGAAAAAAACCTATGTACACACTCAAAAACTCGTGCATGGATGTCTATGTAGTCACATCATTGCACATGCACACCGTTGGTTACACATCATGGCACAGACTCCTGTACATACTATACTTATTCCCATATAGTTATATGTGGCTGTAGTCAGGAATATGCATTCTCCAAAAACCTACAACACCCAAGAAAGTCTGTGTCTCCTTTTTATTAGTAGGTGGAGACATTGCTGCAATTTTGTTGATCACATCCATTGGCATCTGACGACAGCCATCTTGCCATTTTATTCCTAAAAACTGGATCTCTCGTACAGGTCCCTTGACCTTGCTTCGTTTTACGGCAAAATCAGCATCCAAAAGAATCTGAATTATTTTCTCACCTTTCTCAAAGACTTCTTTCGCTGTGTCGCCCCATACGATGATGTCATCAATATATTGCAAGTGTTCTGGAGATTTACCTTGCTCCAGAGTGGTCTGATCAGTCCATGGCAGATGGTAGGACTGTGTTTCCACCCCTGGGGCAAGCGATTCCACGTGTACTGGATGCCCCTCCAGGTGAAAGCAAACTGCGGCCCACACTCTGCTGCTACCAGAATAGAGAAAAATGCATTAGCAATGTCAATTGTAGCATACCACTTAGCTGCCTTTGGCTCCAGTTCAAATTGCAGTTCTAGCATGTCAGGCACAGCAGCACTCAGTGGTGGTGTAACTTCATTCAGGCCACAATAGTCTGCAGTTAGTCTCCACTCATCACTAGAATTACGCACTGGCCAGATTGGGCTGTTAAAAGGTGAGCGACTCTTACTGATCACACCCTGGCTTTCCAATTGACGGATCAACTTCTGGATAGGAATCAAAGAGTCTCGCTTGGTGCGATATTGCCAGCGATGCACTGTCGTGGTAGCACTTGGCACCTGCTGATCGTCAACCATCAGCAGTCCTACTAAAGAAGGTTCATCTGAAAGACCAGGCAAATCAGACAGCTGTTCAGTTTTCTCAGTGTCCACAGCTGCTATACCAAATGCCCACCTTTTGGGTCCTTAAAATACCCTCTCCTGAGGTAGTCTATGCCAAGGATGCACGGAGCATCTGGACCAGTCACAATGGGATGCTTTTGCCAGTTTTTTCCAGTTAGGCTCATTTCACCCTCTACAACAGTCAGTTCCTGGGATCCCCCAGTCACTCCAACAATATTGATGGATTGCGTTCCTTTATAATTACAAGGAATTATTATGCACTGAGCACCAGTGTCCACTAAAGCTTTGTACTCCTGGGGGTGTGTTGTACCAGGCCATCGTATTTGTACAGTCCAATAAACTCTGTTATCCCTTTCCTCCAACTGGTTGGAGGCAGGGCATCTCTAGATTCTGTTTTGCACAGTCTCTGGGTGTGAATTAGAGGTTCCTTCAAGAGCATCAGAATCTCTTCTGCTCCTTTTGCAAACTGGAGCAGTCACCTTCCTAGGAGTTTTTCCTTTTATCTCACGTACTCGTTCCTGAAGTTCTGAGGTAGGTCTTCCATGCCACTTATTCATTTTTTCTCCCTGCTCATGTAGGAAGAACCACAGTGAACCTCTTTTTGTGGGCTGCCTCTGTCCTCTCTGTCGGGATTGGAAACACCTTCTCCTAATAGCTGAAACATAGGTTTGTACAGGTCGTGAATGAATGGTACGTGTCTTCTCTGAATTCTTTGCTTGCTCTCAGGCAACATGCTTTCATGCACAGGATCATCCGAGAACAGGCACATATCTGCAGGTTGAGGTAGAATGTTTCCAAAGGGGTCATTTAGCCAAAGAAGAGCAGAGCCTGATATCAGGCAAAAATCAGGTCTGAAAGAACTTGGGCCGCTTCCTGCCAGCAGGAAAAGCCTCCATGCTCTGCACTTCTTCTTCTTCTTTATTTGTGCTTCAGACCACACTCTCTTCGTTTTCCTTTCCCTTACAATTGCCTAGAACGCGCCACTGCTCCCCTCCCTTCCAGGCCCTCTCATCAGCACTTCTGGGATATGCCCGGAGGGAGCGCTGCATGCACACAACACGTCTTGGACCCCACACACAGCGCCCTCATATTCTTCCCATCGGAGAGAATACCGCACCAGCGTAGAGCAGTTCCAGTGCTCACGCGTGTGACCAGCACAGCTCCAGTGCGGAAAGGATTAGCGTGCTTTGAATGTCTTGTCCGTGCATTCTCTTCTGGCAGTAAGGATGGCTAGGAAAGACAGCCATAGCAGGGGCTCTTAGCCTGCTTTATTTCCTGCACGTCTTGATCTGAGGATAGCAGTTGGTATGGACAGGGATTGGTTTCTTCTCTGTGTGTGCATACGTGCCCCAGGCAGGTCTGTGTGACCAACGGATTTTGTGGCTTTACGTGTAGGAAACAGTATGTGTATCACGCTGTGTGATCACAACTCTGCATGTGTGTTCAAGAACTGTGTGCAGCTTGATTTGTGATTGCTAGTATGGAATGAGTGCGGATGAAACTTTACGGTTAGACCGAAGTTATTGATATTAAAGTCTTTGCTGCCATCTAGCGTCTCTACACAGTAACGCAGCCCGTTTCTGCGGGGCTTCTGAGGGTTTATTCAGTTGTCCACACATCGATTTCTCCACGTGGCAGCTGTCCTCGGAAGCGCAACCAGTACACACTTAAGTAATTGATTAGATTCTTACTTACAATGCACCTAGTAATTTCTAGTCCAGCATAAACTAAGCACCCTGCCTTTATACCTCTTCATCTTCTGTCTCCAGCTTGTCACGCAGGAGGATCTGAAATTTGAAAACTATCCCTTCGTTTTGCAGGTGGTTAGAAAGCATTTATCACGGCATTGGTTACTGACAGGCAAGTCCTTTGTACCTTAATCACAGTCTACATTATGTTAGCAGCTTCTCTTCATATCGCTTTCGTGTCCACATGCAAGCAGAGGAATAGTCAGCTACTGTACAGAAACTCTTGCCCAAACCTTCACAGTTGTACACATGATGCAGCTCTTGTATAAATAATAGTCCAGAAAAACCCACGTGCATGTACAACCCCACGGAGGCTCTCACAAGAGAGCTCTCTCTTACAAACACAGGACCACGTCCAAAATTTTGCATCACTACCATCGTGTAGAATCGTCCAACCGCGTGTATGTGTGTGCAGACTGACAAATTTCTATGCAGAGATCTGATACATGAATGGCTACACGTGCAGCCAAATCACATAGGCTCTGCTGTTCTGTCACCAAATGAGTACTTTGAAAACTTTTCTCTGGTAGATCTACCACGCAGCTTTTTTCTCGTGTGACTGTGAAGTCAGTGCAGGGAAACCGTCTCTATCAAACACACTTCAATCCTGCCTTGGTTTTGCTTTGTGGCCTCTACCCAGATGATTTCCCTTTTCTCTGTTCACTTGAGACGTCATGATTGTTCTGTTAGACACTGACACAACCAACACACACAGTGTCAACAGACACACTCCGTTGAGCTCAACACCAGCGCAGATGCACATAGGTGACGAAAGGATCACACACTCTTGTTGAGAGAAAGACATGAACCCATACGCATGTTGAGAGACAGATAGATTCAGCAGTCTCTTTTGCATACAGCCCTTCAGGGTGACCGTCTCCACACTACACCGGGTCATGTCTGCAGGTATCCTAGACGTTGAGTCATGACAACACACCTAACTCTGCCAAAATACCAAGCAGTTACAGGAAAGACGCTTGCTCTCACACAAGCACACAAGTGTTTGCCCTCATCTCTATGTCAGGGACAAGCTTGTGAAGAGATGCTCTGCTGTTCTTTCTCGTTATGACACTGTTGAGGGTTAAGATTGCGGGGTGACAATAAAACCCTGGCAGATGTATTGTTAACCTCCTCTCCCTCCCACACTTCCCCGTTTTGCCCCTCCCTCTCCCCCCTTCCTCTAAGGTCAGGCGATCGGGAGGGAAAGAAGAACAGAGAGAAGAGAGTTGGAAAAAAATTAAAGATGTTTTACTAATGCTACTAATAAGAATAGAGAAAATAATACAAAATATACAAAACCAATCTTGAAAGTCTCAGCAACTGCAGAACCGGCACCCAAAGTCCTGGATTGGACTCTGCAGCCAACCGGAGCTGCCTTCAGTCTCTCACTAGGCCTCAGTTCGTAGGGACGACTAGCAAGGTCCTCTCCTAATGTCAGCCATAGGGAAAAGGGACGAGATCCTCGTGATCTCCCACTTTTATATGAAGTATTCACGTGAATGGAATGTTATACACACCTGGTCAGTTTCTTGGTCACTTGTTTCTCGTCGCCCCTCTCGTGAGATGTCCATCCACGCTTATAAATAAGTTTGCATTCCATTGCTAGGTTTACCAAAACATGTGTCTGGTTCTCCAGGAAATTGAAGTTAATATGAAGGCTTTAGCTGACAGGCAAAATTCACTGAAAGAGAAAGAGAAACTTGTCTTTAACAAAACCAGGACATTCCACCCCTTATAATATGCCATTCACTGAATACTTAAACCTTATCAATACAATCTATCAACATAATCTGATTAATCACTACTACTATATATATATACATATGTACATATATACGCAGGAGTAATTAATCTTAATCAGTGGACCATCCTTTGAAAAGTTCATTAAGTTCATTTTGTCACGACAGTCTCCCAGGGCAGGAAAAATGGTACAAGTGCATCTCATGACCACTGTTTGTGGGTTAAAAACATCAACTTCGAAGAAGTTGTCAGGCGCCACTCGAACAAGCTAGCTCTGGTTTCATCATCACTGTCTTGATCTGAAAGACACTTATTAAATACTGTTAGTATGGCAATTCACATCCTGCAGTTCAGTATTGAATATTTTCACCTAAACTCAAATCCCCTTGAGGTACACACCGAACTTCTCCATCCTTAAGCATCACCCACCAGGTGCTGCCAGGTCCCTGGGCAAAAACAATCCCACGAATGGGCTTGCCTTTGCCTGAGTCAGGAGTAACCCAGACTGCCTTTCCTAACATATTTTTCATGTGTACTACAGGAACTTTATCTCCTTCTACAGTCCGTAGAATTTCTGATAGGGCAGGCCCGGCTCAATTGGTTGATCCCCTAGTGTTGACCAACCAAGTGTCTTTTGCTAAATGTGAATCCCAGGTTTTAAAGGTTCCATTACCAAGTGCCTTTAGTGTAGTTTTTAGCAAACCATTGTACCTTTCAATTTTCCCAGAGGCTGGTGCATGATATGGAATATGATATACCCACTCAATACCATGTTCTTTGGCCCATTTGTCTATAATACTGTTTTTGAAATGAGTACCATTGTCTGATTCAATTCTTTCTGGCGTACCGTGTCGCCAAAGGACTTGCTTTTCAAGGCCCAAGATAGTATTTCGGGCTGTAGCATGAAGTACGGCATATGTTTCCAATCATCCAGTGGTTGCTTCCACCATTGTAAGTACATAACGCTTACCTTGACGTGTTTGTGGAAGTGTAATATAATCAATCTGCCAAGCTTCTCCATACTTATACTTCAACCATCGCCCCCCATACCATATAGGCTTTAACCGTTTCGCTTGTTTGATTTCGGCGCAAGTTTCACATTCATGAATAACCTGTGAAATAGTGTCCATAGTTAAATCCACCCCTCGATCGCGAGCCCATTTATATGTTGCATCTCTACCTTGATGCCCTGAAGCATCATGGGCCCACCGAGCTAGGAAAAGTTCACCTTTATGTTGCCAGTCCAAGTCCACCTCAGCTACTTTAATCTTAGCAGCTTGATCTGCTTGTTGGTTGTTTAGATGTTCCTCGGTGGCTCGACTTTTAGGCACATGAGCATCTACATGACGAACTTTCACAGGCAGGCTCTCTAGCCGAGCAGCAATGTCTTGCCACAGTGTGACAGCCCAAATGGGTTTACCTCTGCGCTGCCAGTTGCTTTTCTTCCATTGCTGTAGCCACCCCCACAAGGCATTTGCTACCATCCATGAGTCAGTATAGAGATAAAGTATTGACCACTTTTCTCGTTCAGCAATGTCCAAAGCCAGCTGGATGACTTTCACTTCTGCAAATTGACTCGATTCACCTTGTCCTTCAGTGGCTTTTATAACTTGTCGTGTGGGACTCCACACAGCAGCTTTCCACCTTTGATGTTTTCCTACAAGACGACAGGATCCATCTGTGAACAGTGCATACTGCTTATCAGTCTCTGAAAGAGTATTATACGGTGGTGCTTCTTCAGCACGTTTTACTTCCTCATCTGAAGACATCCCAAAGTCTTTGCTTTCTGGCCAGTCTGTAATCACCTCTAAGATCCCTGGGCGATTGGGACTTCCAATTCGAGCTCGTTGCGTGATCAGTGCAATCCATTTACTCCACGTAACTTCGGTTGCATGATGTGGAGAGGGAACCGTCCCTTTTAACATCCAGCTCAGCACCGGCAGTCGAGGTGCTCGGAGGAACTGTGCTTCAGTCCCGATCACTTCTGCAGCAGCTTGAGCTCCTTCATATGCTGCTAGTATCTCTTTTTCAGTTGGAGTATAGTTCGCGTCAGATCCTTTGTATCCTCGACTCCAAAAACCTAAGGGTCAGCCTTGGGTTTCTCCTGTTGCTTTCTGCCAGAGACTCCAGGTAAGTCCATTATCTCCGGCTGCAGTGTAGAGCACATTTTTAACATCTAGTCCAGTCCGAACTGGTCCAAGGGCCACCGCAAGAGTTATCTCATGCTAAATTTGTTCAAAGGCTTGTCGCTGTTCAGGGCCCCACTCAAATTGGTTGTTTTTACGAGTCACTCGATAGAGAGGGCTCACAATCTGGCTGTAGTCAGGAATATGCATTCTCCAAAAACCTACAACGCCCAAGAAGGTCTGTGTCTCCTTTTTATTACTAGGTGGAGACATTGCAGAAATTTTGTTGATCACATCCATTGGGATCTGACGACGGCCATCTTGCCATTTTATTCCTAAAAACTGGATCTCTCGTGCAGGTTCCTTGACCTTGCTTCGTTTTATGGCAAAACCAGCATCCAAAAGAATCTGAATTATTCTCTCACCTTTCTCAAAGACTTCTTTTGCTGTGTCGCCCCATACGATGATGTCATCAATATATTGCAAGTGTTCTGGAGATTTACCTTGCTCCAGCGTGGTCTGGCAGATGGTAGGACTGTGTTTCCACCCCTGGGGCAAGCGATTCCACGTGTACTGGATGCCCCTCCAGGTGAAAGAAAACTGCAGCCTGCACTCTGCTGCTACAGGAATAGAGAAAAATGCATTAGACACACACACTGTCCAATGGGGTTTGTGACACGACATGCTGTCCAATAGAGCTTGTGACACACACGATGTTCAATGGGGTTTGGGACACACATGCTTTTTAATATGGTTTGTGACAAACACGCTGTCCAATGAGGTTTGTGACACACACGGTATCCAATGGGGTTTGTGACACACACACTGTCCAGTGAGGTTTGTGCCATACACGTCCTCCAATGAGGTTTGTGGCATACACAATCTGTCCAATGGGGTTGGTGAAACACACACTGTCCAGAGGGCTTTGTGAAACACACACGCTGTCCAATGGGTTTTGAGACACACACGCTGTCCAATGGGATTTGTGATACACACGCTATCTAGTGGCGTTTGTGACACACATTCGCTGTCCAAAGGGGTTTGCGACACACACGCTGTCAAATGGGGTTGGTGACACACACGCTGTCCAATGGGGATTGTGACACACACGCTGTCCAAAGTGGTTTTCGACACACGCTCTGTCCAATGTAATTTGTGACACACAGACTGTCCAATGAGTTTTGTGACACACACGCTATCCAATGGGTTTTGTGACACACACATTGTCCAGTAGGGTTTCTGAAACACACACTGTCCAGAGGGCTTTGTGACACACATGATCTCCAATGGGGTGTGAGACACACAGGCTATCCAATGAGTTTTGTGACACAAACACAGTCAAATGGGTTTTATGATACAGACGCTGTATAATGGGGTTTGTGACACGCACACTGTCCAATGGCGTTTTGGAAACACACGCTGTCCAATGGGGTTTGAGACACACACAATGACCAGAGGGGTTTGAGACCCACACGCTGTCCAAAGGGGTTTGTGACACGCACACGGTCCAATGGGGTTTCTGACACACACGCTGTCCAATAGAGTTTGTGACACACAGGCTGTCCAGTGGAGTTTGTGACACACAGGCGCTGTCCATTGAGATTTGTGACACACACACTGTCCAATGGGGTTTGTGACACACACGCTTTCAATCGGGTTTGTGACACACATGCTGTCCAATGGTGTTTGTGAGACACACGGTATTTAATGGGTTTTGTGACACACACACTATCCAATGGGGTTTGTGACACACTCTCCAATGGGATTTGTGACACACACGCCCTCCAATGGGATTTGTGACACATACAATCTGTCCAATGTGGTCTGTGAAACAGACACTGTCCAGAGGGCTTTGTGAAACACACACGCTATCTAATGGGGTTTGAGACACACACGCTACTTAATGAGGTTTGCGACACACACACTGTCCAATGGGGTTTGTGACAGACACACTGTCCAATGGAATTTGTGAAACGCACGCTGTCCAATGGGTTTTGTGACACACACACTGTCTAATAGAGTTTGAAACACAGACGCTGCCCAATGGGTTTTTTGACACACACATTGTCCAGTGTTGTTTGTGACACACACAATGTCCAGGTGGGTTTATGACACACACACTGTCCAATGGGGTTCGTGACACACACAATGTCCAGGAGGGTTTGTGACACACACACTGTACAAACTGGTTTGTGACAACACGCTGTCCAACTGGGTTTTTGACTCATACGCTGTCCAATGGAGTTTAAGACACACACGCTGTCCAATGGCGTTTGTGACACACACACACTGTCCAATGGGGTTTGAGACATACATGCTGTCAAATGGGGTTTGTGACACACACACTGTCTAATAGGGTTTGAGACACAGACACTGCCCAATGGGTTTTGTGAAACACACACTGTCCAATGGGGTTCGTGATACACACAGTGTCCAGGGGGGGTTTTAACACACACACTGTACAAAGGGATTTGTGACACACACATTGTCCAGTGAGGTTTGTGCCACACACGCCCTCCAATGAGGTTTGTGACACACACAATCTGTCCAATGGGGTTGGTGAAACACACACTGTCCAGAGGGCTTTGTGAAACATACACACTGTCCAATGTTGTTTCAGACACACACACTGTCCAATGGGGTCTGTGACACACACGCTGTCCAATGGGTTTTGAGACACACACGCTGTTCAATGGGGTTTGTGACACACACGCTGTCTAGTGGCATTTGTGAACACACACTCGCTGTCCAATGGGCTTTGCGGCACACACGACCTCCAATGGGGTTTGTGACACACACTCTGTGCAGTGGAATTTGTGACATACACGCTGCCCAATGGGTTTTGTGAAACACACACGCTGGCCAGTGGTGTTTGAGACACACACACAGTTCAAAGGTGTTTGAGACACAGACGCTGGCCAATGGGGTTTGTGACACACACATGCTGGCCAATGGTGTCTGCGACACACACACTGTCCATGGAGTTTGTGACACACACGCTTTCCAATAGGGTTTGTGACACACACGGCGTACAATGGGGTTTGAGACATACACACTGTCCAATGGGATTTGTGACACACACACGCTGTCCAATGGGGTTTGTGAAACACACGCTGTCCAATGGGGTTTGTGACACACACTCTGTCCAATGGAATTTGTGACACACACGCTGTCCAATGGGGTTTGTGAAACACACGCCCTCCAATGAGGTTTATGACATACAGACTGTCCAAAGGGTTTTTTGACACACACGCTGTCCAATGAGGTTTGACATTCACACGCTATCCAATAGGGTTTGAGACACACACGCTGTCCAATGGGGTTTTTTTAAACACACAATGTCCAAAGAGGTTTGTGAAATACACGTTTTCCAACGGGGTTTGTGACGCACTCACTGTCCAATGGGGTTTATGATACACACACTGTCCAACATAGTTTGTGACACACACGCTGTCCAATGGGGTTTGTGACACACACGCTTTCCAATAGGGTTTGTGACACACACGCTGCCCAATGGGGTTTGTGAAACACACGCCCTCCAATGAGGTTTATGACACACACACTGTCCAAGGGGTTTTGTGACACACACTCTGTCCAATGGGGTTTGACATTCACACGCTATCCAATGGGGTTTGTAGACACACACAATGTCCAATGGGGTTTGAGACACACACGCTGTCAAATGGGATTTTTGGCACACACACGCTGTCCAATGGGTTTTTTTTAAACACACAATGTCCAAAGCGGTTTGTGACACACATGCTGTCCAACGGGGTTTGTGACACACACACTGTCCAATGAGGTGAGAGACACACACGCTGTCCCACTGAGTTTGCAACCCCAAACCCATTTTCCTTGAAATTCCCCAAAACCACCACCCCTTAATCTTTCACCATCAGATCCTTCCCTGTACACCCTGCACCCCAAAATCCTGCATGCCCAGATACTGAACATGCGAAACCTGCATCCACAACCCTAAGTACTTCCCCAAAACTTCCCCTGACCCTGCAGCCAAGCTCCTGCACCCCAAGCCCTGCACCCTCAAATCTTGCACCCCCCCAAACAACCCAGCACCCCAAACCATTCTCCCCCAAATCCTGCCCCTCAAATCCTACAATCCCAAGACCTGCATCCTAAACTCTGGCCCCCAAACCCTGCACCCTGAAATCATACAGCTTCAAACACTGAAAGCCCAAATCCTAACCACTCCAAACCCTGCACCCTAAGATCCCACTACCCTACACCCTGCACCCTCAAATTCTGAACCCCAGGAACCTGCACCCCCAGACCAGATACCACTAAATCCAGAACCCCAAAACCCTACTCCCCAACCCTGCACCCCCAAATCTTGCGCCACCTATTCCTCCACCCCCTTAACACTGCACCCTCAAAACCTGCACCCCTAATTCCTGCACCACCAAATCTTGCAAGCTCAAAACCTCCTCCCTGCAAAACCCGCACCCCAAACCCTGCACCCCCAAATCCTACCCCCAAAACCTTGCAGTCCTTAATCCTGCCCCTCAAATCCTGCACTCCCAAAACCTGCTCCCTAAATCCTTCTCCTCTAACCCTGCACCCTCAAAACCTGAACCCCAGAACACGGCACACTCTACACCTCTAGATGCTGAAGCCTTAAACCCTGCACCCCCAGAAAACTTCCTCTTAAAACCAATGCACCCCCAAATCCTGAACCCCCAGATCCTTCTGCTACATACCCTGCACCTCTAAATCCTGCACTCTCATATACCTGCACCTCAAATAATTCCCCCAAACCCTGCACCCCTCAAACCCTGCACCCCAAACCTCAGCAGCCCCAGATCCTGCTTACCCAAACCTTGCCCCCGGCAACCTTGCCCTACCAAACCCTTCACCCCAAACCCCTGAATCCCCAAACCCTGCACCTCAAATCCTGCACCCCGAAATCATACACCCCAAAACACTGAAAATCCAAATCCTAACCCCACCAAACCCTGCACTCTCAAAACCTGTAGCCCCATAACCCTGTACCCAAAATGTACCTTTGTACCCTTCCCCACAAACCCTTCACCCCTAAACCCTCCACCCTAAATCCCTGCAGTCCCAAATCCCGCCTATCCTTGTCACCCCAACCCAGGACCCCAAATCCTGTTCCCTAAGATCCTGCTGTTCAAATCCTCCAACCCGAACTGCTGCATCCCCAAATCCTTCACCCCAATATCCTGCACCCCCAAATACTGCACCCAAAATACTGTTCCCCAAACCCTGCAGCCCCAAATCCCACATCCCCAGATCCTTCCACCAAAAACTAATGCACCCCCAAACCCTGAAACCACAGATGCTGCTTGCCACATATCCTGCACCCCGAACATCGAACCCCAAAATCCTGCGCTCTTATAACCCTGCACCTCAAATAATTCCCCCAAACACTGCATGCCCAAATTCTGCCCCCCAAGCTTGCCCCTCCAAAACCTGCACCCCTAAACTCTGCACTCCAAACCCCTGCACCCCAAGATCCTGCTACACTAAACCCTGCACCCCCAAATCCTGCCCCACAATCCCAGTATTTCCAACCTCTGCACCCCAAAACCCTGCAGCTCGAAATCTGAACCACCAGATCCCGCACTCCAATATCCTGCAAACCTAAACCATGAACCCTTGAAGCATGCACTCCCAAATCCTGCCCCCAGATCCTTTACCCTGCACCCTGAACCCTAAATCCTGCCCTACCAAACTCTTCATCCCAAATTGCTGCACCCCAAATTGCTGCGTTTCACATATCCCATTGGACAGTGTGTCTGTCACAAACCCCATTGGATAGCATGTGTGTCTCAAACCCCATTAGATAGCGTGTGTGTTTCACAAAGCCCTCTGGACAGTGTGTGTTTCACCAACCTCATTGGACAGATTGTGTGTGTCACAAACCTCATTGGCGGGCATGTGTGGCACAAACCTCACTGGACAGCGTGTGTGTCACAAACCCCATTGGACAGTATGTGTGTCATAAACCCCCCTGGACATTATGTGTGTCACAAAAAACATTAGACAGTGTGTGTTTCACAAAACCCATTGGGCAGCGTCTGTGTCTCAAACCCTATTAGACAGTGTGTGTGTCACAAAACCCATTGGATAGCGTGCGTTTCACAAACCCCATTGGATAGCGCGTGTGTCTCAAACCCCATTGGACAGTGTGTGTGTGTCACAAATTCCATTGGACAGAGTATGTCTCAAAAACCTCATCGGACACCGTGTGTGTCACAAACCCTATTCGAAACCGTGTGTGTCACAAACCCCATTGGACAGCGTGTGCGTCTCAAGCCCCATGGGACAGGATGTGTGTCACAAATCTCATTGGACAGCATGTGTGTCTCAAGCCCCATTGGACAGTGTGTGCCTCACAAACCCCATTGGCCAGCGTGTGTATCAATACCCCATTGGACAATGTGTGTGTAACAAACCCCATGGGAGGGTTTGTTTGTGTGAAAAACCCCATTGGACATCATGTGTGACTAAATCTCCATTAGAGAGTGTGTGTGTCGCAATCCCCATTGGAAAGCGTGTGTGTGTCTCAAACCCCTTTGGACAGCGTGTGTGTCTGAAACCCCATTGGACAGCGTGTGTGTCTGAAACCCCATTGGACAGTGTGTGTGCCACAAACCCCATTGAATAGTGTGTGTGTCACAAACCTAATTGAAGAGTATGTGTGTCACAAACGCAACTGGATACCGTGTGTGTCTAAAACCCCATTGGACAGTGTGTGTGTCAAAAATTCCATTAAATAGAGTGTATGTCACAAACCCCACTGCACAGCGTGTGTGTCACAAACCCTATTGGAAAGCGTGTTTGTCACAAACCCCATTGGACAGCGTGTGTGTGTAACAAACCCCATTGGAGAGAGTGTGTGTTTCAGAAACCCCATTGGATAGCGTGTGTATTTCAAACCCCTTTGGACAACGTATGTGTCTAAAACTCCATTGGACAGTGTGTGTGTCACATACCCTATTAGAGAGTTAGTGTGTCTCAAACCCCACTGGACAAAGTGTGTCACAAACCGCATTGGACAGCGTGTGTGTCTCAAACTCCATGGGACAGCGTGTGTGTCTCAAACCCCATGGGACAGTGTGTGTGTCTTAAACCCCATTAGTCAGTGTGTGTTTCACAAACCCTATTGGACAGCTTGTGTTTCACAAACCCCATTGTACAGTGTGTGTGTCTCAAACCCCATTGGAGGGCGTGTGTGTCACAAAACCCATGTGACAGTGTGTGTGTTCCAAACCCCTTTGGATAGCGTGTGTGCCTCAAACCTATTGGACAGTGTGTGTGTCACAAATTCCATTGGACATAGTGTGTGTCATAAAGCCCACTGGACAGTGTGTGTTTCACAAACCCCATTGGATAGTGTGTGTGTGTCTCAAACCATATTAGACAGTGTGTGTGTTACAAACCCCATTGGTCAGCATCTGTGTAACAGCCCCACCGGAGAGCATGTGTGTCTAAAACTCCATTGGACATTGTGTGTGTCACAAACACCACTGGAAATCTTGTGTGTCACAAATGCCATTGGACAGCGTGTGTCTGAAACCTCAGTGGACAGCGTGTGTTTCTCAAACCCCATGGACAGTGTGTGTGTCACAAACACAAGTGGAAAGCGTGTGTGTGTCACAAACTCCATTGGGCAGTCTGTGTGTCACAAACCCCATTGGGCAACGTGTGAATCACAAACCTCATTGGACAGCATGTGTTTCTCAAACCCCATTGGACAATGTGTGTGTCACAAACCCCATTGGTCAGCGTGTGTTTCAAAGCCCCATTGGACAGTGTGTGTGTCACAATTTCCATTAGACAGCGTGTGGTGTCACAAACCGCAGTGGACAGTGTATGTTTCACAAATTCCATTGGACAGAGTGTGTGTCACAAACCCCATTGGACAGCGTGTGCGTCTCAAATTCCATTGGCTAGTGTGTGCGTCTCACACCCCATTCGACAGTGTGTGTGTGTCAAATCCCATTGGACAGCGTGTGTTTGTCGAAAACCCCGTTGGACAGTGTGTGTGTCAAAAACACCATTGGACAGCGTCAGTGTCACAAACTCTATTGTACGCCGTGTGTGTCACAAACCCCATTGGACAGTGTGTGTCTCAAACCCCACTGGACAGCATGTGTGTTTCAAACCCCATGGACAGTGTGTGTGTCACAAACACCAGTGGACACCATGTGTGTGTCACAAACCCTTTGGACAGCCTGCGTTTCACAAACCCCATTGGACAATGTCTGTGTCATAAACCCCATTGGATACCATGTGTATCTCAAACCTCATTGGACAGCGTGTGTGTCACAAAACCCATTAAACAGTGTGTGTGTCGCAAAGCCCTCTGGACTGCGTGTGTGTCTCAAACCCAATTGGACAGTGTGTGTGTCACACACCCTGTTGGACATCGTTCGTTTCACAAACCCCTTTGGACAGTGTGTGTGTCATAAACTCCATTGGATACCGTGTGTATCTCAAACCCCATGGACAGTGTGTGTGTCACAAACACCAGTGGACAGCATGTGTGTGTCACACACCCTGTTGGACAGTGTTCCTTTCACAAACCCCTTGGGACAGTGTGTGTGTCATAAACCCCATTGGATACCGTGTGTTTCTCAAACTCCATTGGATAGTGTGTGTGTCACAAACCCCTTTGGACAGTGTGTTAGTCACAAACATAGTAGGAGACCGTGTGTTTCTCAAACCCCATTGGACAGTGTGTGTGTCACAAACTCCTTTGGTGAGTGTGTGTGTCACAAACACCGTAGGAGACCGTGTGTTTCACAAACCCCATTGGACAGTGTGTGTGTCACGAACTCCATTGGATAGCGTGTGAATGTAAAACCCCATTGGACAGCATTTGTGTGAAAAAACCCATTGCACAGTGTATGTGTCACAAACCCCATTGGAGGGTGTGTGTGTCACAAACCCCATTGGACAGCGTATGTGACTAAAACTCCATTGCACAGTGTCTGTGTCACAAACCCCATTGGAAACCGTGTGTGTGTCACAAGCACTGTTGGACAGCGTGTGTCTCAAACCCCTTTGTGTTAGTAATGAACCAGTTTTACAAAATGTTCCTGAAAGGATGAATCAGTTTTGTAAGCTGTCTCTTAGAGGATGTTCAAGCATATCGTGTTCGAGTATACTCTTATCTTAACAACCTAGCTTTTATCTTAGCCTAAATACGCATAGAGTGAGGACACTGCATATGATCTAAATAGTTCCAAGATGTTGTAATCGATGTTGTAATCAATACTGAGTAACCGTTACGTATCTTAATGAATATATGAATATGTATGTGAATGGACTGTATAAATACTGTCTAACTTAAACTGACCTGCGAAGCCAGCTTTGGGTGCGAACCCCTGTTTTCCCAGCCCTGAAATAAAGCACCGCATATAACTACGCCCGTGGTTATGTGTCCTAGATGGCACCTCGTGGGCTGCTGAGGCGGGTCGCGTCTCGATCCTGCTCCGGCTAACACCGAGGTATTCTTGGGGAGTGCATCGGACGCGACCGACCCTCTGCTGCTCACGACGGACCTCTGACTGGTAAGAAGGTGCTTTATCTGGATTATTGGGTACCCACCTGGTCTGGTATCCTGCTGGTCAGGCATCTGGTAGCCTGCCGGTCAGATGTGGCAAAAGCCACGCTCGGTTGGGCAGGGAGCTCCCGGGGTATTGCCTAGGTAGCCGTCCGTCAGACAGAGGGAAACCTCTGCAGGCTCAGCATCTGGTCTGGTTATTTGTGCCGCAGGCTCAGCACCTGGTCTGGTTATTTGTGCGCACCTGGTCTGGTTATTTGTGCTGCTCAGCACCTGGTCTGTAGTTCTGGTGATTTAATCTGTATTTACTGTTGAAACCGGTGATTTGATCCTGTTTACTGTTGTTCTGTGTTATCTTTCTGTGTTACTTATCTGTATCCTTCTGTGTTGATATGTCCAATTCAAACGTATCGCCGTCAAATTGCTTTCTGAAACATTAGAAGGAGGCTGGGTTTGGACAGTTTATGCATAAAAAGAAGTGTAATTGTGACCTGTTTGCATATTTGAACTCGGTATTCGTTTGGGTGTCTGAGCTCAGTATTTTAGGTTTTATGTTTATATTTGGTACCAAAAGAATTTGTTTGGGGAAATAATTACAAAATAAGAACCGGTTCCGTTACTAAAGTGCCACCTTGCTCCCCCTTCAGATGCATCTGTACACATGAAAGTAAATTGAGTTAGCTGTATTGCAGTTAGTGTTGTTCTGTGGATAGACTGATTTGGATCTAAAATTAATGTCAGGGATTGATGCTTAATATGCTGTTTATTGACATCTGTAAGAAGATACAAAAGGTAGGAGCTGAGAGATGTAACTATTGTTCAGCTAATTAGAATTACATATAAAGTTTATAATCGCAGGAATTAAATGGAGAGAGAAAAGGGCAAAAGGAGCCTACACCTGTGCCCGGCAGCTTCTCCTTGATAAATTGCGGAGAAAAAAAAAAAAAAAAAAAAAAAAAAAGGTGAAAAGCTGACTGTCTGCTAAAGCGGTGAAAAAGGTGGGGGGGGGGAGCGGCGGCTGCTAGACTGCTAGAGCTGAGGCAGCTCCTCTCCTCCGGGCTCGCCGCCCGCGGGGGATGAAGCGGTGGGGGGGGATCATCAAACGTAATAGCACCCCTGCGGCAGGCAGTAGGTGTGGGGGGGAACCAGTCTATGTAAAAGTTCCGTTTTCGTCAGAGGATTTAGTAATCTGGAAACAATCAGCTGGTCCTTACCGAGAAAACCCGGACAAGGTTGCAAGGGTAATTAAAATGATAATTAAAATGCAGAATCCTGGCTGGGACGATTTGCAAGTGATTCTTGACGCATTAATGGACTCTACAGAAAAAGATATGGTTATACGGGTAGCAAGAGAGAAAGTAAGGGAGGATATTCGGAATGGGACAGTGAGCGGTAATGTTGATGAAAATTTTCCAAAAGAAGATCCCCGATGGAATTATAATACGGGAGGCGGGTTATGCCGTCTCCGGAGGTATCAGGATTGGTTATTGATTGGCGTTCAAACTGCTATGCCGAAACAAATGAATTGGTCAAAATTGTATAATGTGATGCAGGAAAAGAATGAGTCTCCCTCGGCCTTTTAGAAAGATTAAAAGAAGCTGCCAAAACCGGATGTAAAATTTTTAGTAGACACAGGGGCTACTTAGTCTGTACTGAATTCCTTACAGGGGACGGTAGGTCACAGAGCTACAACAACTGTTGGTGCCACAGGGAACGAGGAAGTATGGCCATTCCTACAACCCTTGGATTTGTGTTTTGGAGAAAAGGAACTAACCCACAAGTTCTTATATGTTCCAGACTGTCCAGTTTCCCTTTTAGGACGGGATTTATTGACCAAATTGGATGCCGTAATAACATTTGAGGATGGAAACCTGGTAATGAAGATTCCAGAATCTAAGGTAGGACAAATTCTGTTATTAAAAGAAAGCCTGGTAGTCAGTGGAGGAGGCTGTGATTCCTATGGTATGGGAGACTGACATACCTGGGAAATCAAAAACAGCCCAGCCTGTAAAAGTGGAACTGAAGGAAGATGCCAAGGCAGTACAGTTGAGGCAGTACCCACTGAAACTAGAAGCTAGGTTAGGAATAGTACCTCTAATTGAAAAATTCTTGAAATATGGTATTCTAGAGGAATGTGAATCAGAATATAATACTCCAATTTTTCCAGTAAAGAAACCTGATGGTAGTTATCGATTAGTCCAAGATTTGCGGGCTGTAAACCAGATCACTAAGGACATTTATCTGGTAGTTGCAAATCCATATACCTTGTTAGCATCTGTGAAAGAGAAATATAAATGGTTTACTGTACTTGATCTAAAAGATGCCTTCTTCTGCATACCCCTTGACCATGAAAGCAAAAAGCTATTTGCCTTTGAATGGGAAAAAATACTTCAGACGGAACACCAGAAGTGTCACTGGGGTGCAGAAGCATTGGTAACTTATCTAAAGAAAACAAATTATCTCGGTCCAGATGTTAACAATGGCAAAGTCTATTACAGCTAAGTGTGAATTTTGCTTGAAAAATAATACTCTAGTAAAAAGAAAAATAGAAATGGGAAAATTAAGACAGGCATGCAACCTGGGGATTGTTGGCAAATAGATTACGCGGAACTCCCCAGAACTCGTGGATATAGATATCTACTCGTTGTGGTGGATACCTTTTCTGGATGGCCAGAAGCCTTCCCTTGTCGCACCAACCAAGCAAAAGAAACTGTGAAATGGTTATTAAAAGAAATAATCCCTAGATTTGGGGTACCAATAGGAATATCATCCAATAGGGGGCCCCATTTTGTGGCACAACTGGTAAAGGAGGTTAGCAGATGTTTAGGGATTCAGTGGGATCTGCATACTCCCTGGAGGCCCCAGTCCAGTGGACAGGTAGAGAAAATGAACCAAACTTTAAAAAGACAACTTAGTAAGGTCTGTCAGGAGGCAAAGATTCAATGGCCACAGGCCTTACCAATAGCATTGTTGTGTATCAGGATAAAACCTAAGAGCGGAATGTCAGTAAGTCCGTACGAAATTCTGTATGGCAAACCCTATGAAGCACCAAACCCAAATCCAGAGGTCCACATAAAGGGTAATCAGGACTTGTACAATTACGTGTTGTTTCTTGGCAGGACACTGAATCAACTCCGATCTGCATTAGTGTGGAGTTGACCACTGGCACTTGAAAATCCAGTACATAATATAGAACCTGGGGACACTATATATGTGAAAAACTGGAACGAAGAGCCTTTGAGAGAACGTTGGGACGGACCCTACCAAGTACTCTTGACCACGTTTACCGCAGTTAAAGTTGCCGGAGTAGACTCCTGGATACATTACACCCGTGTGAAGAAGGTTCCAAGAGCGTGGTCATCACATATCCTAGGTCCTACCACGCTTAAGATTACACCGCAGGATGTCTAATTTTTGTTATCGTATCGTGTTCTTGGTAGCATATATACTTAGATTGCTTGCTCTCGAGGAAGTACCCCTTAAAAGAGGAACACATGTGGTGTCTGAGGAAGAAAGTGCCACTCTACTCTACAAAGTTGCTGGGGAACAATTGAGTAGGTCACGAAGAGTTATAGGAGATGGTGAAGATGTAAAGATGCCACAAGTAGTGCAGAGTGTACAGAATCAGGCAGAGAATCTGATGATAGGACTAATTCGAGACTTTGCACTGACCCAAAATGCCAGTAGCATCACTGCTTGCCTTCCCATCCCAAAAATCAGCCGAAGACCCAGTACAGTGGGGAATGATATCTACGACCTTACCAGAAATAAACAGAATCACACAGAATCACAGAATCGACTGGGTTGGAAAAGACCTCAGAGATCATTGAGTCCAACCCTTGGTCCAACTCTAGTCTGTTTACTAGATCATGGCACTAAGTGCCATGTCCAACCTCACTTTAAAAACCTCCAGGGACGGCGAGTCCACCACCTCCCTGGGCAGGCCGTTCCAATGCCTGACCACTCTCTCTCTAAAGAATTTCTTCCTAATATCCAGCCTAAATTTCCCCTGGCAGAGTTTAAGCCCATGCCCCCTTGTCCTATTGCTGACTGCCTGGGAGAAGAGACCAATCCCCACCTGGCTATAACTTCCCTTCAGGTAGTTATAGAGAGTGATGAGGTCACCTCTAAGCCTCCTCTTCTCCAGACTAAACAAGCCCAGCTCCCTCAGCCTCTCCCCATAGGTCTTGTGCTCAAGTCCCTTCACCAGTCGTGTTGCTCTTCTCTGGACCCGCTCCAGCACTTCAATGTCTTTCCTGAACTGAGGGGCCCAGAACTGAACACAGTACTCCAGATGTGGCCTCACCAATGCAGAGTACGGGGGAAGGATCACTTCCCTTGTCCTGCTGACCACGCTATTTTTGATACAGGACAGGATACCGTTGGCCTTCTTGGCCACCTGGGCACACTGTTGGCTCATGTTGAGCTTCCTGTCAATTAGTACCCCCAGGTCCCTTTCTGACTGACTGCTCTCCAGCCACTCCGCGCCCAGCCTGTAGCGCTGCAGGGGGTTGTTGTGACCAAAGTGCAGCACCTGGCACTTGGCCTTATTGAACTTCATCCCATTGGAATCAGCCCACTTTTCCAGTCTATCCAGATCCCTCTGCAGAGCCCTCCTGCCTTCCAGCAGGTTGACACACCCTCCCAACTTGGTGTCATCAGCAAATTTGCTGATGATGGTCTCAATCCCCTCATCTAAATCGTCAATAAAGATGTTAAACAGGACCTGCCCCTCCTAAACCCATGCTGGCTGGGTCTGATCCCTTGTCCATCCTGAAGGTGCTGTGTGATTCCATTCAGGATGATCGGCTCCATAACCCTGCCAGGCACCGAGGTCAGGCTGACAGGCCTGTAGTAACCAGGGTCAGCTTTGCAGCCCTTTTTGTGGACTGGGGGAACATTGGCCAATTTCCAATCATATGGGACCTCCCCAGTGAGCCAGGACTGTTGGAAGATGATGGAGAGCGGCTTGGCAAGTTCTTCTGCTAGCTCCCTCATCACCCTAGGATGGATCCCATCTGGTCCCATAGACTTGTGAGGATCCAGATGGCTCAGTAAGTCACCAACTATTTCCTCCTGGAATACAAGGGGCCTAATTTGGCTTCCTATCTCTGTCAACCACCTCCAGAGGCCGGTTGTCCTGAGGGCCACCTGTCTTTCTGGTGAAAACTGAGGCAAAGTAGGTATTAAGTACTTCAGCTTTCTCCTCATCTTTGTTAACTATATTTCCCTCAAAGTCCAACAGAGAATGGAGGTTTTCCTTGCCCCTTCTTTTCTTATTAACAGTATTTAATAAGTGTCTTTCAGATCAAGACAGTGATGATGAAACCAGAGCTAGTCTTCTTCGAGTGGCGCCTAACAACTTCTTCGAAGTTGATGTCTTTAACCCACAAACAGTGGTCATGAAATGCACTTGTACCATTTTTCCTGCCCTGGGAGACTGTTGTGACAAAATGAACTTAATGAACTTCTTAAAGGATGGTCCACTGATTAATTACTCCTGTGTATATATGTACATATGTATATATATATAGTAGTAGTGATTAATTGGATTGTGTTGATAGATTGTATTGATAAGGTTTAGGTATTCAGTGAATGGCATATTATAAGGGGTGGAATGTCCTGGTTTTGTTAAAAACAAGTTTCTCTTTCAGTGAATTTTGCCTGTCAGCTAAAGCCTTCATATTAACTGCATTTTCCTGGAGAACCAGACACATGTTTTGGTAAAACCTAGCAATGGAATGCAAACTTATTGATAAGCATGGATGGACATCTCGCGAGAGGGGTGACGAGAAACAACTGACCAACTGTGTATAACATTCCATTCACGTGAATACTTCATATAAAATGGGAGATCACGAGGATCTCGTCCCTTTTTCCTTTTCTTGTTCTTATGGCCGACATTAAAAGAGGACCTTGCTAGTCGTTCCTGCAAACTGAGGCCTAGTGAGAGACTGAATCCAGTTCTGGTTGGCTGTGGAGTCTAATTCAGGACCTTGGGTACTGGCTCTGCAGTTGCTGAGACTTTCAAGATTGGTTTTGTATATTTTGTATTATTTTCTCTATTCTTATTAGTAGCATTAGTAAAACATCTTTATTTTTTCCAACTCTCTTCTCTCTGTCCTTCTTTTTTCCTCCCAATCGCCTGTCCTGAGTGGAAAGGAGAGAGAGGGAGGGGCAAAAGGGGGAAGTGGGGGGGAAGAGGGGGTTAACAATACATCTGCCAGGGTTTTATTGTCACCCCGCAATCTTAACCCTCGACACCCATCAATAATCGAAGAAATCGATTGAGGTGAAAATGCATTGTCTAAGAATAGAAAAGCATTTTCAAAGGGGGGAAATGTTAGTAACCGAACCAGTTTTACAAAACCCCACTGGACAGTGCGTGTGTCTCAAACTCCATTGGACAGTGTGTACAAATACACACTTTCCAATGGGGTTTGTGAAACACATACTGTGCAATGGAGTTTTAGTCACACACGCTGTCCAATGGGGTTTGTGACACATACACTGTCCAATGGGTTTTTTGACACACGCTGTACACTGGGGTTTGAGACACACACGCTGTCCAAGGGGGTTTGACACACACAATCTGTCCAATGGGGTTTGTGACACATACACTGTCCAAAGGGGTTTGAGACACACATGCTGTCCAAAGGCGTTTGTGACACACACACACTTTCCAATGGGGTTTGTGACACACATACTGTGCAATGGAGTTTTAGTCACACACGTCCTCCAATTGGGTTTGTGACACACACGCCCTCCAATGGGGTTTGTGACATATACACTGTCCAATGGGGTTTTTGACACATATACTTTCCAATGGGTATTTTGACACACACGCTGTCCACTGGGGTTTGAGACACACACGCTATCCAATGAGGTTTGAGACAGACATTCTGTCCAATGGGGTTTGAGACACAAACTCTGTAAATGGGGTTTGAGATACACACACTACCCAATGGGGTTTGTGACACACACTGTCCAATGCAGTTTTAGACACACACGCTGTCCAATGGGGTATGACACAAACACGCTATCCAATGGGGTTTGTAACTAACACTCTGTCTAATATGGTTTGAGACACACACACACTGCCCAATGGGGTTTGTGAAACACACACTGTCCAGTGGGCTTTGTGATACACACTACGTACAATGGAATTTTTGACACTCACACTGTCCAATAGGGTTTGAGACACACACGCTATCCAATTGGGATTGGAACATACACACTGTCACATGGGTTTTGCGACACACACGCCGTCCAATGGGGTTTGAGAAACACACACTGTCCAATGGGTTTTGTGACACACACGCGGTCCAATGGGGTTTTTGAAACAAACACTGTCCCATGGGGTTTGAGACACACACGCTGTCCCATGTGGTTTGTGACACACACACTGTCCAATGGCGTTTGTGAAACACACGCTCTCCTACGGTGTTTGTGACACACACACTGTCCAATGTGGTTTGTGACACACACCCTGTCCAATGGGGTTTGAGACACACACATCCGCAAATGGGGTATGTGACACACACACTCTCCAGTGGGGTTTTGTGGAGGGGTTTTCATAGATGATGATCTGTTGCTGAATTAGTCAGGCTCAAAGGAATCTCAAGGCTACTTCGAGAAGCTGAGAACAGAATTTGCTATGAGAAAGAGGGGCGTTCCACAATCATCGGGGTCCTGGCATGGCTTGAATCATCGGAGGTATCATCAGTAAGACTCCAGCGCCCAGACAGCCCACGATACTCATTTAGCGAATCCACACTTGGAGCGTGGACGTGTGATTATAATATAGTTACATATATAAGGACACTTTTTTCTGTAATAAGTGGCTTTAGCGTGATTCACATTGAATCGACTTGTTTTGCTGAGTCCTTATTTCACTCAAACAGGGTTTGTGACACACACACTGCCCAATGGGGTTTGAGATCCACACGAAATCCAATAGGGTTTGTGACACACACATTGTCCAAGGGGTTTGTGAAACACACGCTGTCCAATGGGGTTTGTGAAACACACGCTGTCCAATGGGGTTTGAGACACACACACTGTCCAATGGGGTTTGTGACACACACACAGTGTCCACTGGGGTTTGAGAAACACACGCTGTCGAATGGGGTTTGTGACACACACACTGTCCAATGGGGTTTGAGAAACACACGCTGTCGAATGGGGTTTGTGACACACATACTGTCCAAAGGGGTTGGAGACACACACACAGTGTCCAATGGGGTTTGAGAAACACACGCTGTCGAATGGGGTTTGTGACACACACACTGTCCAATGGGGTTTGAGAAACACACGCTGTCGAATGGGGTTTGTGACACACACACTGTCCAATGGGGTTTATGACACACACGCTGTCCAATGGGGTTTGTGACACACACGGTCCAACGGGGTTTTTTAAACATATGCTGTCCAACGGGGTTTGTGACACACACACTTTCATATTGGGTTTGAGACACACACGCTGTCCCATTGAGTTTGAGACACACGCTGTAAAGGGGTTTGAGACACACATCCTGTCCTATGTGGTTTGTGAAGCACACACACTGTCCATGGGGTTTCAGACACACACGCTATCCACTGGGGTTTCAGACACATAGACTGTCCAATGGCGTTTGGAACACACACGCTGTCCAATAGAGTTTGTGACACAGACGCTGTCCTATGGGGTTTGTGACACACAAGCTTTCCAATAGGGTTTGTGACACAGAAGCTGTCCAATGGGGTTTGTGACACACACTATGACCAATGGAATTTGTGACACATACATTGTTCAATGGGGTTTGAGAAACACACTATATCCAATGGGGTTTGTGGCGCACACACTGTCCAAGGCGTTTGTGACACACAAGCCCTCCAACACTGTTTGTGACACACACACGCTGTCCAATGGGGTTTGTGAAAGACACACTGTCCAGAGGGCTTTGTGAAACACAAGATATCCAATGGGGTTTGTGACACACACGCTCTCCAACGGGGTTTGTGCAACACACGCTGTCCAACGGGGTTTGTGAAACACACACTGTCCAATGGGGTTTGTGGCACACACACTGTCCAATGGGGTTTGAGACACACACACTCTCCAATGTGGTTTGGGACGCACAAGCTGTCCAACGGTCTTTGTGTCACACATCCTGTCCAATGGGGCTTGAGACTCACACGCTGTCCAATGGGGTGTGTGACACACACTCTGTCCAATGGGGTGTGTGAAATGAACACTGTCCAATGGGGTTTGTGACACTCACGCTGTCCAATGGCGTTTGTGATACACACACGCTTTCCAATGGGGTTTGTGACACACACACTGTGCAATGGAGTTTTAGTCACACATGCTGTCCAAAGGGGTTTGTGACACTATCGCTGTCCAGTGGGTTTTGAGATAGACACGCTATCCAATGGGGTTTGAGAGAGACACGCTGTCCAATGGGGTTTGAGACAGACATGCTGTCCAATGGGGTTTGAGACACACACATTGTCCAATGCGGTTTGTGACACACACACTGTCCAATGAGGTTTGTGACACACACACACTGTCCAATGAGGTTTGTGACACACCCACGGTCTAAAGGGGTTTGAGACACACACGCTGTCCAATGGCTTTTGTGACACACACACGCTGTCCAATGGCTTTTGTGACACACACACACTTTCCCATGGGGTTTGTGACACACAGTATCACAGTATGTTTGGGATTGGAAGGGACCTCAAAAGATCATCTAGTCCAATCCCCCTGCTGGAGCAGGAACGCCTAGGTGAGGTCGCACAGGAACATGTCCACACGGGTCTTGAATGTCTCCAGAGAAGGAGACTCCACAACCTCCCTGGGCAGCCTGTTCCAGTGCTCTGTCACCCTCACTGAGAAGAAGTTTTTTCTCAAATTTAAGTGGAACCTCTTGTGTTCCAGCTTGATCCTATTACCCCTTGTCCTATCATTGTTTGCCAACAAGAAGAGCCTGGCTCCATCCTCGTGGCACTCACCCTTTATATATTTATAAGCATTCATAAGGTCACCCCTCAGTCTCCTCTTCTCCAAACTAAAAAGACCCAGCTCCCTCAGCCTTTCTTCATAAGGGAGGTGCTCCACTCCCTTAGTCATCTTTGTTGCCCTATGCTGGACCCTCTCCAGCAGTTCCCTGTCCTTCTTGAACTGAGGGGCCCAGAACTGGACACAATATTCCAGATGTGGTCTCACCAGGGCAGAGTAGAGGGGAAGGAGGACCTCTCTCGATCTACTAACCACCCGCCTTCTAATACACCCCAGGATGCCATTGGCCTTCTTGGCCACAAGGGCACAGTGCTGGCTCATAGTCATCCTGTTGTCCACCAGGACCCCCAGGTCCCTTTCCCTTACACTACTCTCTAATATGTAATTTCCCAACCTATACTGGAACCTGGGGTTGTTCCTGCCCAGATGCAGGACTCTACACTTTTCCTTGTTAAATTTCATTAGGTTATTCCCCGCCCAACTCTCCAGCCTGTCCAGGTCTCGCTGGATGGCAGCACAGCACAGCCTTCTGGCACTCCTCCCAGCTTAGTGTTATCAGCAAACTTGCTGATAGTACACTCTATTCCCTCGTCTAAATCGTTAATGAATATATTGAATAATATTGGCCCCAGTACAGACCCTTGAGGCACTCCACTAGATACTGGCCTCCAACTAGCCTCCGCACCATTGACTACCACTCTCTGGCTTCTCTCCTTAAGCCAGTTCGTAACCCACCTCACTACTCTATTGTCTAGACCACACCTCCTCAACTTAGCAACCAGGATGCTGTGGGAGACTGTGTCAAAGGCTTTACTGAAGTCAAGGTAGACCACATCCACAGCTCTGCCATCAACTATCCACCTCGTTATGTCCTCATAAAAGGCTATGAGGTTGGTCAAGCATGACCTACCCTTGGTAAAGCCATGCTGACTGCCCCTAATAACCCTCTTATCCCTGATATGCCTTGAGATGGCACCAAGGATAAGCTGTTCCATTACTTTCCCAGGGACAGAGGTGAGGCTGACTGGTCTATAATTACCCGGGTCCTCCTTCTTGCCCTTTTTGAAGACTGGAGTGACATTTGCTTTCCTCCAATCCTCGGGCACCTCTCCCGTTTCCCAAGACTTGGCAAAGATGATGGAGAGCGGTCCAGCAATGACCTCAGCCAGCTCCCTCAGCACCCGTGGATGCATCCCATCTGGACCCATGGATTTATGGATGTCCAGACTACTTAATTGCTCCTTAACCCAGTCCTCATCAACTAAAGCAAACTCCTCCATTGACCTGGCTTCATCCGGGGTCTCAGGCGTACAGGGCTCCCCAGGACAGCCTCCGGCAGAGTAGACAGAGACAAAGAAGGCATTCAGTAATTCTGCCTTCTCTGTATCTTCTGCCACCAGGGCACCCACCCCATTCCTCAGTGGGCCTACATTGCCTCTAGTATTAGTTTTATCCGCTATGTATTTGAAAAAGTTCTTCTTGCTGTCCTTGACCCCTCTCACCAGCTGTAATTCTAAGGAGGCCTTGGCTATCCTAGCTGCCTTCCTACATCCTCTAACAGTAGCCTTATATTCTTCCCAAGTGGCCAGCCCCTGCTTCCATGACCGGTAAACTCTCCTCTTCTGCTTGAGCATACCTAACAGATTCCTATTCAACCACGCAGGCCTCCTGGCTCCCTTCCTTGACTTCCTACGTGTGGGGATGCTCTGATCCTGAGCGTGGAAGAAGCAATCTCTGAATGCAATCCAGCTCTCTTGGGCCCCTTTTCCTTCAAGCAGTCTTGCCCATGGGATTTCCCCCAGCAATTGCTTGAAAAGGCCAAAGTTTGCCCTGCTAAAGTCCAGGGTTGCAATTCTACTTGTTATTCTGTTCCTGCCACACAAGATGCTGAACTCCACCATCTCGTGGTCACTGCAACCCAGGCAGCCCTCAACCTTTACTGCTTTGACCAGACCCTCCTTGTTAGTGAGGATGAGATCCAGCAGTGCACCTCTCCTAGTCGGCTCCTCCACCATCTGCATGAGGAAGTTATCATCAATGCACTGGAGGAACCTCCTGGACTGTGGCTGGCTGGCTGAATGGTCCTTCCAGCAAACATCAGGGAAGTTAAAATCACCCACAACAACCAGGGCCTGTGACTGTGAGGCCACTCTCAGCTGCCCATAGAAGGCCTCATCAACTTCCTCAGCCTGATCTGGTGGCCTGTAACAGATGCCCACAACAGTGTCACCCCTGCCAGCCTGCCCCTTGATCCTGACCCATACACTCTCAACTCGCTCATCATCCACTCCTGGGCAGAATTTAGTACATTGTAGTTGCTCTCTCACATAGAGAGCAACTCCACCACCACGCCTGGCTGGCCTGTCTTTTCTGAAAAGGGCATAGCCATCCATGACCACATTCCAGTCATGTGAACTGTCCCACCATGTTTCTGTAATTGCCACCAGATCATAATCTCCCGACCGAACATAGGATTCTAACTCCTCCTGCTTATTCCCCATGCTGTGCGCATTGGTGTAGAGGCATTTCAGGGAGCGAGCAGAGCACACCCATTTCTCCCTAGGGGCATAGGAGGCCACCCAGCCCTCATCAGTTTTAGAATGCTGCCCCACTGGGACAAGCCCAGCTACAACCCCATCCCCCTTCGAGCCTAGTTTAAAGCTCTCCAAATGAGCCCAGCCAATTCCTGCCCCAGCATTCTTTTGCCCCTCCGAGATAAACCTTTCCCACGTGACACTGTCCAGACTGGTGTCTTATAGAACCAACCATTATCAAAAAATCCAAAGCCCTGCCTGTAGCACCACTCTTGGAGCCAACCATTTAGAGAATGAATTTTCCTATTCCATCCCACATCGTCACTTGAAGATGGAAGGAGCGAAGAGAAGATCACTTGAGCCCCTGAGTCTTTCACCATCCTTCCCAAGACCTTGAAATCATTCTTCATTGCCCTCAGACTACGGGAAGCAGCTTCCTCCCCATCTGTCTGGAAGACCAGCAGCGGGTAGTAGTGTGTTGGGTGCACCAGTTTGGGGAGCTCTCTAGCAATATCCTTGATCCGGGCTCCAGGTAGACTACAAACTTCCCTAAGATGAGGGTCCACTCTGCATATTGGGCCCTCTGTTCCTTTCAGAAGGGAATTTCCTATTACTACCACCCTTCTTTCTTTCTTAACAGAGGCAGTCTTAAGTTGTGGAGTCAACTGCCTCTTCCTATGTGATCTTGTAGGCAGGCTTGGCACTGGCTCCTCACCTACCTCTTCTTCAAGATCCAGGGCCTCAAACCTATTACGGAGGGGCACCTGGGGAGACAAAGCAGGCAGGGAAGGGGGCTGCCCGTGACGCCGAACCGGAATACGCTTCCAACCCTCGTCGTCTTTTAGGTCCCCTACCTCTGCCCGACAGCAACAAGGGTGGGGCCGTCTCAGGACTTCCGCCTCTGTCCGAGAGGACAGGAGGTCCATCTCCTTTTGGGGAGTGCCTCCCTGGGACCTTTCTGACTGGCACGTCAGGGTGTTACTCCACCAGTCGATCTCCCTTTCGCACTCCCTGATGGTCCTCAGTGTCTCAACCTCCTCCTTAAGCTTCACAACCATGTGGAGCAGATCTTGCACCTGCTCACACCTCACACAGGTGGAGTGCTGGCCTCCCTCCCCCGGCAGCAGCAGGCTCTGGCACTCCCTGCAGCCGGAGACCTGAACAGCCACCGTTCGGGACAGAACCTCAGTCTGCGTTGCCACCGTCTATTTGAGACAAGCTCTCCTCCTGGACGCGACCATGGTCGTCAGTAGTCTGGGAGGCTGGCAATAAGTTAGAGGGGCTAGCAAGCATCAAGTGCTCTCTGCACCCTGCTGCACAAGCTGCCACACCCAGTGCTGCAGCACAGTGTGGGTGGGACTCACCCACTACGCAAACTGGTTGCTCCTCTTGCACCTGGTGGACAGCGACTAGTCGCTGCCCTCCCAAAGGACTTTTCAAGGCAATGGGAGGGGGTGTGGTCGCCTTCACCGTGGGAACGCCCACCGCCACGTCAACCGCTCTCTCGCAATGGCTGCCGGGGCTTTGGGGATGGGGACCCGCCGGGAATCACGCTGTCCCTGTACGTTTCCCTCTGAGCTTCTTAATCTCGGCTGAACCTCGAGGTCGACTGAACCCCGCCGGCTTCGGCTCTCGCTGGGCTGGCTCAGATCAGCTGACTGAACACACTGTGCAATGCACATTGACACACAGTGTCTAATTGACTTTTAGACTCACATGCTGTCCAATGTGGTTTGTGTCAAACACACTGTCTAATGGGGTTTGAGAAACACACGCTGTGCCATGGAGTTTGTGTAAAACACCTTGTCCAATGGGGTTTGAGACACACTCACTGTCCAATAGGGTTTGAAACACACACGCTGTCCAGTGGGGTTTGTGACACACACACTGTCCAATGGGGATTGTAACATACACACTGTTCAATGGAATTTTAGACACACACGCTGTCCAGTGGGGTTTGAGATACACACACTATCCAATGGGGTTTGTGACACACACATTGTCCAATGGGTTTTGTGAAACACACACTGTCCAAAGGGGTTTGTGACTCACACACTGTCCAAGGGGGTTTTAGACACACATGCTATCCATTGGTGTTTGACACACACACTGTCCACTGGAGTTTCAGACATACATGCTGTCCAATGGGGTTTGAGACACACTCTGTCCAATGGAATTTGTGACACACACACATTGCCGAATGTGGTTTGAGACACACAGGTTATTCAAAGGGGTTCTTGAAACACACACTGTCCAGTAGGGTTTGAGACGCACACGCTATCCAACTGTGTTTGTGACACACACCATATCCAATGGAGTTTGAGACGCAAACGCTATCCAACGGGATTTGTGACACATACACTGTCTAATGGGGTTTGTGAAACACACACTGTCCAATGGGGTTTTAGACACACACACTGTCCAAAGGGGTTTGAGACACATACACACTTTCCAATGGGGTTTGTGACACACACACTCTCCAATGGAGTTTTAGTCACACGTGCTGTCCAATACAGTTTGTGACACACACGCTGTCCAATGGGGTTTGACATTCAGATGCTATCCAATGGGGTTCGTGACACACACACACTGTCCAATGGGGTTTGTGACACATACAGGCTGTCCAATTGGGTTTTTGAGAGACACACTGCCCAATAGGGTTTTTGAAATACACACTCTCCTACGGTGTTTGTGACACACGCACTGTCCAATTCGGTTTGTGACACACACACTGTCCAGAGTGGTTTGTGACACACACACTGTTTAATGAGTTTTGTGATACACACGCTGTCCAAAGGGGTTTGAGATACCCACGGTATCCAATGGGGTTTGTGAAACACACGCTGGCCAACGAATTTTGTGACACACACACTGTCCAATTGGGTTTGAGACACACACGCTGTCCAATGGAGTTTGAGACACACACGCTATCCAATGGGATTTCTGACACACACACTGTCCAAAGGGGTTTGAGACACACACACTGTCGAATGGCGTTTGTGACACACACACGCTGTCCAATGAAGTTTGTGACACACACGACCTCCAATGGGGTTTGTGACACATACACTGTCCAATGGTTTTTGTGACACACACATGCTGTCCAGTGGGGTTTTTGAAACACACGCTCTCCTATGGTGTTTGTGACACACACACTGTCCAATGGGGTTTGTGACACACACACTGTTTAATGGGTTTTGTGACACACACGCTGTCCAATGGGGTTTGAGATACACACGGTATCCAATGGGGTTTATGACACACACACTGTCCAATGGGATTTGAGACACACGTTGTCCAACGCTGTTTGTGACACACACACTGTCCAGTTGAGTTTGAGACACACACGCTGTCCCATTGAATTTGAGATACACACACAGTCCAAAGGGATTTGAGACACACACGCTGTCCAATGGGGTTTGTGACACACACATGCTGTCCACTGGTGTTTGTGAAACACACACTGTCCATGGGGTTTGAGACACACACGCTGTCCAGTGGGGTTTGAGACAAACACACTGTTCAATGTTGTTTGTGAAACACACGCTGTCCAATAGAGTTTGTGACACACACGCTGTCCAATGCGGTTTGTGACACACACACTGTCAAAAGGGCTTTGAGACACACACGCTGTCCAATATCGTTTGTGACACACACAGGCTTTCCAGTGGTGTTTGTGACACACACAGTGTCCAGTTGGGTTTGAGACACACACTCTGTCCCATTGAGTTTGAGACACACACGCAGTCCAAAGGGATATGAGACACACACGCTGTCCATGGGGTTTGAGAAAAACACGCTGTCCAGTGGGCTTTGTGACCACTCTCTGTCCAACGGAATTCGTGACACACACACTGTCCAATTGGGTTTGAGACACACACGCCCTCCAATGGGGTTTGAGACACACACAGTGTCCAATGAGGTTTGTAAAACACACACTGTCCAATGGCGTTTAAGACACACACACTGTCCCATGGGGTTTTAGACACACACGTTGTCTAATGGCGTTTGTGACACGCACACGCTGTCCAATGGGGTTTGTGACACACACATTGTCCAGTGGGGTTTGTAACATAGACACTGTCCAATGGAGTTTGAGACACAAACGCTATCCAACGGGTTTTGTGACACATACACTATCTAATGGGGTTTGTGAAACACACGCTGTCCAATGGGGTTTGAGACACACACGCTGTCCAGTGGAGTTTGAGACAAACACACTGTTCAATGTTGTTTGTGAAACACACGCTGTCCAATGGAGTTTGAGACACAAATGCTATCCAACGGGTTTTGTGACACATACACTATCTAACAGGGTTTGTGAAACACACGCTGTCCAACGCTGTTTGTGACACACACGCTGTCCAGTTGAGTTTGAGACACACACGCTGTCCCATTGAATTTGAGATACACACACAGTCCAAAGGGATTTGAGACACACACACTGTCCAATGGGGTTTGTGACACACACATTGTTCAAAGGGGTTTGAGACACACACGCTGTCCAATGAAGTTTGTGACACACACACGCTGTCCAATTTAGTTTGTGACATACACGACCTCCAAAGGGGATTGTGACACATACACTGTCCAATGGTTTTTGTGACACACACGCTGTCCAATGGGGTTTGACCTTCATACGCTATCCAATGGGCTTCGTGACACACGCACTGTCCAATGGGGTTTGAGACACACACATGTTTTCCAGTGGGTTTTTTGAAACACACGCTCTCCTACGGTGTTTGTGACACACACACTGTCCAATGGGGTTTGACATTCAGACGCTATCCAACGGGGTTCGTGGCACATACACACACTGTCCAATGGGGTTTGTTACACACACACGCCCTCCAATGGAGTTTGTGACACACACAGTCTCTCCAATTGTGTTTGTGACACACATACTGTTTAATGGTTTTTTTGACACACACACTTTCCAATAGGTTTTGTGAGAAAAACACACTGTCCAGAGGGCTTTGTGACACACATGCTGTACAATGGGGTTTTAGATACACACGCTGTCCAATGGGGTTTCTGAAACACACACAGTCGAATGGGGCTTGAGACACACACACTGTCCAGAGAGGTTTGTGACACACACTGTCCCATTTTTTTTGTGACACACACGCTGTCCAATGGGGTTTGTGACACACACGCTGCCCAATGCGGTTTGTGACACACACACTGTCCAAGGGGGTTTTTAAAACACACACTGTCGAGAGGGCTTTGTGACACACACGCTGTCCAATGGGGTTTGAGATACACACGGTATCCAATGGGGTTTATGATACACACAGTGTCCAATGGAGTTTGTGAAAACATGCTGTCCAACGGGGTTTGTGTCACACACACTGTCAAATGGTCTGTGAGACACACCTACTGTCCCATTGAGTTTGAGACACACACAAAGTCCAAAGAGGTTTCAGACACACACACAGTCCAGTGGGGTTGGTGACAGACACACGCTGTCCGATGATGTTTGTGACACACACACTGTGAAAAAGGTTATTAGGAAGGCGCTGGAGAGAGACTCGAACTCTCGTGGGTTACTCTGAACAGTATTTATTGTAGAAGATTCGCAGGAACAGCAGGGTTGGATCACCTCCTCAGAGAGTGACAATCATACAGCCATACAGCTAGTCATTATATAGGGTTCTAACAGGTATTATGCAACTAAGCAAAATTTATCACTGTCTATCACTGTCAATGCCTTCAGGTTCCTTCCGTCCCAGTGGTCTGCAGGTTTCACTTCTTTCTTCATGTTCCACTTGGCAAGTACCGAACGAAAAGTCCTTCGGTTGCATGGCTAGCTTTGAAGTCCTACTTGTCTCATTTGTTATCCATAGTTCATCAGTCTAGTACAGAAATCAGCAAACCTAAGAATAGCATTTATCAATGTCTAAGGGTACAAAGCAAGCATGAGGTAACCACGCTTGTGGTTCTGGGCAAGGGCTATACAGGGGACAAGCTGAGGCTTGCAGCTTTAGCAGCACAGCTTATAACACTGATACAGGCCTAAAATCCAAATTTCCTATTTTCCTACAACACACTGTGCATGTGGTTTGTGACACACGCGCTTTCCAATAGAGTTTGTGACACACACAATGTCCAATGGGGTTTGAGACACACACACTGTCCAGAGAGGTTTGTGAGACACACTGTCCCATGGTGTTTTTGACACACACGCTGTCCAGTAGCTTTTGTGACACACACTCTGTCCAATGGGGTTTGTGACACACACGCTGTCCAATGGGGTTTGTGACTCACACGCTTTCCAATAGGATTTGTGACACACACGCTGTCCATCGGGATTTATGACACACACTCTGTCCAATGGAATTCGTGACACACGCACTGTCCAATGAGTTTTGTGACACAGACGCGATCCAATGGGTTTTGTGATATACATGCTGTCAATTAGGGTTTGTGAAAAACACACTGTCCAGAGGGTTTTGTGACACACATGCTGTCCAATGGGGTTTGAGACACACACGCTATCCAATGAAGCTCGGGACACACACACTGCCTAATGGGGTTTTTCAAACACACGCTGTCCAGTGGGGTTTGTGGCACACAAACTGTCCAATGGAGTTTTAGACACACACACTGTCCAATGGGGTTTGTGACACACACACTTTCCAATGGGATTTGTGACACACACAGGCTGTTCAATGAGATTTGTGAACACACACGCCCTCGAATGGTGTTTGAAACACACACACTGTCCAATAGGTTTTTTGACACACAGGCAGTCCAGTGGGTTTTGAGACACACAGGCTGTCCAATGGGGTTTGTGACACACACACTGTCCAATAGGGTGTGAGACAGACACGCTGTCCCATTGAGTCTGAGACACACACACAGTGCAAAGGGGTTTGAGAGACAAACACTGTCCATGGGGTTTGTGAAACACACACTTTCCAACGGAGTTTGTGACACACACGCTGTCCAATGGGGTTTGTGACACGCACTCTGTCCAATGGAATTTGTGACACACACGCTGACCAATGGGGTTTGTGAAACACACGCCCTCCAATGATGTTTATGACACACACACTGTCCAATGGGGTTTGTGACACACACACGCTGTCCAATGGGGTTTTTTTAAACACACAGTGTCCGGAGCGATTTTTGAAACACACGCTGTTTAATGGGGATTGAGATACACACGGTATCCAATGGGGTTTATGATACACACACTGTCCAACGGAGTTTGTGACACACATGCTGTCCAATGGGGTTTGTGACACACACGCTTTCCAGTAGGGTTTGTGACACACACGCTGTCCAATGGGGTTTCTGACACACACTCTGTCGAATGGAATTTGTTCACACACACTGCCCAATGGGGTTGGTGAAACACACACCCTCCACTGTGGTTTATGACACACACACTGTCCAAAGGGTTTTGTGACACACACGCTATCCCATGGGATATGTAACACACACACTTTCCAATGGGGTTTGAGACACACACGCTGTCCAACGGCGTTTGTGACACACACACGCTGTCCAATGGGGTTTTTTTAAACACAATGTCTGAAGCTCTTTGTGAAAGACACACTGTCCAATGGGGTCTGTGAAACACACACTGTCCAGAGGGCTTTGTTTAATGGGTTTTGTGACACACACGCCCTGCAATGGGGTTTGAGATACACACGGCATCCAATGTGGTTTATGATACACACATACTCCAAAGGTGTTTGAGACACAGACGCTTTCCAATGGGGTTTGTGACACACACGCCCTCCAATGAGGTTTATGACACACACACTGCCCAAAGGGTGTTGTGACACACATGCTGTCCAATCGGGTTTTCAATTCACACACTATCCAATGGGGTTTTTGACACACACACTGTCCAATGGGGTCTGAGACACACACGCCGTCCAATGGGGTTTGAGACACACACGCTATCCAGTGGGGTTTGTGACACACACGCCGTCCAATGAGGTTTGTGACACACGCACGCCCTCCAATGGGGTTTGTGACACACACAATCTGTCCAATGGGCTTTGTGAAACACACACTGTCCAGAGGGCTTTTTGAAATACGCACGCTGTCCAATGGTGTTTGAGACACACACACTATCCAATGGGGTTTATGACGCACACACTGTTCAATGGGGTTTGTGAAACACACGCTGTCAAGTGGGGTTTGTGACACACAGACTGTCCAATAGGATTTGAGACACAGATGCTGCCCAATGGGTTTTGTGACACACACACTGTCCAATGTTGTTTGTAACACACACAATGTCCAGGAGGGTTTATGACACACACACTGTCCAATAGGGGTTGTTACAAAACAATGTCCAGTTGGGTTTTTGACACACACATTGTACAATGGAGTTTGTGACACACACGCTGTCCAATGGGATTTTTGACACACACACTGTCCAATGGAATTTGTGAAGCACACGCTGCTCAATGTGGTTTGTGAAACACACATCCTCCAATGAGGTTTATGGCACACACGCTGTCCAATCGGGTTTGACATTCACACGCTATCCAATGGGATTTGTGGCATACACACTGTCCAATGGGGTTTGAGACACACACGCTCTTTAGTGGGGTTTTTGACACACACGCCGTCCAATAGGATTTTTTTAAACACACAATTTTCGAAGCGGTTTGTGAAACACATGCTGTCCAACGGGGTTTGTGACACACACACTGTCCAGAGGCCTTTGTGACAGACACGCTGTTCAATGGGTTTTGTGACACACATGCTGTCCAATGGGGTTTGAGATACACACGGTATCCCATGGGGTTTATGATACACACACTGTCCAACGGAGTCTGTGACACACACGCTTTCCAATAGGGTTTGTGACACACACACTGTTCAACGGAGTTTGTCACACACACTCCCTCCAATGGAATTTGTGACACACACACTGTCCAATGGGTTTTGTTACACACACACTGTCCAGAGGACTTTGTGACAGACACACTGTTTAATGGGTTTTGTGACACACACGTCGTCCAATGGGATTTGAGATACGCACGGTATCCAATGGGGTTTATGATACACACACTGTCCAACGGGGACTGTGAAACACACGCTGTCCAATGGGGTGAGAGACACACGCTGTCCCACTGAGTTTGAGACACAAACAGAGTCCAAAGGTGTTTGAGACACAGACGCTGGCCAATGGGGTTTGTGACACACACAGGCTATCCAGTGAGGTTTGTGCCACACACGCTTTCCCATAGGGTTTGTGACACACACTGCGTCCAATGGGGTTTGTGACACACACATGCACCCCCAAATCAGGCAAACCCAAATCCTGCACCTTAAAAGCTTGCACACCCAGGCCCTGAACCTCCAAACCCTGCCCTTCCCCAAACTTGCAGAACTTGCAAACTTACTGAACATGCGAAACCTGCATCCACAACCCTAAGTACTTCCCCAAAACGCTGCACGTCCTAAACGTGCAACCCCAAATGCTGCACCCAGAAATCCCGCCTCCTAAAACATTACACCCCTAAACGCTGCCTTCTACAACTCTGCACCCTCAAATCATTAAGCCCATAACCCTGTAACCCTGAACTCTGCTCCCCTAAACCCCGCACTCCAAAACTTTGCACCACCAAATCCATCAATCCTGCTCCCCAAACCCTGCACACAAAATCCTGCCCCACAAACCCTTCACCCCAAACCCCTGCAACCCAAGATCCTGCTACCCTAAACACTGCACCCAAAAATCCTGCACCCCCAGATTCTCTCTCAATACCCCTGCACCTCAAAACTCTGCACCCCCAAATCCTGCCCTCCCCAAACAATGAGCCCCAAAACCTTGCACCTGCAAACTCTGCACCCCCAGGCCCTGAAAACCCCAAACCTACAACCCCAAATCCCTTAAACCCCAATCCCAGCAACCCCAAACCTTGTACCCCCAGATTCTTCCCCCAATACCCTGCACCCCCAAAACCTTACACTCCCAAATCCTGCACCCTCAAGTCCTGCACCCCAAGATACTGCTACCCAAAACCCTGCACACCAGGACCCTGGCCCCCAACCCTGCACACCCAAATCCTGTACTCCAAAACTTCCCCTCACCCTGCACACCAAGCTCCTGCACCCCAAGCCCTGCACCCTCAAATCTTGCACCCCCCCAAACAACCCAGCACCCCAAACCATTCTCCCCCAAATCCTGCCCCTTAAATCCTGCAATCCCAAGACCTGCATCCTAAACTCTTGCCCCCAAACCCTGCACCCTGAAATCATACAGCTTCAAACACTGAAAGCCCAAATCCTAACCACTCCAAATTCTGCACTCTCAAAACCTGCAGCCCCATAACCCTGTACCCAAAATGTACCTTTGTACCCTTCCCCACAAACCCTTCACCCCTAAACCCTCCACCCTAAATCCCTGCAGTCCCAAATCCTGCCTATCCTTGACACCCCAACCCTGGACCCCAAACCCTGTTCCCTAAGATCCTGCTTTTCAAACCCTCCAACCCGAACTGCTGCATCCCCAAATCCTTCCCCCCAATATCCTGCACCCCCAAATACTGCACCCAAAATACTGTTCCCCAAACCCTGCAGCCCCAAATCCCACATCCCCAGATACTTCCCCCAAAAACTAATGCACCCTCAAACCCTGAAACCACAGATGCTGCTTGCCACATATCCTGCACCCCGAACACCAAACCCCAAAATCCTGCACTCTTATAACCCTGCACCTCAAATAGTTCCCCCAAACACTGCATCCCCAAATTCTGCCCCCCAAGCCTGCCCCTCCACACCCTGCACCCCTAAAACCTGCACTCCAAACCCCTGCACCCCAAGATCCTGCTACACTAAACCCTGCACCCCCAAATCCTGCCCCACAATCCCTGTATTTCCAAACTCTGCACCCCAAAACCCTGCAGCTCGAAATCTGAACCACCAGATCCCGCACTCCAATATCCTGCAAACCTAAACCATGAACCCTTGAAGCATGCACTCCCAAATCCTGCCCCCAGATCCTTTACCCTGCACCCTGAACCCTAAATCCTGCCCTACCAAACTCTTCACCCCAAATTGCTGCACCCCAAATTCCTGTTACCCTAAACCCAGAAATCCCAAATCCTGCAGCCCAGATCCTACAGTCCCAAAGCCAGCACCCCAGAATCAAGTCAGATCCTCCTGCCAAAAACCCTGCAACCCAAACCCTACACCCCGAAATTCTGCACCCCTCAACCCTGTCCCCCAATCCCTGAACTCCCAAATTCTGCACCCCCAATTCCTGCACCCCCAGTTCCTGAACATACGAACCCTGGACCACCAAATCTCACCCTAAAGCCCTGTACCCCAAGATCCTGAATTCCAAACTCTGCACCCCTCCAGATCGGCGACGTGAGGGCAGCGGTGACACAGCCAGAGTGGCAGCATGCGCATTCTACAAGTTCCGTTTAGACGTTTAAAGATGCCGCCTCGTGGTCAAAATATTAACTGCACCGGTCCGACTGCACGTTCTTTCAGGAACTGATTTTTACGGGACAAATAAACCGCCCGGCACGTTAAATGGGAAAGTTACCTGCACTCCACCTCAAATCGCCTCTCCATCGGAGAAGGGAGTATTGCAGCTGGGCATAAAAGGAACAGCAGCTCTAACCTCTGGATTCCTTCTGGCTCTGGGCATGAAGGAGATAACCACAGCGCCACGCAGAAGGGAAAGGAGATACTGACAAGACAGATGCCTGGGTCTTGCCTACAGCTTTTGTGTGGAGAGTTTTCGTTCCTGGATGTTACTTACTCATCTTTGGAAAGACAGGGCCAAGGCTATGTCCAGAACAGGAAACTCTATTCCAGTGAAGAGAAGCTGCTAAATTCATGTGTACCGTGATTAAAGTACAAAGAACTTACCCATCATTAACCACTGACATGATAAATGATTTCTAACCACCCACAAAAGGAGGAGACATTTTCCAAATTTTGGATCCTCTTGTATGACAAGCTGGAGACAGAAGATTAACTTGTCTAGAAGCAGGGTGCTTAGCTTATGTTTGACTAGAAATTAATGGTTGTGTCGTAAGTAAGAAACGAATCAATTACTTATGTAAGTGTCTACTAGTTGTGCTTCTCAGAGGAGCGACCAACGTGGAGAGGGCGAGCAGCGGGCACATGAAAAAACGCTCAGAAGCCGCGCCGAAACAGACTGCATGTCCTGTCAGAATGCGCTAGATGGCAGCAAAGACCGTGAAATAACTAACTTCGGTCTAGCCCAAAGTTTATTCTTACTGTAAATGTGCTGTATGTTAAAAATTTCCCCAAATTAAAAAGAACAAGCAATAACTGTGTAAATGTAAACAAGGCAAGCGTCCAGTCTTTGGAGCAGTTATGGAAGATAATAGCCAGTGCTGTTAAATGAAAGAATGCCCGCTTAAGAGTATAGACTTTGCTGTTAAGTTCATACCTTTGTTTCACCAGGGTACCTCTTTGGATATCAGCAAAACACCCTCCACACCTGTAAGATGGGCAGAATTATCACAAAAGCAAGACTTTTAGTTCCTCACACATGGATATTTAATCCCTCTAGTACAGCCTTGTCACCTGCATTGCTCCCTCCCCTTTTCCTGCACTTCTCTTTCACTACGTCCTGGAATCTCCCTACAGATGGGAAGAAGACACCAGCATTCAGGCACTCAGCTCCCTCCACCTGTAGAGTATTCAAAAGTGGGCCAGACAGTACCTACCAGAAATAAGAAACTCTTTTCCCTGGGCATTATATGTGGCCAAACAGAGATAGCCAGATACTTCTCCACCCTGAACCTTGTAAGGCATTGACAATGATTCTCTCCCCCCATCCTTATGTAGTCATTACCATTTAAAGAACGAATAGTGTGGGGGACTGCTAACAGAATGATATGTGAATTCTGACAGCAATTGACCAGTTTTGGGTCAATCTGCTGTTTTCACCTTAGACATCTGGAAGCCTGAGCGATGAGTTGTTTAACATATATCTCGACATTGTAAGAGGGTGTCCGTTAGATGAACTTTGCTCACTGTAGTCATAAAAAACACACCCACACTACTGAAGATGCCAACCAAGCATGAGACCCCTCCTCAGTGAACATGCATAGTATTAAAATTATTGTGTAACCAATAAGCAAATTTTCTCTATTCTCATTAGTAGCATTAGTAAAACATCTTTAATTTTTTCCAACTGTCTTCTCTCTGTTCTTCTTTTCCTCCCAATCGCCTCTCCTTAGTGGAAAGGGGGGAGAGGGAGGGGCAAAAGGGGGAAGTGGGGGGGGAAGAGGGGGTTAACAATACATCTGCCAGGGTTTTATTGTCACCCCGCAATCTTAACCCTCGACAGATAATTTGTCTCCCAACGTGGGGCACGAGAAACGGGTAAATCTGGAGAGTTTTGACTTTTCTACTGCTCTGATGTACCTTTCCATTTTCTTGGCACGGTGCCAACTCATAGAGTTGTGATACTCGCGCGTCTGTTTGCTTTGGATATTATTTAGTGGTATTAAGGCAAAGTGAATTACATTGATTTAAAGATGTTATGGCATAAGTTGTATCAGTTATTTTCTACATTGTGCTCACTGATTCCATATCTGTGCTGGGCTTTCTTTTTAAATCGAAGTATTCATTACATAACAACAAGGAACTGGACAATGGTCATGATAATACTGTGTGGTTTGTCACTGGTTTATTTCATTATACTGCAGCCGCTAATGAATTTCTACTCACTTCTGCTATACCTTGAAAAGCCTCCAGGAGAGATTAAAGAGCAGTACGGCTCTGTGTTTGCTAATTGGTCAAGCGAATCTTTGGAAAGGCTGACTAACAATACTTTTGTTTTTTCTATAGGACAGTTCGCAAATGTTTTAGAGAGCTTTGAATATCCTTGGAGTTTTGAATGAACTGTGATGGTATTATCTGGTTTGCTGAATGTGTGTCAATTTGTGCTTCTGTTAAGAGAAATGGCGTTCAACAGGAGGTTTGCGTCTCTTTGTTGTCCTGAGATTTGCGGTGCGTCTTCGGAAGCTTTAGTAAAAAGCACTCCTGGCCGCTCGAGAAAGAGCAAAACAGCGAAAGCTGCCGTTGCAGCCACTGCCCCCCCAACGGTGCCTTCGCAGGCTGAAGCTACAGCTCCTCTGCAGAGTTCCTCTGCCAAGGTCGCTGGTGATAACATTAATTCTGCAGCCTTAAAGGTAGCCCCCCCTTCTTCACACACTGGGCACTGTTGCTGCTGTAACCATAGCGATCACTGTGACAGTCATTCAGACTCTGGAAATGAATCAAATGATGGTAAACCCATATCAGCATCAGTAGCTGGTTGTAAGAAAGTCACTAGAAAGACTACCCGTGCAGCAGATGATGGCACAGGGCCAACATCAACCCAAGGGGCACCATCAAGACAGGGAGGAGATGAAGTGACCACCACTCGGTCCTTTTCTCCAAGTGAGCTGAGAGATCTGCGAAAAGACTTTAGTCGTCGTGAAGGCGAGAATATTTTAACTTGGTTGCTCCGATGCTGGGACAATGGGGCAGAAACAATTGAATTGGAAGGTGGTGAAGCCAGGCAGCTGGGATCTCTGTCAAGAGATTCCACCATTGATAGGGCAATTTCAAGAGAGTCTAATGCCACTAGTCTCTGGACCCGACTCCTGGCAGCTATGAAAGTAAGATTTCCCTACAAGGAAGTTTGTATATCCAAGTTAGGGAAATGGAATACTATGGAGAAAGGTATTCAGTTCCTGAGAGAATTAGCTGTGCGAGAGATCATCTATTTTGGACCAAACAGCCAAGAGGGAACAGACCCAGATAGAATCAATTGTTCATGACCTCTGTGGCACAGATTTGTACAAAGTGCATCAACTGCATATGCTAAGTCATTGGCAGGAATGCTCTGGTCGTCTAGAGTTGGACAAGATATTACTGAAGTGATTGAGCAGCTCCGTGACTTTGAGGACATCCTTGCTGGTTCTCTACGGGCTTGTGTCTCTGCTGTGGAGAAACTGTGTGAAAAATCTGATGACGGGTTTGAAAAGCTATTGCAAGAAATCAAAGAATTCAGAGAAGACACATACCATTCACGACCTGCACAAATCTATGTTTCAGCTATTAGGAAAAGGTGTTTCCAATCTCGAGAGAGAGGACAGAGGCAGCCCACAAAAAGAGGTTCACTGTGGTTCTTCCTACATGAGCAGGGAGAAAAAATGAATAAGTGGCATGGAAGACCTACCTCAGAACTTCAGGAACGAGTACGTGAGATAAAAGGAAAAACTCCTAGGAAGGTGGTTGTTCCACTTTACAAAAGGAGCAGAAGAGATTCTGGTGTTCTTGAAGGAACCTCTAATTCACACCCAGAGACTGTGCAAAACAGAAATTAGAGGTGCCCTGCCTCCAACCAGGTGGAGGAAAGGGATAACAGAGTTTATTGGACTGTACAAATACGATGGCCTGGTACAACACACCCCCAGGAGTACAAAGCTTTAGTGGACACTGGTGCACAGTGCACAGTAATTCCTTCTAATTATAAAGGAACGCAATCCATCAATATTGTTGGAGTGACGGGGGGATCCCAGGAACTGACTGTTGTAGAGACTGAAATGAGCCTAACTGGAAAAAACTGGCAAAAGCATCCCATTGTGACTGGTCCAGATGCTCCGTGCATCCTTGACATAGACTACCTCAGGAGAGAGTATTTTAAGGACCCAAAAGGGTATAGGTGGGCATTTGGTATAGCAGCTGTGGACACTGAGAAAACTGAACAGCTGTCTGATTTGCCTGGTCTTTCAGATGAACCTTCTTTTGTAGGACTGCTGATGGTTGACGATCAGCAGGTGCCAACTGCTACCACGACAGTGCATCGCCGACAATATCGCACCAATCAAGACTCTTTGATTCCTATCCAGAAGTTGATCCGTCAATTGGAAAGTCAGAGTGTGAATGGAACTCTTCTCTGAGTTCTTTGCTTGCTCTCGGGCAACATGCTTTCATGCACAGGATCATCCGAGAACAGGCACATATCTGCAGGTTGAGGTAGAATGTTTCCAAAGGGGTCATTTAGCCAAAGAAGAGCAGAGCCTGATATCAGGCAAAAATCAGGTCTGAAAGAACTTGGACCGCTTCCTGCCAGCAGGAAAAGCCTCCATGCTCTGCACTTCTTCTTCCTCTTTATTTGTGCTTCAGACCACACTCTCTTCGTTTTCCTTTCCCTTACAATTGCCTAGAATGCGCCACTGCTCCCCTCCCTTCCAGGCCCTCTCATCAGCACTTCTGGGATATGCCCGGAGGGAGCGCTGCATGCACACAACACGTCTTGGACCCCACACACAGTGCCCTCATATTCTTCCCATCGGAGAGAATACCGCACCAGCGTAGAGCAGTTCCAGTGCTCACGCGTGTGACCAGCACAGCTCAAGTGCGGAAAGGATCAGCGTGCTTTGAATGTCTTGTCCGTGCATTCTCTTCTGGCAGTAAGGATGGCTAGGAAAGACAGCCATAGCAGGGGCTCTTAGCCTGCTTTATTTCCTGCACGTCTTGATCTGAGGATAGCAGTTGGTATGGACAGGGATTCGTTTCTTCTCTGTGTGTGCATACGTGCCCAGGCAGGTCTGTGTGACCAACGGATTTTGTGGCTTTACGTGTAGGAAACAGTATGTGTATCACGCTGTGTGATCACAACTCTGCATGTGTGTTCAAGAACTGTGTGCAGCTTGATTTGTGATTGCTAGTATGGAATGAGTGCGGATGAAACTTTACGGTTAGACCGAAGTTATTGATATTAAAGTCTTTGCTGCCATCTAGCGTCTCTACACAGTAATGCAGCCCGTTTCTGCGGGGCTTCTGAGGGTTTATTCAGTTGTCCACACATCGATTTCTCCACGTGGCAGCTGTCCTCGGAAGCGCAACCAGTACACACTTAAGTAATTGATTAGATTCTTACTTACAATGCACCTAGTAATTTCTAGTCCAGCATAAGCTAAGCACCCTGCTTCTATACCTCCTCATCTTCTGTCTCCAGCTTGTCACGCAGGAGGATCTGAAATTTGAAAACTATCCCTTCGTTTTGCAGGTGGTTAGAAAGCATTTATCACGGCATTGGTTACTGACAGGCAAGTCCTTTGTACCTTAATCACAGTCCACATTATGTTAGCAGCTTCTCTTCATATCGCTTTCGTGTCCACATGCAAGCAGAGGAATAGTCAGCTACTGTACAGAAACTCTTGCCCAAACGTTCACAGTTGTACACATGATACAGCTCTTGTATAAATAATAGTCCAGAAAAACCCACGTGCATGTACAACCCCACGGAGGCTCTCACAAGAGAGCTCTCTCTTACAAACACAGGACCACGTCCAAAATTTTGCATCACTACCATCGTGTAGAATCGTCCAAACGCGTGTATGTGTGTGCAGACTGACAAATTTCTATGCAGAGATCTGATACATGAATGGCTACACGTGCAGCCAAATCACATAGGCTCTGCTGTTCTGTCACCAAATGAGTACTTTGAAAACTTTTCTCTGGTAGATCTACCACGCAGCTTTTTTCTCTTGTGACTGTGAAGTCAGTGCAGGGAAACCGTCTCTATCAAACACACTTCAATCCTGCCTTGTTGAGAGAAAGACACGAACCCATACGCATATTGAGAGACAGATAGATTCAGCAGTGTATTCTGCATACAGCCCTTCAGGGTGACTGTCTCCACACTACACCGGGTCATGTCTGCAGGTATCCTAGTCGTTGAGTCATGACAACACACCTAACTCTGCCAAAATACCAAGCAGTTACAGGAAAGACGCTTGCTCTCACACAAGCACACAAGTGTTTGCCCTCATCTCTATGTCAGGGACAAGCTTGTGAAGAGATGCTCTGCTGTTCTTTCTCATTATGACACTGTTGAGGGTTAAGATTGCGGGGTGACAATAAAACCCTGGCAGATGTATTGTTAACCTCCTCTCCCCCCCCACTTCCCCCTTTTGCCCCTCCCTCTCCCCCCTTCCACTAAGGACAGGCGATCGGGAGGGAAAGAAGAACAGAGAGAAGAGAGTTGGAAAAAATTAAAGATGTTTTACTAATGCTACTAATAAGAATAGAGAAAATAATACAAAATACACAAAACCAATCTTGAAAGTCTCAGCAACTGCAGAACCGGCACCCAAAGTCCTGGATTGGATTCTGCAGCCAAATGGAGCTGGATTCAGCATTATAATCCTGTTCTCTGTCCCATCCTCTCTCACTAACACCTGGTCTGCCTGGATGTCTCTTCTTTCCTCTTTTCTTTTATTTTCTCTCACTCTCCTGCTTCCTGCCTGTTTTCTTTCAATTCCTCCTTTTCAGTCCTGCAGCCCTGCACTAGTTTTTCCTCTTCCCTCTTTTTGTCCTCTTCACTTCCCTTTCTCCCTCTGTCCCATAACCTTCTTCCCGTCTTTCCTCTTGGAGACTTTGGGCCAGTTTGGTCCTAAATCTGGGGATGTTTTAGCCAGTTTTCAGAGGTTAATTCTGGAATTTCCTGGTTTTGCGGAGAGAAGCTTGCGAAGAGTACTCTCATGTTCTCTCTTGTATTCACACGTTCTCCCTCGTTTCTCTTTTAGATGGATTCCTAAGTGTCGTTCCTTGGGCGACTGTGAAGCATTTGCCACAGGAGAGAAGTACCATGGTGCACCGTTCAGTTCTGCCTATGTCTGTCTCTGATTTTTTACTATCAGATCTCCCTTGCGTCTGTCCTCATGAGAAATGCAGGACTGTGCAACTGTGCGGAAACTTTCCAAGAAACGATTTTGCTTATGCATCAGTGTGTGCAAAGGCACGTACTTTTCAGTAGCTGCGTGTGCATGCATGTGGTGGTGGGTGCACATAGAGGGACGCTAGTGGAAACGTTTCAGCATGTTTTCGGTGAGGAATCCAAAGTGTGCACGTGGACACAGAGAAGGGAGAGCAACTAGTTTCCAACACTGAAGAAGGCAGACAGCAACAATTCCTATGCTATGCTGTGCATGCAAAACTACGTGTTCAACCGCGTCTGCATGTGTTTTGCTAAGCAATCCAGTGTGCGTGGACAGACAGAGGCTACAACAGAGCATCTCTTCACAAGCTTGCCCCGATATCTAGCTGAGGGCAAACATTTGCGTGCTTGTGTGACAGCACGTGTCGTTCCTGTAAGGGATTGGCAGTTTTGCGTAGGTCCATGTGGTGGGCTCGATTATGGACGTCTAGGATACCTGCAGACTGGACCCTGTTTGTGTGGAGACAGTGTGCCTGAAAGGCTGTGTTCGTTAGCGCCTTCTGAAGTTATCAATTCCCCGCATGCCTGTGAGGCCATGTCTTTCCCTCCACCAGCATGTGTGTTGATTTCGTCGCATATGTGCATCTGCGCTACTGTTGAGCTCAGCTGAGTGTGTCTGGTGACACCTGGTGTGTGCTGGCTCAAGTGAACAGAGAAAAGGCAAATCATCTAGGTAGAGGCAACGAAACAAAACCGAGGCAGGATTGACGTGTGCATGACAGAGACGGATTCCCTGCGCTGACATTTCACAGTTACACGAGAAGAAAGCTGAGCGGCAGACCGACCGGAGAAACGTTTCCGAAGAGGTGATTTAGCGAATGAACAGCAGTGTGTGCGGCTTTCACAAGTGTGCCTAAAAGTTGCCAAAACCAGTACAGCCGGTCTTCAACACGTGGTGGCTATGTGACCGCATGATGCACGATGCTCTGTCTGTAGTGTGTAGACGCCTGTTTCATGTTCACACCACGGCAATTTTCCAGTTTTTCTTCTGTGCTTGCAGAGGCGATTACCTTGTCTCTTCCGAACGGAGGTACCGCTGTGCATGCAAAACGACGTGTTCAAACGCGTCTTCATGTGTTTTGGTAAGCAATCCAGTGTGCTTGGACAGACAGCCGCATATAAGCAGACGTCTCTACAGACACAGTTCTGAAAGCACCACACCCAAGCACTGAATGTATCTACAACCAATTGCACCGGTGTGCGCAATCCCATATTCAGACGGACGTCTTTAACGTCACAGAGGCACGGACGTCATTGCGTACAAACACAGATCAGAAACAAAGTTGTGAATGGAGGATGCGTCGGTATTTTCTCTGTTCCGCACACTTCGTTGTAGCTCTCTTGTGGACCGCAGGCTTCGCGGTTTTCTTTACACGACTAGGTACGGGGAGGAAAAGAGAGCGCGTGGGACATCTTGCCTTCTGACTTCTTCAGTGATGGAAACTAGATGCTACGCCTTCTGTTTGTCCACGTACACACACGATTCCTCGCCGAAAAACACGTGGAAACCTTTCCACAAGCACCCAGGGATGTGCACCCACCACCACCACGCGCACGCATAAGCAGCTACAGAATGGCACCTACCTTTTGACATGCTGAGGCGTAAGCAAACGCATGGCCACACACATGCACACTTCCGCAAGCACGCGCACTCCCATCTATTGACAGAAAGACGGATTCCCTGCGCTGACATTTCTCAGTAATATGAAAAGAAAGATGAGCTGTAGATCGACCAGAGAAATGCTTCCATAGGCGACATTTAGCGAATGAATTGCAGTGTGCGCAGCTTTCGGGATTGTGCCTGAAAAGTGCGAAAACCAGCAGAGTCTGTGCTCAAAAGCTGCTGGCTATGTGACTGCATTGATGCACGTTCCCGTGTCTGCGAGTGTATAGACGGCTGTTTCATGTGACACAAAGGCACCTGGTCGGGTTTTTATTCTGTGCGTGCACACGCGTTTCCATTGTCTCTTCGGAACAGGTGTACCTCTCTACATGCTAAACGACGTGGTAAAACGCATCTGCCTATATTTTGGTAAACAATCGAGTGTGCGTGTTCCGACAGTGGCATTTCCGCAGACGACTCCACAGACCCAGTTCTGAAAGCCCACACACCAGGACTGAATGTAGAACCAAGCCATTGCACCGGTGCGCGCAATCACATATTCTGACGGACGTCTTTTATGCCACAGCAGCACGAACGTATTTGCGTTCAAGCATGTATCAGAAACAATGTGTGCACCGAGGATCTGTTGGTATTTTTTCCGTACGGAATGCTTCGTGGTAGATTACTTGCCGATCGCAGGCTTAGCGGTTTCTATACACGACTCGGTATAGGGAGAGAAAGAGAGAGCGTCGGAAAACTTGCGTTTTCTGCTCTGGAACCTAGTTGCTACGCCTTCTGTTTGTCCACGTGAACACACACGATTCCCCACTGAAAACCAAGCAGAAACCTTTCCACAAGCTCCCAGGTATGTGTACCCGCCACCTCAGGCACGCAAACTCAGCTAGAGAAAAGCACCTACCTTTTCACACACTGATGCTTAAGCAAACGCCTGGCCACACACATGCGCACATCCGCAAGCGCGCCCACTCCCATCTACGGACAGAAAGACGTACACGAAACGTACTGAGATGCTTGAGAGTAAACATGTCCGTTGATGGTTGGTTTACTGCCTCACGCATACGTGGCTGCACGAGAATATTCTTTTGGGGGGTACCTGCAGATATGTCCCTGTACTTGGACGACCGTGTGCATGAAAGCATTTGTGTCTACAAACGATTGTCTGTCCACATGCGTGTGCCTTGATGCAGGCTCCATTCGTGCTTAAGCTGGAGTGAGTGCACAGCTGCGCCGTTTGTTGCCAAGGTTCCACGTGTTGCACGGCGTTGCCCAGTCCTGCATTTCTCAGGCGGACAGATGCAAGGGAGTTCTGCTAGTAAGAGAGCAAAGAGAGTCGTAGGCAGTAAGTGAATGCTGCTCCGAGCTACTGCTCACCTATGGCAAATGCTTCACAGTGGCCCGAGGAAAGGCGCTCAGCAGTCGATCTACAAAGAGAAAAGAAACAGATCATGCCTTAACGTGAAAGAGCAACAGGGCGTCTCTGCGCAAGCTTGTCCCTGATCTATAGCTGAGGGCGAACACTTGTGTGCTTGTCGTAGAGAATGTGTCTTGCCTGTAAGTGTTTGGGAGTTTTGCGCAGGTCAGTGTGGCTGGTTCGCTAATCAACGTCTAGGATACCTGCAGAGCGGTCCCTGTTGGTGTGGGGACAGTGTGCCTGTAAGTCAGTCTGTGTTCCTAGCGCCTGCTGTATCTATCTGTCGCTCCACACGCGTGTGAGTCCATGTCTTTCTCTCCACAAGCATGTGTGTTGATTTCGTCGCACATGTGCATCTGTGCTAGTGCTGAGCTCAGCGGAGTGTGTCTCTTGACACTTGGTGTGCGTTGGCTGTGCCTGTGTGTAACACAGCACAGCCATGACTGCTCCAGTGAAGAGAGACCAGGGATATCATCTAGGCAGAGTCAACAAAGGAAAACCGAAGAGGGATTGACGTGTGCTCGACAGAGACGGATTCCCTGCGCTGACATTTCTCAGTAACACCAGAAGAAAGCTGAGCTGTAGATCGACCGGAGAAATGCCGTGCACGCGTGTGCACGCACAGAAGAAAAACCAGACCAGGTGCCTTTGTGTGAACATGAAACAGCCGTCTATACACTCGCAGACACGGGAACGTGCATCAATGCCGTCGCATAGTCACCAGCTTTTGAGCCCAGGCTCTGCTGGTTTTCGCACTTTTCAGGCATGGTCCCGAAAGCCACGCACACTGCAGCTCATTCGCTAAATGTCATCTAGGGAAGCATTTCTCCGGTCGATCTACAGCCCATGGACCCCGTGGCAGGCAAGATTTTGACCTCCAAAAGAACACTAATTAATAAGATGTTAACTTCACAGATACAACTAAAAATCACAACGTGTTCACTAGCAGAGCTCCCTTGCATCTGTCCCCATTTGAAACGCAGGACTGCACAACACGCGGAACCTTGCCAACAATCAGCGTAGCTGTGCACTCCCTCCAGCTTAAGCATGAATGGAGCCTGCATCAAGGCACGCGCATGCGGACAGACAAACTTTCCTAGGCGCACATGCTTTCACGCACAGCGTCGTCTGAGAAGAGGCACATATTTGCAGCTACCCTCCAAATGTGTCTCCTCGTGCAGCCACTTCTGCATGTGTGCAGTACGCCAAACAGCAACGCAGGCAATAGCCCTCAAGCATCTCAGTACTTTTCACGTACGTCTTTCTGTCAATAGATGGGAGTGCGCGTGCTTGCGGAAGTGTGCATGTGTGTGGCCACGCGTTTGCTTACGCCTCAGCGTGTCAAAAGGTAGGTGCCGTTCTGTAGCTGCGTATGCGTGCGCGTGGTGGTGGTGAGTGCACATCCCTGGGTGCTTGTGGAAAGGTTTCCACGTGTTTTTCGGTGAGGAATCGTGTGTGTGCACGTGGACAAACAGAAGGCGTAGCATCTAGCTTCCATCACTGAAGAAGTCAGAAGGCAAGATGTCCCACGCGCTCTCTTTTCCTCCCCGTACCTAGTCGTGTAAAGAAAACCGCGAAGCCTGCGGTCCGCAAGAGAGCTACAACGAAGTGTGCGGAACCGAGAAAATACCGACGCATCCTCCGTTCACAACTTTGTTTCTGATCTGTGCTTGTACGCAATGACGTCCGTGCCTCTGTGAGGTTAAAGACGTCCGTCTGAATATGGGATTGCGCACACCGGTGCAATTGGTTGTAGATACATTCAGTGCTTGGGTGCGGTGCTTTCAGAACTGTGTCTGTAGAGACGCCTGCTTATATGCGGCTGTCTGTCCAAGCACACTGGATTGCTTACCAAAACACATGCAGACGCGTTTGAACACGTCGTTCATAGTATAAGAAATTTTTTCGTCTGTCTTCTTCAGTGTTGGAAACTAGTTGCTCTCCCTTCTCTCTGTCCATGGGCACACATAGGATGCCTCACCGAAAACACTCTGAAACGTTTCCACAAGCGTCCAGGTATGTGGACCCAGCACCACGTGCATGCACACGCAGCTACAGAAAAGCATATACCTTTGCACACACTGATATATAAGCAAAGGCGTGGCCACACACACGCACACTTCCACAAGCACGCCCTCTCACATCTCTTTGCAGAAAGACGTACGTGAAATGCACTTTCCTGCTTGAGGCTAAATACGTCTCTTGATAGTTGGGATACTGCGCGTGGCTGCACCAAAATATACATTTGGAAGGTACCTGCAGCTCTCTGCTTTTCTTGGACGACCCTGTGCGTTGAAGCAGCTGTGCTTATAACTGCTTGTCTGTCCGCATGGGTGTGCATTAATGTGGGCTCCATTCACACTTAAGCTCGAACGAGTGTAGGCAACGTGTTTTTTGTTGGAAAGGTTCCGCACATATCTAGATGCACAGTCCTGCAATTCTCATGAGGACAGTTGCAAGGGAGCTCTGCTAGTAAAGAATCAGAGACAGATATAGGCAGAACAGAATGGTGTGCCACGGTACGTCTCTCTCGTGGCAAATGTTTCACAGTTGCCCAAAGAACGGCGCTTAGCAATCCATCCACAAGAGAAACGAGAGAGAATGTGTCTGTCCAGTCGGAGATAATGGACTTACCTGGAGCCTCTGGCAGAAAGCAACAGGAGAAACCCAAGGCTGACCCTTAGGTTTTTGGAGTCGAGGATACAAAGGATCTGACGCCAACTATACTCCAACTGAAAAAGAGATACTAGCAGCATATGAAGGAGTTCGAGCTGCTTCAGAAGTGATTGGTACTGAAGCACAGCTCCTCCTAGCACCTCGACTGCCGGTGCTGAGCTGGATGTTCAAAGGGACGCTTCCCTCTCCACATCATGCAACCGAAGTTACATGGAGTAAATGGATTGCATTGATCCCGCAACGAGCTCGAATTGGAAGTCCCAACCACCCAAGGATCTTAGAGGTGATTACAGACTGGCCAGAAAGTAAAGACTTTGGGATGTCTCCAGATGAGGAGGAAGTAAAACGTGCTCAAGTAGCACCACCGTATAATACTCTTTCAGAGACTGATAAGCAGTATGCACTGTTCACAGATGGATCCTGTCGTCTTGTAGGAAAACATCGAAGGTGGAAAGCTGCTGTGTGGAGTCCCACACGACAAGTTACAGTGGTCACTGAAGGACAAGGTGAATCAAGTCAATTTGCAGAAGTGAAAGTCATCCAGCTGGCTTTGGACATTGCTGAACGAGAGAAGTGGTCAATACTTTATCTCTATACTGACTCATGGATGGTAGCAAATGCCTTGTGGGGGTGGCTACAGCAATGGAAGAAAAACAACTGGCAGCGCAGAGGTAAACCCATTTGGGCTGCCACACTGTGGCAAGACATTGCTGCTCGGCTAGAGAGCCTGCCTGTGAAAGTTCGTCATGTAGATGCTCATGTGCCTAAAAGTCGAGCCACCGAGGAACATCTAAACAACCAAGCCATCTAAACAATCTAGATCAAGCTGCTAAGATTAAAGTAGCTGAGGTGGACTTGGACTGGCAACATAAAGGTGAACTTTTCCTAGCCCGGTGGGCCCATGATGCTTCAGGGCATCAAGGTAGAGATGCAACATATAAATGGGCTCGCGATCGAGGGGTGGATTTAACTATGGACACTATTTCACAGGTTATTCATGAATGTGAAACTTGCGCCGAAATCAAACAAGCGAAACGGTTAAAGCCTGTATGGTATGGGGGGCGATGGTTGAAGTATGGAGAAGTTTGGCAGATTGATTATATTACACTTTCATAAACACGTCAAGGTAAGCGTTATGTACTTACAATGGTGGAAGCAACCACTGGATGGTTGGAAACATATGCTGTACCTCATGCTACAGCCCGAAATACTATCTTGGGCCTTGAAAAGCAAGTCCTTTGGCGACACGGTACGCCAGAAAGAATTGAATCAGACAATGGTACTCATTTCAAAAACAGTATTATAGACAAATGGGCCAAAGAACATGGTATTGAGTGGGTATATCATATTCCATATCATGCACCAGCCTCTGGGAAAATTGAAAGGTACAATGGTTTGCTAAAAACTACACTAAAGGCACTTGGTAATGGAACCTTTAAAAACTGGGATTCACATTTAGCAAAAGACACTTGGTTGGTCAACACTAGGAGATCAACCAATCGAGCCGGGCCTGCCCAATCAGAAATTCTAGGGACTGTAGAAGGAGATAAAGTCCCTGTAGTACACATGAAAAATATGTTAGGAAAGGCAATCTGGGTTACTCCTGACTCAGGCAAAGGCAAGTCCATTCGTGGGATTGTTTTTGCCCAGGGACCTGGCAGCACCTGGTGGGTGATGCTTAAGGATGGAGAAGTTCGGTGTGTACCTCAAGGGGATTTGAGTTTAGGTGAAAATATGCAATACTGAACTGCAGGATGTGAATTGCCATACTAACAGTATTTAATAAGTGTTTTTCAGATCAAGACAGTGATGATGAAACCAGAGCTAGCTTGTTCGAGTGGTGCCTGACAACTTCTTCGAAGTTGATGTTTTTAACCCACAAACAGTGGTCAAGAGATGCACTTGTACCATTTTTCCTGCCCTGGGAGACTGTCGTGACAAAATGAACTTAATGAACATTTCAAAGGATGGTCCACTGATTAAGATTAATTACTCCTGCGTATATATGTACATATGTACATAGATATATATATAGTAGTAGTGATTAATTAGATTGTGTTGATAGATTGTATTGATAAGGTTTAAGTATTCAGTGAATGGCATATTATAAGGGGTGGAATGTCCTGGTTTTGTTAAAGACAAGTTTCTCTTTCAGTGAATTTTGTCTGCCAGCGAAAGCCTTCATATTAACTGCATTTTCCTGGAGAACCAGACACATGTTTTGGTAAACCTAGCAATGGAATGCAAACTTATTGATAAGCGTGGATGGACATCTCGCGAGAGGGGCGACGAGAAACAAGTGACCAAGAAACTGACCAGGTGTGTATAACATTTCATTCACGTGAATACTTCATATAAAAGTGGGAGATCACAAGGATCTCGTCCCTTTTCTCTAGGGGCGACATTAGGAGAGGACCTTGCTAGTCGTCCCTGCGAACTGAGGCCTAGTGAGAGACTGAAGGCAGCTCCGGTTGGCTGCAGAGTCCAATCCAGGACTTTGGGTGCCGGTTCTGCAGTTGCTGAGACTTTCAAGATTGGTTTTGTATATTTTGTATTATTTTCTCTATTCTTATTAGTAGCACACATACACGCGGTTGGACGATTCTACACGATGGTAGTGATGCAAAATTTTGGACGTGGTCCTGTATTTGTAAGAGAGAGCTCTCTTGTGAGAGCCTCCGTGGGGTTGTACATGCACGTGGGTTTTTCTGGACTATTATTTATACAAGAGCTGTATCATGTGTACAACTGTGAACGTTTGGGCAAGAGTTTCTGTACAGTAGCTGACTATTCCTCTGCTTGCATGTGGACACAAAAGCGATATGAAGAGAAGTTGCTAACATAATGTAGACTGTGATTAAGGTACAAAGGACTTACCTGTCAGTAACCAATGCCGTGATAAATGCTTTCTAACCACCTGCAAAACGAAGGGATAGTTTTCAAATTTCAGATCCTCCTGCGTGACAAGCTGGAGACAGAAGATGAGGAGGTATAGAAGCAGGGTGCTTAGCTTATGCTGGACTAGAAATTACTAGGTGCATTGTAAGTAAGAATCTAATCAATTACTTAAGTGTGTACTGGTTGCGCTTCCGAGGACAGCTGCCACGTGGAGAAATCGATGTGTGGACAACTGAATAAACCCTCAGAAGCCCCGCAGAAACGGGCTGCATTACTGTGTAGAGACGCTAGATGGCAGCAAAGACTTTAATATCAATAACTTCGGTCTAACCGTAAAGTTTCATCCGCACTCATTCCATACTAGCAATCACAAATCAAGCTGCACACAGTTCTTGAACACACATGCAGAGTTGTGATCACACAGCGTGATACACATACTGTTTCCTACACGTAAAGCCACAAAATCCGTTGGTCACACAGACCTGCCTGGGGCACGTATGCACACACAGAGAAGAAACGAATCCCTGTCCATACCAACTGCTATCCTCAGATCAAGACGTGCAGGAAATAAAGCAGGCTAAGAGCCCCTGCTATGGCTGTCTTTCCTAGCCATCCTTACTGCCAGAAGAGAATGCACGGACAAGACATTCAAAGCACGCTGATCCTTTCCGCACTGGAGCTGTGCTGGTCACACGCGTGAGCACTGGAACTGCTCTACGCTGGTGCGGTATTCTCTCCGATGGGAAGAATATGAGGGCACTGTGTGTGGGGTCCAAGACGTGTTGTGTGCATGCAGCGCTCCCTCCGGGCATATCCCAGAAGTGCTGATGAGAGGGCCTGGAAGGGAGGGGAACAGTGGCGCATTCTAGGCAATTGTAAGGGAAAGGAAAACGAAGAGAGTGTGGTCTGAAGCACAAATAAAGAGGAAGAAGAAGTGCAGAGCATGGAGGCTTTTCCTGCTGGCAGGAAGCGGTCCAAGTTCTTTCAGACCTGATTTTTGCCTGATATCAGGCTCTGCTCTTCTTTGGCTAAATGACCCCTTTGGAAACATTCTACCTCAACCTGCAGATATGTGCCTGTTCTCGGATGATCCTGTGCATGAAAGCATGTTGCCCGAGAGCAAGCAAAGAACTCAGAGAAGAGTTCCATTCACACCCTGGCTTTCCAATTGACGGATCAACTTCTGGATAGGAATCAAAGAGTCTTGATTGGTGCGATATTGTCGGCGATGCACTGTCGTGGTAGCAGTTGGCACCTGCTGATCGTCAACCATCAGCAGTCCTACTAAAGAAGGTTCATCTGAAAGACCAGGCAAATCAGACAGCTGTTCAATTTTCTCAGTGTCCACAGCTGCTATACCAAATGCCCACCTATACCCTTTTGGGTCCTTAAAATACTCTCTCCTGAGGTAGTCTATGCCAAGGATGCACGGAACATCTGGACCAGTCACAATGGGATGCTTTTGCCAGTTTTTTCCAGTTAGGCTCATTTCAGTCTCTACAACAGTCAGTTCCTGGGATCCCCCCGTCACTCCAACAATATTGATGGATTGCGTTCCTTTATAATTAGAAGGAATTACTGTGCACTGTGCACCAGTGTCCACTAAAGCTTTGTACTCCTGGGGGTGTGTTGTACCAGGCCATCGTATTTGTACAGTCCAATAAACTCTGTTATCCCTTTCCTCCACCTGGTTGGAGGCAGGGCACCTCTAATTTCTGTTTTGCACAGTCTCTGGGTGTGAATTAGAGGTTCCTTCAAGAACACCAGAATCTCTTCTGCTCCTTTTGTAAAGTGGAACAGCCACCTTCCTAGGAGTTTTTCCTTTTATCTCACGTACTCGTTCCTGAAGTTCTGAGGTAGATCTTCCATGCCACTTATTCATTTTTTCTCCCTGCTCATGTAGGAAGAACCACAGTGAACCTCTTTTTGTGGGCTGCCTCTGTCCTCTCTCTCGAGATTGGAAACACCTTTTCCTAATAGCTGAAACATAGGTTTGTGCAGGTTGTGAATGGTATGTGTCTTCTCTGAATTCTTTGATTTCTTGCAATAGCTTTTCAAACCCGTCATCAGATTTTTCACACAGTTTCTCCACAGCAGAGACACAAGCCCGTAGAGAACCAGCAAGGCTGTCCTCAAAGTCACGGAGCTGCTCAATCACTTCAGTAATATCTTGTACACCTCTAGATGACCAGATCATTCCTGCCAATGACTTAGCATATGCAGGTGATGCACTTTGTACAAATCTGTGCCACAGAGGTCATGAACAATTGATTCTATCTGGGTCTGTTCCCTCTTGGCTGTTTGGTCCAAAATAGATGATCTCTCGCACAGCTAATTCTCTCAGGAACTGAATACCTTTCTCCATAGTATTCCATTTCCCTAACTTGGATATACAAACTTCCTTGTAGGGAAATCTTACTTTCATAGCTGCCAGGAGTCGGGTCCAGAGACTAGTGGCATTAGACTCTCTTGAAATTGCCCTATCAATGGTGGAATCTCTTGACAGAGATCCCAGCTGCCTGGCTTCACCACCTTCCAATTCAATTGTTTCTGCCCCATTGTCCCAGCATCGGAGCAACCAAGTTAAAATATTCTCGCCTTCACGACGACTAAAGTCTTTTCGCAGATCTCTCAGCTCACTTGGAGAAAAGGACCGAGTGGTGGTCACTTCATCTCCTCCCTGTCTTGATGGTGCCCCTTGGGTTGATGTTGGCCCTGTGCCATCATCTGCTGCACGGGTAGTCTTTCTAGTGACTTTCTTACAACCAGCTACTGATGCTGATATGGGTTTACCATCATTTGATTCATTTCCAGAGTCTGAATGACTGTCACAGTGATCGCTATGGTTACAGCAGCAACAGTGCCCAGTGTGTGAAGAAGGGGGGGCTACCTTTAAGGCTGCAGAATTAATGTTATCACCAGCGACCTTGGCAGAGGAACTCTGCAGAGGAGCTGTAGCTTCAGCCTGCGAAGGCACCGTTGGGGGGGCAGTGGCTGCAACGGCAGCTTTCGCTGTTTTGCTCTTTCTCGAGCGGCCAGGAGTGCTTTTTACTAAAGCTTCCGAAGACGCACCGCAAATCTCAGGACAACAAAGAGACGCAAACCTCCTGTTGAACGCCATTTCTCTTAACAGAAGCACAAATTGACACACATTCAGCAAACCAGATAATACCATCACAGTTCATTCAAAACTCCAAGGATATTCAAAGCTCTCTAAAACATTTGCGAACTGTCCTATAGAAAAAACAAAAGTATTGTTAGTCAGCCTTTCCAAAGATTCGCTTGACCAATTAGCAAACACAGAGCCGTACTGCTCTTTAATCTCTCCTGGAGGCTTTTCAAGGTATAGTAGAAGCGAGTAGAAATTCATTAGCGGCTGCAGTATAATGAAATAAACCAGTGACAAACCACACAGTATTATCATGACCATTGTCCAGTTCCTTGTTGTTATGTAATGAATACTTCGATTTAAAAAGAAAGCCCAGCACAGATATGGAATCAGTGAGCACAATGTAGAAAATAACTGATACAACTTATGCCATAACATCTTTAAATCAATGTAATTCACTTTGCCTTAATACCACTAAATAATATCCAAAGCAAACAGACGCGCGAGTATCACAACTCTATGAGTTGGCACCGTGCCAAGAAAATGGAAAGGTACATCAGAGCAGTAGAAAAGCCAAAACTCTCCAGATTTACCCGTTTCTCGTGCCCCACGTTGGGAGACAAATTATCTGTCGAGGGTTAAGATTGCGGGGTGACAATAAAACCCTGGCAGATGTATTGTTAACCCCCTCTTCCCCCCCCACTTCCCCCTTTTGCCCCTCCCTCTCCCCCCTTTCCACTAAGGAGAGGCGATTGGGAGGAAAAGAAGAACAGAGAGAAGACAGTTGGAAAAAATTAAAGATGTTTTACTAATGCTACTAATGAGAATAGAGAAAATTTGCTTATTGGTTACACAATAATTTTAATACTATGCATGTTCACTGAGGAGGGGTCTCATGCTTGGTTGGCATCTTCAGTAGTGTGGGTGTGTTTTTTATGACTACAGTGAGCAAAGTTCATCTAACGGACACCCTCTTACAATGTCGAGATATATGTTAAACAACTCATCGCTCAGGCTTCCAGATGTCTAAGGTGAAAACAGCAGATTGACCCAAAACTGGTCAATTGCTGTCAGAATTCACATATCATTCTGTTAGCAGTCCCCCACACTATTCGTTCTTTAAATGGTAATGACTACATAAGGATGGGGGGAGAGAATCATTGTCAATGCCTTACAAGGTTCAGGGTGGAGAAGTATCTGGCTATCTCTGTTTGGCCACATATAATGCCCAGGGAAAAGAGTTTCTTATTTCTGGTAGGTACTGTCTGGCCCACTTTTGAATACTCTACAGGTGGAGGGAGCTGAGTGCCTGAATGCTGGTGTCTTCTTCCCATCTGTAGGGAGATTCCAGGACGTAGTGAAAGAGAAGTGCAGGAAAAGGGGAGGGAGCAATGCAGGTGACAAGGCTGTACTAGAGGGATTAAATATCCATGTGTGAGGAACTAAAAGTCTTGCTTTTGTGATAATTCTGCCCATCTTACAGGTGTGGAGGGTGTTTTGCTGATATCCAAAGAGGTACCCTGGTGAAACAAAGGTATGAACTTAACAGCAAAGTCTATACTCTTAAGCGGGCATTCTTTCATTTAACAGCACTGGCTATTATCTTCCATAACTGCTCCAAAGACTGGACGCTTGCCTTGTTTACATTTACACAGTTATTGCTTGTTCTTTTTAATTTGGGGAAATTTTTAACATACAGCACATTTACAGTAAGAATAAACTTTGGGCTAGACCGAAGTTAGTTATTTCACGGTCTTTGCTGCCATCTAGCGTATTCTGACAGGACATGCAGTCTGTTTCGGCGCGGCTTCTGAGCGTTTTTTCATGTGCCCGCTGCTCGCCCTCTCCACGTTGGCCGCTCCTCTGAGAAGCACAACTAGTAGACACATAAGTAATTGATTAGTTTCTTACGATACAACCATTAATTTCTAGTCAAACATAAGCTAAGCACCCTGCTTCTAGACAAGTTAATCTTCTGTCTCCAGCTTGTCATGCAAGAGGATCCAAAATTTGGAAAATGTCTCCTCCTTTTGTGGGTGGTTAGAAATCATTTATCATGTCAGTGGTTAATGATGGGTAAGTTCTTTGTACTTTAATCACGGTACACATGAATTTAGCAGCTTCTCTTCACTGGAATAGAGTTTCCTGTTCTGGACATAGCCTTGGCCCTGTCTTTCCAAAGATGAGTAAGTAACATCCAGGAATGAAAACTCTCCGCACAAAAGCTGTAGGCAAGACCCAGGCATCTGTCTTGTCAGTATCTCCTTTCCTTTCTGCGTGGCGCTGTGGTTATCTCCTTCATGCCCAGAGCCAGAAGGAATCCAGAGGTTAGAGCTGCTGTTCCTTTTATGCCCAGCTGCAATACTCCCTTCTCCGATGGAGAGGCGATTTGAGGTGGAGTGCAGGTAACTTTCCCATTTAACGTGCCGGGCGGTTTATTTGTCCCGTAAAAATCAGTTCCTGAAAGAACGTGCAGTCGGACCGGTGCAGTTAATATTTTGACCACGAGGCGGCATCTTTAAACGTCTAAACGGAACTTGTAGAACGCGCATGCTGCCCCTCTGGCTGTGTCACCGCTGCCCTCACGTCGCCGATCTGGAGGGGTGCAGAGTTTGGAATTCAGGATCTTGGGGTACAGGGCTTTAGGGTGAGGTTTGGTGGTCCAGGGTTCGTATGTTCAGGAACTGGGGGTGCAGGAATTGGGGATGCAGAGTTTGGGAGTGCAGGGGTAGGGGGACAGGGTTGAGGGGTGCAGAATTTCGGGGTGTAGGGTTTGGGTTGCAGGGTTTTTGGCAGGAGGATCTGACTTGATTCTGGGGTGCTGGCTTTGGGACTGTAGGATCTGGGCTGCAGGATTTGGGATTTCTGGGTTTAGGGTAACAGGAATTTGGGGTGCAGCAATTTGGGGTGAAGAGTTTGGTAGGGCAGGATTTAGGGTTCAGGGTGCAGGGTAAAGGATCTGGGGGCAGGATTTGGGAGTGCATGCTTCAAGGGTTCATGGTTTAGGTTTGCAGGATATTGGAGTGCGGGATCTGGTGGTTCAGATTTCGAGCTGCAGGGTTTTGGGGTGCAGAGGTTGGAAATACTGGGATTGTGGGGCAGGATTTGGGGGTGCAGGGTTTAGTGTAGCAGGATCTTGGAGTGCAGGCGTTTGGAGTGCAGGGTTTAGGGGTGCAGGGTTTGGAGGGGCAGGCTTGGGGGTCAGAATTTGGGGATGCAGTGTTTGGGGGAATTATTTGAGGTGCAGGGTTATAAGAGTGCAGGATTTTGGGGTTCGGTGTTCGGGGTGCAGGATATGTGGCAAGCAGCATCTGTGGTTTCAGGGTTTGGGGGTGCATTAGTTTTTGGGGGAAGGATCTGGGGATGTGGGATTTGGGGCTGCAGGGTTTGGGGAACAGTATTTTGGGTGCAGTATTTGGGGGTGCAGGATATTGGGGGGAAAGATTTGGGGACACAACAGTTCGAGTTGGAGGGTTTGAACAGCAGGATCTTAGGGAACAGGGTTTGGGATCCAGGGTTGGGGTGGCAAGGACAGGCGGGATTTGGGACTGCAGGGATTTAGGGTGGAGGGTTTAGGGGTGAAGGGTTTGTGGGGAAGGGTACAAAGGTACATTTTGGGTACAGGGTTATGGGTCTGCAGGTTTTGAGAGTGCAGGGTTTGGTGGGGTTAGGATTTGGATTTTCAGTGTTTTGGGGTGTATGATTTCGGGGTGCAGGATTTGGGGTGCAGGGTTTGGGGATTCAGGGGTTTGGGGTGAAGGGTTTGGTAGGGCCAGGTTGCGGGGGGCAGGGTTTGGGTAAGCAGGATCTGGGGCTGCTGGGGTTTGGGGTGCAGGGTTTGAGGGGTGCAGGGTTTGGGGGAATTATTTGAGGTGCAGGTATATGAGAGTGCAGGATTTGGAGGTGCAGGGTATGTAGCAGAAGGATCTGGGGGTTCAGGGTTTGGGGGTGCATTGGTTTTAGGGGGAAGTATCTGGGGGTGAAGGGTTTAAGGCTTCAGCATCTGGAGGTGTAGAGTGTGCCGTGTTCTGGGGTTCAGGTTTTGAGGGTGCAGGGTTAGAGGAGAAGGATTTAGGGAGCAGGTTTTGGGAGTGCAGGATTTGAGGGGCAGGACTAAGGACTGCAAGGTTTTGGGGGTAGGATTTGGGGGTGCAGGGTTTGGGGTGCAGGTTTTGCAGGGAGGAGGTTTTGAGCTTGCAAGATTTGGTGGTGCAGGAATTAGGGGTGCAGGTTTTGAGGGTGCAGTGTTAAGGGGGTGGAGGAATAGGTGGCGCAGGATTTGGGGGTGCAGGGTTGGGGGGTAGGGTTTTGGGGTGCTGGATTTGGGAGTACCCGCTCTGGGGGTGCAGGTTCCTGGGGTTCAGAATTTGAGGGTGCAGGGTGTAGGGTAGTGGGATCTTAGGGTGCAGTGTTTGGAGTGGTTAGGATTTGGGCTTTCAGTGTTTGAAGCTGTATGATTTCAGGGTGCAGGGTTTGGGGGCCAGAGTTTAGGATGCAGGTCTTGGGATTGCAGGATTTGGGGGGCAGGATTTGGGGGAGAATGGTTTGGGGTGCTGGGTTGTTTGGGGGGGTGCAAGATTTGAGGGTGCAGGGCTTGGGGTGCAGGAGCTTGGTGTGCAGGGTCAGGGGAAGTTTTGGAGTACAGGATTTGGGTGTGCAGGGTTGGGGGCCAGGGTCCTGGTGTGCAGGGTTTTGGGTAGCAGTATCTTGGGGTGCAGGACTTGAGGGTGCAGGGTTTGGGGGTGTAAGATTTTGGGGGTTCAGGGTATTGAGGGAAGGATCTGGGGTTACAAGGTTTGGGGTTACTCGGTTTGGGGGTTAAGGGATTTAGGGTTGTAGGTTTGGGGTTTTCAGGGCCTGGGGGTGCAGGGTTTGCAGGTGCAAGGTTTTGGGGCTCATTGTTTGGGGAGGGCAGGATTTGGGGGTGCAGAGTTTTGAGGTGCAGGGGTATTGAGAGAGAATCTGGGAGTGCAGGATTTTGGGGTGCAGTGTTTAGGGTAGCAGGATCTTGGATTACAGGGGTTTGGGGTGAAGGGTTTGTGGGGCAGGATTTTGTGTGCAGGGTTTGGGGAGCAGGATTGATGGATTTGGTGGTGCAAGGTTTTGGAGTGCGGGGTTTGGGGGAGCAGAGTTCAGGGGTGCAGGGTTATGGGCTTAATGATTTGAGGGTGCAGAGTTGTAGAAGGCAGCGTTTGGGGGTGCAATGTTTTAGGAGGCGGGATTTCTGAGTGCAGCATTTGGGGTTGCACGTTTAGGACGTGCAGCGTTTTGGGGAAGTACTTAGGGTTGTGGATGCAGGTTTCGCATGTTCAGTATCTGGGCATGCAGGATTTTGGGGTGCAGGGTGTACAGGGAAGGATCTGATGGTGAAAGATTAAGGGGTGGAGGTTTTGGGAGTTTCAGGGAAAATGGGTTTGGGGTTACAGGATTTGGCGAGGCAGAACTGGGTGTGCATAGTTTGGGGTTTCAGAACCTGGGGGTACAGGCTTTGGGGTTGCAAGGATTGGGGGAGGGATTTTGGGTGCAGGTTTTTGGGGGAAGGATCTGAGGCTGCAAGTTTGGGAGAAGGCAGGGTTTGGAGGTTCAGAGTCTGGATGTGAAGGCGTTTAAGGTGCAGGATTTGGGGTTGCCTGATTTGGGGGTGCATGTGTGTGTCACAAACCCCATTGGACAGTGTGTGTGTCACAAAACCTATTGGACAGCGTGTGTGTCACAAAACCCGTTAAACAGCGTGTCTTTTACAAAGCCCTCTGGACAGCGTGTGTGTCACAAACCCCATTGGATAGCATGTGAATGTCAAACTCCATTGGACAGCGTGTGTGTCACAAAACCCTTTGGACAGAGTGTGTGTCACAAACCCCATTGGACAGCGAGTGTGTCACAAACCGTATTGGACAGCGTGTGTGTCACAAACCCCATTGGACGGAGTGTGTGTCACAAAACCCTTTGGACAGTTTGTGTGTCACAAACACTATTAGATAGCGTGTGTGTGTGTAGCAAACCCCATTGGACAGCATGTGTGTCACAAGCCCCATTGGATAGCGTGTGCGTCTCAAACCCAATTGGACAGTGTGTGTGTCAAAAACCCCATTGGATAGCGTGCGTGTCTCAAACCCCATTCGACAATGTGTTTGTGTCACAAATTCCATTGGACAGTGTGTGTTTCTCAAACCCCATTGGACTTTGTGTGTGTCAAAAACCCCATTGGACAGTGTGTGTTTCACAAACACCATTGGATTTTGTGTGTGTCTCAAACTAAATGGGACAGCGTGTGTGTCACAAACCCTATTGGACAGCGTGTGTTTCTCAAACACCTTTGGACTTTGTGTGTGTCTCAAACTAAATGGGACAGCGTGTGTGTCTCACACCCCATTGGACAGTGTGTGTGTCAGAAACCCCTTTGGACAGCATGTGTTTCACACACTCCATTAGAAAGTTTTTGTTTCATAAACCCTATTAAATATTGTGTGTCTCTCAAACCCCATTGAACAGTGTGTGTGTCACAAACCCCATTGGAGAGTGTGTGTGTGTCACAAACCCCATTGGACAGCGTGTGTGCCTCAAACCCCATTGGACAGGGTGTGTGTCACAAATCTCATTGGACAGCGTGTGTCTGTCACAAGCACCATTAGACAGCGAGTGTGTCTGAAACCCCATTAGACAGGGTGTGTGTCACAAACCCCTTTGGACAGCCTGTGTGTCTTAAACCCTATTGGACAGTTTGTCTGTCACAAACCCCATTGGACAGCATGTGTGTCTCAAACCCCATGGGACAGCGTGTGTGTCTTAAACCCCATTGGACAGCGTGTGTGTCACAAACTCCATTGGACAGCATGTGTGTCTCAAACCCCATTAGGAAGCGTGAGTGTCTAAAAGCCCATTGGACAGTGTGTGTGTCACAAACCCCATTGGATAGCATGTGAATATCAAACCCCATTAAACAGCGTGTGTGTCACAAAACCCTTTGGACCGGGTGTGTGTCATAAACCTCATTGGAGGGTGTGTGTTTCATAAACCCAATTGGGCAGCGTGTGTGTCACAAATTGCATTGGACAGAGTGTGTGTCAAAAACCCCATTGGACAGCGTGTGTGTCACAAACCCTATTCGAAAGCGTCTGTGTCACAAAACACCATTGGACAGCATGTGTATTACAAACCCTATTGGACAGCGTGTGTGTCACAAACTCTATTGGACAGCGTGTTTGTCATAAACCCCATTGGTCAGTGTGTGTGTCACAAACCTTACTGGACAGCGTGCTTGTGTCGCAAACCCCATTGGACAGCATGTATGTCTCAAACCCCGTTATACAGTGTGTGTGTCACAAAACCCATTGGACAGCGTGTGTGCAATAAAGCCATCTGGACAGTTTGTGTGTCAGAAGCCCCATTGGACACTGTGTGTGTCACAAACGCCCCTGGACATTGTGTGTGTCACAAATGCCATTGGACATTGTGTGTGTCTCAAACCACATTGGACAGCCCGTGTGTCACAAACCCCATTGTACCGTGTGTGTGTCTCAAACACCATTGGACAGCGTGTGTGTCTCAAATTCCATTGGACAGCGTCTGTGCCACAAAACACTTTAAACAGTGTGTGTGTCACAAAGCCCTCTGGACAGTGTGTGTTTCACAAACCCGATTGGATAGCCTGTGTATCTGAAACCCCATTGGACAGCGTGTGTGTCACAAAGCCCTCTGGACATTGTGTGTGTCACAAAGCCCTCTGGACATTGTGTGTGTCACAAACCCCACTGGAGGGCGTGTGTATCACAAACCCCATTAGAAAGTGTGTGTGTCACAAACCTCAATGGACAGCGTGTGTGTCGCAAATCCCATTGGAGTTTGTGTGTGTCTCAAACTAAATGGGACAGCGTATGTGTCTCAAATCCCTTTTGACTGTGTGTGTGTCTCAAACTAAATGGGACAGCGTGTGTGTCTCATACCCCACTGGACATTGTGTATGTCAGAAAGCCCTTTGGACAGCGTGTGTGTCACAAACCCAATTGGACAGCATGTGTGTCACAAAGCCCTCTGGACAGTGTGTGTTTCACAAACCCCATTTGATAGCCTGTGTATCTGAAACCGCATTGGACAGCGTGTGTGTCACAAAGCCCTCTGCACAGTGTGTGTGTCACAAACCCCATTCAGTAGCGTGTGAGTCTCAAACCCCATTGGACAGTGTGTGTGTCTCAAATTCCATTGGACAGCGTGTGTGCCACAAAACACTTTAAACAGCGTGTGTGTCACAAAGCCCTCTGGACAGTTTGTGTTTCACAAACCCCATTTGATAGCATGTGTGACTCACACCCTGTTGGACAGCGTGTGTTCCAAAAAGCCTTCTGGACAGTGTGTGTGTCACAAACGCCATTGGAGGGCGTGTGTATCACAGACCCCATTGGAAAGTGTGTGTGTCACAAACCCCATTGGACAGCGTGTGTGTCTCAAACCCTATTGAACAGCGTGTTTGTCACAAAACCCATTAAACTGCATGTGTGTCAAAAAGCCCTCTGGACAGTGTGTGTGTCTCAAACCCCATTGGAAAGCTCGTGTGCCACAAACCTCATTGTACACTGCGTGTGTCTCAAACACCATTGGACGGCGTCCATGTCTTAAACCCCATTGGACAGCGTGTGTGTCACAAACCCAACTGGAGAGCGTGTGTGTCACAAAGCCCTCTGGACAGTGTGTGTTTCACAAACCCCATTGGATAGCCTGTGTGTCTGAAATCCCATTGGACAGCGTGTGTGTCACAAAGCCCTCTGGACAGCGTGTGTGTCACAAACCCCATTCAGTAGCGTGTGAGTCTCAAACCCCATTAGACAGCGTGTGTGTCTCAAATCCCAGTGGACCGCGTGTGTGCCACAAAACACTTTAAACAGCGTGTGTGTCACAAAGCCCTCTGGACAGTGTGTTTTTCACGAACCCCATTGGATAGCATATGTGACTCACACCCTGTTGGACAGCGTGTGTTTCAAAAAGCCTTCTGGACAGTGTGTGTGTCACAAACGTCATTAGAGGGCGTGTGTATCACAAACCGCATTGGAAAGTGTGTGTGTCACATATCCCATTGGACAGTGTGTGTGTCACAAATCCCATTGTACAGTGTGTGTGTCTCAAACACCATTGGACCACGTGTGTCTCTCAGATACCATTGAACAGTGTTTGTGTCACAAACCCTACTGGACAGCGTGTTTGTATCGCAAACCCCATTGGACAGCATGTGTGTCTCAAACCCCATTAGATAGTGTGTGTGTCACAAAACCCATTGGACAGCGTGTGTGCAACAAAGCCCTCTGGACAGTTTGTGTGTCAGAAGCCTCATTGGACAGTGTGTGTGTCACAAAACCCATTGGACAGCGTGTGTGCAACAAAGCCCTCTGGACAGTTTGTGTGTCAGAAGCCTCATTGGACAGTGTGTGTGTCACAAACGCCCTTGTACATTGTGTGTGTCAAAAATCCCATTGGACATTGTGTGTGTCTCAAACCCCATTGGACTGTCTGTGTTTCACAAATTTCATTAAACATTGCGTGTGTATCTCAAACCCCATTAGACAGTCTCTGTTTCACAAACATCATTGGACAGCCCATGTGTCTCAAACCCCATTGGACAGCCTCTGTGTCACAAATCCCATTGTACAGTGTGTGTGTCCAAAACACCATTGGAAAGCGGGCCCGTCTTAAACCCCATTGGACAGCGTGTGTGTAACAAACCCCTCTGGACAGTGGGTGTTTCACAAACCCCATTGGATAGCCTGTGTGTCTGAAACCCCATTGGACAGCGTGTGTGTCACAAAGCCCTCTGGACAGTGTGTGTGTCACAAACCCTATTGCAGGGCATGTGTATAAAAAACCCCATTGGACAGTGTGTGTGTCACAAATCCCATTGGACAGCGTGTGTGTCTCAAATCCCATTGGACAGCGTGTGTGCCACAAAACACTTCAAACAGCGTGTGTGTCACAAAGCCCTCAGGACAGTTTGTGTTTCACAAACCCCATTTGATAGCATGTGTGACTCATATCCTGTTGGACAGCGTGTGTGTCAAAAACCCCATTGGATAGCGTGTGTTCCTCAAACCCTATCCAACAGTGTATGTGTCACAAATTCCATTGGACAGTGTATGTGTCAAAAACACCATTGGACAGCGCATGTGACTTAAACTCCATTGCACAGTGTATGTGTCACAAACCCCATTGGAAAGCGTGTGTGTGTCATAAACGCCATTGAACAGCGTGTGTGTCTCAAACCCCTTTGGACAGTGTGTGTGTCACAAACCCCATTGTACAGCGTGTGTGTGTCCAAACCCATTGTCCAGCGTATGTGTCTAAAACCCCATCGGACAGTGTGTTTGTCACAAACCCCATTGGACAGTCTGTGTTTCACAAACCGCATTGGACAATGTGTGTTTCACAAACCCCATTAGCCAGCGTCTCTGTCTCAAACACCTTTGGACTGAGTGTGTTTCACAAATTCCATTTGACAGTGTGTGTCACAAACCCCATGGACAGGGTGTGTGTCACAAACCCTGTTGGAAAGTGAGTGTGTCACAAACTCCGTTGGACAGTGTGTGTATCATAAACCCCGTTGGATACCGTGTGTATCTCAAACCCCATTGGACAACGTGTGTGTCACAAAACCCATTAAACAGCGTGTCTGTAACAAAGCCCTCTGGACAGTGTGTGTGTCACAAACCCCATTGAACAGTGTGTGTGTCACAAACCCCATTGTATAGCATGTGAATGTCAAACCTCATTGGGGAGCGTGTGTGTCACAAATTCCATTGGACAGAGCGTTTGTCACAAAACCCATTGGACAGTGAGTGTGTCAAAAACCCTATTGGAGGGCGTGTGTATAACAAATCGCATTGGACAGCATGAGTGTCACAAGCCCCATTGGAAAGCGTGTGTGTGACACAAACGTCATTGGACAGCCTGTGTGTCTCAAATCCCTTTAAAGAGAGTGTGTGTCACAAACCCCATTAAACAGCGTGTGTGTGTCACAAACCCCATTGGACACCTTGTGTGTCTAAAAACCCATTGGACAGCGTGTGTGTCACAAACCCCATTGGACAGCATGTGTTTCTCAAACCCCATTGGACAGCGTGTGTGTCTCTAACTAAATGGGACAGCGTGTGTGTCTCAAACCCCTTTTGACTGTGTGTGTGTCTCAAACTAAATGGGATAGCATGTGTGTCTCACACCCCATTGGACAGTACGTGTGTCAGAAATCCCTTTGTTTCACAAACCCTATTGGACAATTTTTGTTTCATAAACCCCATTAAATATCGTTTGTATCTAGAACCCCATTAAACAGTGTGTGTGTCACAAACCCCATTGGAAAGTGTGTGTGTGTCACAAACCCCATTGGACAGCATGTGTGTCTCAAACCCCTTTGGACAGATTGTGTGTCTCAAACCCCAGGGACATTGTGTGTCTCACAAACACCATTGGACAGCCTGTGTGTGTCGCAAACCCCATTGGACAGCGTGTTTGTCTCAAATCCCTGTGGGCTCTGTGTGTGTCTCTAACTAAATGGGACAGTGTGTATGTCTCACACCCCATTGGACAGTGTGGTTGTCATAAACCCCATGGGATACCGTCTGTATCTCAGACCTTATTGGACAGTGTGTGTGTCACAAACCTCAGTGGAAAGCATGTGTGTGTCACAAACGCCATTGGACAGTTTGTGTGTCACAAAACCCATTGGGCAGCGTGTGTGTCTCAAATCCCATTGGGCAGCGTGTGTGTCTCAAACCCCATTGGACAGCGTGTGTGTCACAAAACCCTTTAGATAGTGTGTGTGTCCCAAACCCCACTGGAGGACACATCTGTCACAAACCCCATGTGACAGTGTGTATGCTCAAAACCCCATCTCAAACCCGACTGGACAGTGTGTGCGTCAAAAATTCCATTGGACAGAGCGTGTGTCACAAACCCCACCGGAAAGAGTGTGTTTCACAAACCCCATTGGACAGTGTGTGTGTGTCCCAAACTACATTAGACAGTGTGTGTGTCAGAAACCCCATTGGACAGCGTGTGTGTCTCAAAACCCATTAGACAGCCTCTGTATCACAAACCCTATTGGACAGCGTGTGTGTCAAACACCCCATTGGACAGTGTGTGTGTCACAAACAACATTGGACAGTGTGTGTCACAAATCTCTCTGCACAGTGTGTATGGCTCAAACCCCATTGGACTGTTTGTGTGTCACAAACCCCATTGGGTAGCATGTCTGTCACAAACAACATTGGACAGTGTGTGTCACAAACCTCTCTGGACAGTGTGTATGCCTCAAACCCCATTGGACTGTGTGTATGGCTTAAACCCCAGTGGACTGTCTGTGTGTCTGACACCCCATTGGACTGTATGTGTGTCACAAATGGTACAGGGCAGTGTGTGTGTCTCAAACACGATTGGACATCGTTTGTGTGTCACAAACTCCATTGGACAGCGTGTGTTTCACAAACCCCATTGGAGAGCGTTTGTGTCTTACACCGCATTAGACAGAGTGTGTGTCACAAAGCCCTCTGGACAGTGTGTGTTTCACAAAACCCATTTCACAGCGTGTGTGTCGCAGACCTCATTGGACGGCGTGTGTGTCACAAACCCCATTGGACAGTGTGTGTGTCACAAACCCCATTAGATACCGTGTGAATCTCAAACCCCATTGGACAGCGTGTGTGTCACAAAACCCATTAAGCAGTGTGTGTTTCACAAAGCCCTCTGGGCAGTGTGTTTGTCACAAACTCCGTTGGACAGCGTGTGTTTCACAAACGCCATTGGACAGTTTGTGTTTCAAAAACCCTATTGGAACGTCTGTTTATGTCACAAACACCATTGGATAGTGTGTGTGTCACAAAACCCTTTGGACAGTGTCTGTGTCTCAAATCCCGTTGGACAGCGTGTGTGTCACAAATTCCATTGGACAGAGCGTTTGTCACAAAACCCATTGGACAGCGAGTGTGTCTAAAACCCTATTGGAGGGCGTGTGTATAACAAATCCCATTGGACAGCATGATTTTCACAAGCCCCATTGGAAAGCGTGTGTGTGTCACAAGCGGCGTTGGACAGCCTGTGTGTCTAAAACCCCTTTAAAAAGTGTGTGTGTCACAAAGCCCTCAGGGCAGTGCGTGTGTCACAAAAGCCGTTGGACAGTGTGTGTGTGTCACAAACCCCACTGGACAGCGTGTGTGTCTCAAACGCCATAGACAGTGTGTGTGTCACAAATTCTATTGGAGAGAGTGTGTGTCTCAAATCTTTTTGGACTGTGTGTGTGTCTCAAGCTCAATGGGACAGCGTGTGTCTCAAACCGAACTGGAGAGTGTGTGTGTCACAAACCCCATTGGACAGCGTGTGTGTCACAAAACCCATTAAATAGTGTGTGTGTCAGAAAGCCCTCTGGACAGTGTGTGTTTCACAAACACCATAGAAGAGCGTATGTTTCAAAAACCGCACTGGACAGAATGTGTGTGTCACAAGCCCCATTGAATAGCGTGTGAATATCAAACCCCATAGGACAGCGGGTGTGTCACAAAAACCACTGGACAGTGTATGTGTCACAAACCCCACTGGAGGGCGTGTGTGTCACAAAACCCACTGGACAGCGTGTGTGTGTCACAAACCTCATTGGAAAACGTGTGTGTCTCAAACTCAATTGGACAATCTGTGTGTCACAAACCCCATTGGAAAGTGTGTGTGTCATAAACCCCACTGGATACCGTGTGTAGATAAAACCCCATTGCACAGTATGTGTGTCACAAAGCCCTCTGGACAGTGTGTGTGTCACAAACCCCATTGGACAGTGTATGTGTCACAAACACCGTAGGAGAGCCTGTGTTTAAAAACCCCATTGGACAGTGTGTGTTTCAAAAACCCCATTGGACAGCCTGTGTGAGTCACAAAACCCGTTGGACAGTGTGTGTGTAACAAACTCCATTGGAGGGCATGTGTGTGTCACAAACCCCATTGGAAAGCGTGTGTGTGTCTAAAACACCTATGGACAGCGTGTCTAAAACCCCATTGGACAGTGTGTGTGTTACAAATCTCATTGGACACTGTGTGTTTCAAAAATCCCATTGGACAATGTGTGTGTCACAAACCTCATTAAACAGCGTGTGTGTCTCAAACCCCATTGGACAGCGTGTGTTTCACAAACCCCATTGGACAGTGTATGCGTCACAAACCCCGTTGGATAGCGTGTGTGTCTCAAACCCCATTGGACACGGTGTGTGTCACAAATCCCATCTGATTGCGTGTGCGTCTCAAACCCCATTGGACAGTGTCTGTGTCAAAAACCTCATTGGATAGCGTGTGTTCCTCAAATCCTATTCAACAGTGTATGTGTCACAAATTCCATTGGACAGTGTATGTGTCAAAAACACCATTGGACAGCGTATGTGACTTAAACTCCATTGCACAGTGTGTGTGTCACAAATCCCATTGGAAAGTGTGTGTGTCACAAACCCCATTGGACAGCATGTGTTTCTCAAACCCCATTGGACAGTGTGTGTGTCTCAAACTAAATGGGACAGCGTGTGTGTCTCAAACCCCTTTTGACTGTGTGTGTGTCTCAAACTAAATGGGATAGCATGTGTGTCTCACACCCCATTGGACAGTACGTGTGTCAGAAATCCCTTTGGACAGAGTGTGTTTCACAAACCCCATTGGACAGTTTTTGTTTCATAAACCCCATTAAATACCGTGTGTATCTCAAACCCCATTAAACAGCGTGTGTGTCACAAACCCCATTGGAAAGTGTGTGTGTGTCACAAACCCCATTGGACAGCATGTGTGTCTCATACCCCTTTGGACAGATTGTGTGTCTCAAACCCCAGGGACATTGTGTGTCTCACAAACACCATTGGACAGCCTGTGTGTGTCACAAACCCCATTGGACAGCGTGTTTGTCTCAAACCCCTGTGGACTCTGTGTGTGTCTCTAACTAAATGGGACAACGTGTATGTCTCACACCCCATTGGACAGTGTGGTTGTCATAAACCCCATTGGATACCGCCTGTATCTCAGACCTCATTGGACAGTGTGTGTGTCACAAACCTCAGTGGAAAGCATGTGTGTGTCACAAACGCCATTGGACAGTTTGTGTGTCACAAAACCCATTGGGCAGCGTGTGTGTCTCAAACCCCATTGGACAGCGTGTGTGTCACAAAATCCATTAGACAGTGTGTGTGTCCCAAACCCCACTGGAGGGCGTATGTGTCACAAACCCCATGTGACAGTGTGTATGCTCAAAACCCCATTGGATAGAGTGTGTGTCTCAAACCCGATTGGACAGTGTGTGTGTCAAAAATTCCATTGGACAGAGCGTGTGTCACAAACCCCACTGGACAGAGTGTGTTTCACAAACCCCATTGGACAGTGTGTGTGTGTCCCAAACTACATTAGACAGTGTGTGTGTCACAAACCCCATTGGACAGCGTGTGTGTCTCAAAACCCATTAGACAGCCTCCGTATCACAAACCCTATTGGACAGCGTGTGTGTCAAACACCCCATTGGACAGTGTGTGTGTCACAAACAACATTGGACAGTGTGTGTCACAAACCTCTCTGCACAGTGTGTATGGCTCAAACCCCATTGGACTGTGTGTGTGTCACAAACCCCATTGGGTAGCATGTCTGTCACAAACAACATTGGACAGTGTGTGTCACAAACCTCTCTGCACAGTGTGTATGGCTCAAACCTCATTGGACTGTGCGTGTGTCACAAACCCCATTGGGTAGCATGTCTGTCACAAACAACATTGAACAGTGTGTGTCACAAACCTCTCTGCACAGTGTGTATGACTCAAACCCCATTGGACTGTGTGTGTGTCTCAAACTCCATTGGACTGTATGTGTGTCACAAACGGTACTGGGCAGTGTGTGTGTCTCAAACACGATTGGACATCGTTTGTGTGTCACAAACCCCACTGGACAGCGTGTGTTTCACAAACCCCATTGGAGAGCATTTCTGTCTTACACCGCATTAGACCGAGTGTGTGTCACAAAGCCCTCTGGACAGTGTGTGTTTCACAAAACCCATTTCACAGCGTGTGTGTCGCAGACCTCATTGGACGGCGTGTGTGTCACAAACCCCATTGGACAGTGTGTGTGTCACAAACCCCATTGGATAGCGTTTGTGTCACAAAACCCATTAAGCAGCGTGTGTGTCACAAAGCCCGATGGGCAGTGTGTTTGTCACAAACTCCGTTGGACAGCATGTGTTTCACAAACCCCATTGGACAGTTTGTGTTTCAAAAACCCTATTGGAACGCGTGTTTATGTCACAAACACCATTGGATAGTGTGTGTGTCACAAAACCCATTGGACAGCGTCTGTGTCTCAAATTCTGTTGGACATCGTGTGTGTCACAAATTCCGTTGGACAGAGTGTGTGTCACAAACCCCACTGGACAGCGTGTGTGTCACAAATTCCATTGGACAGAGTGTGTGTCACAAACCCCACTGGACAGCGTGTGTTTCACAAACCCCATTGGACAGTTTGTGTTTCAAAAACCCTATTGGAACGCGTGTTTACGTCACAAACACCATTGAATAGTGTATGTGTCACAAAACCCATTGGACACCGTCTGTGTCTCAAATCCTGTTGGACAGCGTGTGTGTCACAAATTCCGTTGGACAGAGTGTGTGTCACAAACCCCACTGGACAGCGTGTGTGTCACAAATTCCGTTGGACAGAGTGTGTGTCACAAATTCCGTTGGACAGAGTGTGTGTCACAAACCCCACTGGACAGCGTGTGTGTCACAAACCCTATTGGACAACGTATGTGTCAAACACCCCATTGGACTCTGTGTGTGTCACAAACCCCATTGGATAGTGTGTGTTTCATAAACCCCATTGGATAGCGTTTGTGTCTCACACCGCATTAGACAGCGTGTTTTTCACAAATCCCATTGGACGCTGTGTGTGTCACAAACCCCATTGAATAGCGTGTGTGTCACAAACCGCATTGGACAGTGTGTTTTTCTCAAACCCTGTTTAACATCGTGTGTGTCACAAAGCCCTCAGGGCAGTGCGTCTGTCACAAAACCCTTTGGACAGTGTGTGTGTGTCAAAAACTTCATTGGACAGTGTATGTGTCACAAACCCCATTGGAAAGCGTGTGTGTGTCACAAGCGGCGTTGGACAGCCTGTGTGTCTAAAACCCCTTTAAAAAGTGTGTGTGTCACAAAGCCCTCAGGGCAGTGCGTGTGTCACAAAAGCCGTTGGACAGTGTGTGTGTGTCACAAACCCCACTGGACAGCGTGTGTGTCTCAAACACCATAGACAGTGTGTGTGTCACAAATTCTATTGGAGAGAGTGTGTGTCTCAAATCTTTTTGGACTGTGTGTGTGTCTCAAGCTCAATGGGACAGCGTGTGTGTCTCAAACTGAACTGGAAAGTGTGTGTGTCACAAACCCCATTGGACAGCGTGTGTGTCACAAAACCCATTAAATAGTGTGTGTGTCAGAAAGCCCTCTGGACAGTGTGTGTTTCACAAACACCATAGAAGAGCGTATGTTTCAAAAACCGCACTGGACAGAATGTGTGTGTCACAAGCCCCATTGAATAGCGTGTGAATATCAAACCCCATAGGACAGCGGGTGTGTCACAAAAACCACTGGACAGTGTATGTGTCACAAACCCCACTGGAGGGCGTGTGTGTCACAAAACCCACTGGACAGCGTGTGTGTGTTTCACAAACCCCATTGGAAAGCGTGTGTGTCTCAAACTCAATTGGACAATCTGTGTGTCACAAACCCCATTGGAAAGTGTGTGTGTCATAAACCCCACTGGATACCGTGTGTAGATAAAACCCCATTGCACAGTATGTGTGTCACAAAGCCCTCTGGACAGTGTGTGTGTCACAAACCCCATTGGACAGTGTATGTGTCACAAACACCGTAGGAGAGCCTGTGTTTAAATCCCCATTGGACAGTGTGTGTTTCAAAAACCCCATTGGACAGCTTGTGTGAGTCACAAAACCCATTGGACAGTGTGTGTGTAACAAACTCCATTGGAGGGCGTGTGTGTGTCACCAACCCAATTTAACAGCTTATGTGACTAAAACTCCATTGGAGAGTGTGTGTGTCACAAACCCCATTGGAAAGCGTGTGTGTGTCTAAAACACCTATGGACAGCGTGTCTAAAACCCCATTGGACAGTGTGTGTGTTACAAACCCCATTGGACACTGTGTGTTTCAAAAACCCCATTGGACAATATGTGTGTCACAAACCCCATTGGACAGCGTGTGTGTCTCAAAACCCATTGGACAGTGTGTGTTTCACAAACCCCATTGGACAGTGTATGCGTCACAAACCCCGTTGGATAGCGTGTGTGTCTCAAACCCCATTGGACACGGTGTGTGTCACAAACCCCATCAGATAGTGTGTGCGTCTCAAACCCCATTGGACAGTGTCTGTGTCAAAAAACCCATTGCGTAGCGTGTGTTCCTCAAACCCTATCGGACAGTGTATGTGTCACAAATTCCATTGGACAGTGTATGTGTCAAAAACACCATTGGACAGCGTGTGTGACTTAAACTCCATTGCATACTGTATGTGTCACAAACCCCATTGGAAAGCGTGTGTGTGTCTAACACACCTATGGACAGCGTGTCTAAAACCCCATTGGACAGTGTGTGTTTTACAAACCCCATTGGACACTGTGTGTTTCAAAAATCCCATTGGACAATGTGTGTGTCACAAACCCCATTAAACAGCGTGTGTATCTAAAACCCCATCGGACACTGTGTGTGCCACAAACCCAATTGGACAGTCTGTGTTTCACAAATCCCATTGGACAATGTGTGTGTCACAAACCCCATTGGACAATGTGTGTGTCACAAACACCTTTGGACTGAGTGTGTTTCACAAATTCCATTTGACAGTGTGTGTCACAAACCCCATGGACAGGGTGTGTGTCACAAACCCTGTTGGAAAGCGTGTGTGTCACAAACTCCGTTGGACAGTGTGTGTATCATAAACCCCGTTGGATACCGTGTGTATCTCAAACCCCATTGGACAGCGTGTGTGTCACAAAACCCATTAAACAGCGTGTCTGTAACAAAGCCCTCTGGACAGTGTGTGTGTCAGAAACCCCATTGGACAGTGTGTGTGTCACAAACCCCATTGTATAGCATGTGAATGTCAAACCCCATTGGGCAGCGTGTGTGTCACAAATTCCATTGGACAGAGCGTGTGTCACAAAATCCATTGGACAGTTTGTGTGTGTCACAAACCCTACTGGAGTGGGTGTGTATAACAAATCCATTGGACAGCGTGTGTGTCACAAGCCCCATTAGAAAGCGTGTGTGTGTAGTAAACCCGATTGGACAGCATGTGTGTCTCAAACCCCATTGGACAGCGTGTGTGTCACAAAACCCTTTGGACAGTGTGTGTGTCACAATCACTATTAGACAGCGTGTGTGTGTAGTAAACCCCATTGGACAGCATGAGTGTCACAAGCTGCATTGGAAAGCGTGTGTGTGTCACAAACGCCATTGGACACCTTGTGTGTCTAAAACCCCATTGGACAGCGTGTGTGTCACAAACCCCATTGGACAGCGTGTGTTTCTCAAACCCCATTGGACAGCGTGTGTGTCTCAAACTAAATGGGACAGTGTGTGTGTCTCAAACCACTTTTGACTGTGTGTGTGTCTCAAACTAAATGGGATAGCATGTGTGTCTCACACCCCATTGGACAGTACGTGTGTCAGAAATCCCTTTGGACAGAGTGTGTTTCACAAACCCCATTGGACAGTTTTTGTTTCATAAACCCCATTAAATACTGTGATTATCTCAAACCCCATTAAACACTGTGTGTGTCACAAACCCCATTGGACAGTGTGTGTGTCACAAACCCCATTGGAAAGTGTGTGTGTGTCACAAACCCCATTGGACAGTGTGCGTGTCACAAACCCCATTGGATAGCATGTGAATGTCAAACCCAATTGGGCATCGTGTGTGTCACAAATTCCATTGGACAGAGCGTGTGTCACAAACCCCATTGGACAGCGAGTGTGTCACAAACCCTATTGGACAGCGTGTGTGTCACAAACTCCATTGGACAATGTGTGTTTCACAAATCCCATTGGACAGTTTGTGTATATCACAAACCCTATTGGAGGACGTGTATATAACAAATCCCATTGGACAGCGTGTGTGTCACAAGCCCCATTAGAAAGCGTGTGTGTGTCACAAACACCATTGGACAGCATGTGCGTCTCAAACCCCTTTGGACAGATTGTGTGTCTCAAACCCCAGGGACATTGTGTGTCTCACAAACACCATTGGACAGCCTGTGTGTGTCGCAAATCCCATTGGACAGCGTGTTTGTCTCAAACCCCTGTGGACTGTGTGTGTGTCTCTAACTAAATGGGACAGCGTGTATGTCTCACACCCCATTGGACAGTGTGGTTGTCATAAACCCCATGGGATACCGTCTGTATCTCAGACCTCATTGGACAGTGTGTGTGTCACAAATCTCAGTGGAAAGCATGTGTGTGTCTCAAACACGATTGGACATCGTTTGTGTGTCACAAACCCCATTGGACAGCGTGTGTTTCACAAAGCCCATTGGAGAGCGTTTGTGTCTTACACCGCATTAGACAGAGTGTGTGTCACAAAGCCCTCTGGACAGTGTGTGTTTCACAAAACCCATTTCACAGCGTGTGTGTCACAGACCTCATTGGACGGCGTGTGTGTCACAAATCCCATTGGACAGTGAGTGTGTCACAAACCCCATTGGATAGCGTTTGTGTCACAAACCTCATTGGACAGTGTGTGTGTCACAAACCCCATTAGATGCTGTGTGAATCTCAAACCCCATTGGACAGCCTGTGTGTCACAAAACCCATTAAGCAGCGTGTGTGTCACAAAGCCCTCTGGACAGTGTGTTTGTCACAAACTCCGTTGGACAGCGTGTGTTTCACAAACCACATTGGACAGTTTGTGTTTCAAAAACCCTATTCGAACGCGTGTTTCTCTCACAAACACCATTGGATAGTGTGTGTCTCGCAAAACCCATTGGACAGCGTCTGTGTCTCAAATCCCGTTGGACAGCGTGTGTGTCTCAAACTGAATGGGACAGCGTGTGTGTCTCAAACCCCTTTTGACTGTGTGTGTGTCTCAAACTAAATGGGATAGCATGTGTGTCTCACATCCCATTGGACAGTACGTGTGTCAGAAATCCCTTTGGACAGAGTGTGTTTCACAAACCCCATTGGACAGTTTTTGTTTCATAAACCCCATTAAATACCGTGTGTATCTCAAACCCCATTAAACAGTGTGTGTGTCACAAACTCCATTGGAAAGTGTGTGTGTGTCACAAACCCCATTGGACAGCATGTGTGTCTCATACCCCTTTGGACAGATTGTGTGTCTCAAACCCCAGGGACATTGTGTGTCTCACAAACACCATTGGACAGCCTGTGTGTGTCGCAAACCCCATTGGACAGCGTGTTTGTCTCAAACCCCTGTGGACTCTGTGTGTGTCTCTAACTAAATGGGACAGCGTGTATGTCTCACACCCCATTGGACAGTGTGGTTGTCATAAACCCCATGGAATACCGTCTGTATCTCAGACCTCATTGGACAGTGTGTGTGTCACAAACCTCAGTGGAAAGCATGTGTGTGTCACAAACGCCATTGGACAGTTTGTGTGTCACAAAACCCATTAGACAGTGTGTGTGTCCCAAACCCCACTGGAGGACGTATGTGTCACAAACCCCATGTGACAGTGTGTATGCTCCAAACCCCATTGGATAGAGTGTGTGTCTCAAACCCGACTGGACAGTGTGTGTGTCAAAAATTCCATTGGACAGAGCGTGTGTCACAAACCCCACCGGACAGAGTGTGTTTCACAAACCCCATTGGACAGTGTGTGTGTGTCCCAAACTACATTAGACAGTGTGTGTGTCACAAACCCCATTGGACAGTGTGTGTGTCACAAACCTCATTGGATAGCGTTTGTGTCACATACCTCATTGGACAGTGTGTGTGTCACAAACCCCATTAGATACCGTGTGAATCTCAAATCCCATTGAATAGCCTGTGTGTCACAAAACCCATTAAGTAGCGTGTGTGTCACAAAGCCCTCTGGGCAGTGTGTTTGTCACAAACCCCGTTGGACAACGTGTGTTTCACAAACCCCATTGGACAGTTTGTGTTTCAAAAACCCTATTGGAACGCGTGTTTATGTCACAAACACCATTGGATAGTGTGTGTGTCACAAAACCCATTGGACAGCGTCTGTGTCTCAAATCCCGTTGGACAGCGTGTGTGTCACAAATTCTGTTGGACAGAGTGTGTGTCACAAACCCCACTGGACAGCGTGTGTGTCACAAACCCTATTGGACAACGTATGTGTCAAACACCCCATTGGACTCTGTGTGTGTCACAAACCCCATTGGATAGCGTGTGTTTCATAAACCCCATTGGATAGCGTTTGTGTCTCACACCGCAGTAGACAGCGTGTTTGTTACAAAGCCCTCTGGACAGTGTGTGTTTCACAAAACCAATTGGAGGCCTTGTGTGTCACAAATCCCATTGGACACTGTGTGTGTCACAAACCCCATTGGATATTGTGTGTGTCACAAACCTCATTGTACAGTGTGTTTTTCACAAACCCCATTTAACAGCGCGTGTGTCACAAAGCCCTCTGGGCAGTGCGTCTGTCACAAAACCCGTTGGACAGTGTGTGTGTGTCAAAATCTTCATTGGACAGCGTGTGAATGTCAAACCCCATTGGAAAGCGTGTGTGTGTCACAAGCGGCGTTGGACAGCCTGTGTGTCTAAAACCCCATTGGACAGCGTGTGTGTCACAAACCCCATTGGACAGCGTGTGTTTCTCAAACCCCATTGGACAGCGTGTGTGTCTCAAACTAAATGGGACAGTGTGTGTGTCTCAAACCCCTTTTGACTGTGTGTGTGTCTCAAACTAAATGGGGTAGCATGTGTGTCTCACACCCCATTGGACAGTACGTGTGTCAGAAATCCCTTTGGACAGAGTGTGTTTCACAAACCCCATTGGGCAGTTTTTGTTTCATAAACCCCATTAAATACCGTGTGTATCTCAAACCCCATTAAACAGTGTGTGTGTCACAAACCCCATTGGAAAGTGTGTGTGTGTCACAAACCCCATTGGACAGCATGTGTGTCTCAAATCCCTTTGGACAGATTGTGTGTCTCAAACCCCAGGGACATTGTGTGTCTCACAAACACCATTGGACAGCCTGTGTGTGTCGCAAACCCCATTGGACAGCGTGTGTGTCACAAAACCCATTAGACAGTGTGTGTGTCCCAAATCCCACTGGAGGGCATATGTGTCACAAACCCCATGTGACAGTGTGTATGCTCAAAACCCCATTGGATAGAGTGTGTGTCTCAAACCCGACTGGACAGTGTGTGTGTCAAAATTTCCATTGGACAGAGCGTGTGTCACAAACCCCACTGGAGAGAGTGTGTTTCACAAACCCCATTGGACAGTGTGTGTGTGTCCCAAACTACATTAGACAGTGTGTGTGTCACAAACCCCATTGCACAGCGTGTGTGTCTCAAACACCATAGACAGTGTGTGTGTCACAAATTCTATTGGAGAGAGTGTGTGTCTCAAATCTTTTTGGACTGTGTGTGTGTCTCAAGCTCAATGGGACAGCGTGTGTGTCTCAAACCGAACTGGAGAGTGTGTGTGTCACAAACCCCGTTGGACAGCGTGTGTGTCACAAAACCCATTAAATAGTGTGTGTGTCAGAAAGCCCTCTGGACAGTGTGTATTTCACAAACACCATAGAAGAGCGTATTTTTCAAAAACCGCACTGGACAGCATGTGTGTGTCACAAGCCCCATTGAATAGCGTGTGAATATCAAACCCCATAGGACAACGGGTGTGTCACAAAAATGTCGCGGTTGAGACGGACAAGCGACATGGACCAAATTCTTTCAAGATGAAAGTAATAGATGCCATTTATTGCTACAAGTGCATTTTTATACAATTCTGCCAGTTCATGTGTCTTTTCACTATTGGTTACAAGTTACAGCACTAACATCTCATTGGTTAAACTTGCTATCATCCATGTTATTCTTCTATCCCCTTCTCTCTCACGGGTACATCTCTCCTCTCTCCGGATACTCCTTTACTCCCATCCTCCTCAAGGGTAAATCTTAATATCTCAAGGCTGATCTCTACTCTCATATTTTCTGTCAAGGATTCCACAGACCCGCTGCAGTTTCCCACAATTCCCCCTTTTTGTATTTGTGCTAAAAATGCTGCCCTCATTGTCCGCTGCAGGGCCCTTTGCAGCAGAGAAATCATGCATGGCAACATTAGTAACACAAACACAACAATCATCAAAATGATCAGTCCTGTTTTCACTACTGATAACAACCATCCTAAAAACTCTCAACCACTAAGCAATTTATTTAACAAATCCCATCAAAATCTTCACACCCATGTCCTTGAGCTAATAACAAAAATCTATCGTGGCCCTACTCTGCAGTGTGGCGTGTCTTACAGAATCTACATCTAACAAAAGTCCACTTAAAGCCTTTTAAGTTCTGTTAGTTTGCTTCACTAGCCAGCATCCTAATTTTCTAAAATATTTAAAGCTTTTAGCTGTGCCAACACCAGATACAAGAGATTCTAAAACCCTTAACCTTGATCCCCAAAAATCTACATTATCATCACATTTTGACTCTTATACACGCAAAAGCTGTTTTTCTCATCTTACTCTTCTGTGATCTATTATCATAGATACATTGGGCGTTAAGAGAGTTAATAGTCCCAAAATACACAGTCCTCCAACAGCATTAGAAGGAATTCCTGGTCAGGCTCTATCTCCACAGATCAAGAATACACCATACAGGAGGGTTTGGGGTCGCTCTTCCACATTATCAATGACAACCCTTGGATTCTTCTGCGAGGCATTACACCATCGAGTTTCATTTCTATAGTCACCAATGGTAGCGTTAACATTTTGCAGTCTTATCCATTCATGCTTTAGCATATTGTCCTGGCACTTTTCACAAACCAATTGGATACAAGCGTTCATGGGCACAGATCCCAGCAATTCCAGTTCCTGTGGTTCAATGTCTATTTCCGGGAGACAGTTAATCCAAAGTGCCATGTTGGTATTATTACAGTTTGTTGCAATGCCTCTGCATCGACCATTATTTTGAAACAATTGTGTGATGCTGCTGTAGTCATCAAGGAGGATGCCAACCAAGCATGTGTGGAACGGGTTTTCCGGAGATGCTATAGCCAGGCATATGGAGTCCTGGTCAGTCATGTTGGCTGAAGTACTCCACATGTTAGTCTTTTGTCTGTGTGGGCATCCAAAAACAGCAGCTGCAACAATCATTGTCAGGAAGATAACACAGGTTTCACGTTTCGTGCCAGCAACCATTGCGGCCCTTGATCTATAGAGACACAAGCAGAACCTCTCCCCCAGGTTATCAATTGATGTGGCCTTTTCCATTGACTAGTGATTTGACCATAACTAATGTAGGTTCTTTCTGATTTAGCATGATTTTGGGTCATACTTGCAAAGTATTTAATCACATACAATGCTTTTGACAATTGGTTTTGTGGTGTTTTCCCTACTTCTCCCCCCTTTTTGTTTTAAAAAAGAACAAAACCAAAACAAACAAACAAACAAACAAAAAAACACAGTTCAGAAGCAGATATGTGCATTGAACCTTGACTACGTACTCAGAATCACAAATCAAATTTAGAGGTTCCTCCTTAAAAAGCTCTAAGTAATTTAAAGCTGTGCCAAGTTCTGATAATTGGGTTGAACCTTCAATAATTTTTTCAGAATGATGCCAATTGTTATCTTCACACTAAACCACTACAGCTTTATGAGACTTCCCAAAACCATCGACAAAAACTTTGCAAGTATGTAGGATCAGACCAAATACAAGTATGGCCTAGGACCTGATGTTAAAGACTTGCAGGTTCTGCAGTAATTTACATTTTACATTTATGCATACCAAAAGCTGTGGTGTTAAGAAAACCAGCTAGTGCAATTTATAGAGACATAGATTACAAATAAAAAAAAATCAAAATTAAATTTCACAAATGGTACATATATGACAAAAGGATCATGGCCTATTGAAACTTAAATTAATTCCCTGCATTTTCTTGAGTAGAGTGACAATTGGTATATAACAATCAGTATATCAGTTTGCTAGCAATCTCATCATACTGTCCCACAATAGCCACAGGTTGTTTCTATGTTGTAGCCATAAACAGACAAATCAGCAAGTCCAGTCAAAAACAGTCAACCTGTAAGGTTGTCATAAATTTATTCCTCAAAGTTTCTGACTCCATTTTGGCTGTCATATTTATTGGATATTGTTTTCCCTTACCAGATCGAAGTCCTGTTTCAGATCTATCAGTGTAGGATTTGCTTTATTGAAACATTGGCTGTTAATACTAGTGGAAATACAGCATTTGAAATTTCCTTGGGGATTTCTCACTTGCAGCAAGCAGATCTGTACCATCCAAGCAGCTTCTTGTAGGCCATGCAACTAAACAGAAGTCTCAGAAAACGTTATTTGAGCTTACAATTTACTTAACAAATCTTAACCTAAGAGAGGGATAGGAGTTTCTAACAACTATAAGAATTCATGTATTTAAACTTTGTTCCAAATTTGGCATTCCATTGGTCTCAAAAAACGGCCTTTCTTTCGTTCTCTCTCATGACCTCAAAAACTAGCATGGTGAATTTACTAAGAAGTCACTTACAACTAATTACCACAGAATAAGTCTATTAAAAAATTTTTGGTTTAATTTTCCAGTTTCATTAGAACTATGCATCCACTGGTGATGCCTTTAAATTTCACCCTCAGACTCCTTCATGCAGTATTACAGCTCTCTAGCAGTAACATTGCTTGGGAGAGGGGCGCGGGGGGGAATAAAACTTCCCTCTCGCCCCCATCTGAGATGGCAAGATGTCCAGCCCAGCATGAAAACACATCAGGTTGAACTCCACATCAAACCAATCTGGCTCCACTCCACACTCAAATCAGTACCAGTCTGACCCAGAGAAGCACTGAACACTGTGACCCCCCCAAAGCTGACCAGTGTGAAAAGACTGACTTCAGCAAGGAGGTAAAATTATGAGCTCTTTTCCCCAGATGTGCCAAAAACTAGGAAACAAGACAGAAGCAAAAATAAACAACATCAACAACCCCTGATTCAAAGTCGAAAAACAACACAGTGCCACAACAAAAATGGATGACAATACTTCAGGGAAAAAAAAGGACAGAGCGGGGGGAGTAAAGCCCCCCTTTCTCCGCTTAGCAGCGGGAAAAACAGGTTTCTCCATTTTTTTTTCGTTCTCTTCTTCCTGCAGTTCAGATATAGTCAAGGTCATGCAGCTGGTATACTGGTACAAAGTGGGAGGCTGGGAGGCTCTGGTAAACTCCTCAGTTACAATGAGCTGCACATAGGCCTGGAATAGTTTGCTGTTTTGTTTTCCCATTTCATTCCAACCATAATACACTTTATATGCAATTTTAAGTAGCTCAGCAATAGTTACATTCCTTAGCTCCATTTACCTGTTACAATTTAGAGATGTCAAAAAACAGTATAAACCAGTATAATAAACATAAATCCATTATTCTATTTTCCTAAATCTAAATCAGTTAATATTCTAGCAACTTTTAAATACAACCACTTCCAAATTCACATCTATCATAGCATTTTAACAATTTAAATGCTTTTCTAACAATATAAGCAATTACTCTAATGTGTAAGGATGCATCCTAAGAGGGAGCAAGGTGGAATTTTAGCAGTGGAAACGGTTCCCATTTTGTAATTATCTTCCCAAACAAGATTCTTTTGGTACCAAATATGAATATGCAAACTAAAATACTGAGCTCAGATATGAAAACCATATCCCAAGTTCAAATATGCAGATGGATCACAGTCACACCAATATAAGACAATATCTCAATTTTTTATATTGCACCTTTGGGCCGCTCACTGCTCAGCCAGGTGGAGGTACCTCTGAGTCTCCCTGACAAAAAAGATCAGTTGCGCGCTGAAACCTATCCGCACCCACCGAGCCAGACTGGGCAAGGCCTTTTTGTGTTTTGTTTTGGTTTTTTTTTTTTTTTGTTTTAGTGTCTCATCTGGTGTGCTACAGCTGTTATTCCAAAACCAGGATTCTTTACATGATGTGCATATGGAAAAATCAAATCCAGCACACCGAGAGGAGACACAGCCTGTCACAGAGTTGCGCAAGTCTGAATGCTGGAATAAAGCTAGCATGCTCGAGAGTAAAAAAAATAACAGCTACTACACACAAAATTTACCATCACATTCACACAGTAAAGAACTAAATTACTGTCCTGGTTTTGTTAAAAACAAGTTTCTCTTTCAGTGAATTTTGCCTGTCAGCTAAAGCCTTCATATTAACTGCATTTTCCTGGAGAACCAGACACATGTTTTGGTAAAATCTAGCAATGGAATGCAAACTTATTGATAAGCACGGATGGACATCTCGCGAGAGGGGCGACGAGAAACAAGTGACCAAGAAACTGACCAACTGTGTATAACATTCCATTCACGTGAATACTTCATATAAAATGGGAGATCACGAGGATCTCGTCCCTTCTTTCCCTTTTCCCTATGGCCGACATTAGGAGAGGACCTTGCTAGTCGTCCCTGTGGACTGAGGCCTAGTGAGAGACTGAATCCAGCTCTGGTTGGCTGTGGAGTCTAATCCAGGACTTTGGGTGCCGGCTCTGCAGTTACTGAGACTTTCAAGATTAGTTTTGTATATTTTGTATTATTTTCTCTATTCTTATTAGCAGCATTAGTAAAACATCTTTAATTTTTTCCAACTCTCTTCTCTCTGTCCTTCTTTTTTCCTCCCAATCGCCTCTCCTGAGTGGAAGGGGGGAGAGGGAGGGGCAAAAAGGGGGAAGTGGGGGGGGGAGAGGGGGTTAACAATACATCTGCCAGGGTTTTATTGTCACCCCGCAATCTTAACCCTCGACAATTACTCATGATAAATTACTCAAGATATTCCTTCCTTATAATTCTGAGTGCTTTCCTAAGTTTTAAAACACCTCCCAATACTGATTTTTAGGAACACAACTGAAAACAATTATTCCTGACCCCATCTTACAAGTAAAAACCTTGAGAAGGGGGAGGGAGGGAGGGATGCTGCTTGCAGCACGACTGGGAAAAATAGGGAGAGAGTTTTACGACGCACTTAAAAGAACTAGTAAAACAATTAACTCACATTCCTAACAAGCTGCTTGATTTTTCAGAGAGGCAATACACAGAAATGCATAATATGTACTGTAAAACTCACAGATAGTAAACATGAGCATTCTCTACTGCTAGTTTCAACACCAATGCTTCCTTAGCTTGTAAGTTTTCAACCTGCTTATTGATAGCCTCTTGAAGATGGTAAATAAATTGCATGTAATTTTCACTGGGACCCCGATTAACAGTTGTAAATGATTTGGCCGCACTGCTGGTCCCAGACACCCCCATCACAGCTTGATATGTGAGGTCTGTTGACTGCTTCAGGATTTCAGAAAGTTATCGTGCCTGTATAGTGTCTCTTCCAGAAACGCAGAGGGTCTCATGGTTTAACTGTAATCGAAACTGGGGGTAAATCCCAGCTTTTTGGTAAGTTCGGTTTACGCTCTGAAACTCTACACTCACCCTCAGGAATTCAGTGTGGGAGGGAGGCGGGGGCAGGTTGGAGGGCCCCAAATCTGTAGGAATTACGTTATTTGGCTCGGTCTGGCTCACCATGGGGGGGTCCTCCCCACTTAAATCTCCAGGCAAGGGGGGATAGGAAAAAAAAAATGTCCATTTTTTCCTTCCGCAACTGATAGCGGCGGGGCAGAGGGTTGAACTGTGATCAATGGCGGTGACGCAGACGGTGGAACCGCGGTTGCTGATGATAGAGGAGAGGTTTGAGCCATAATTGATGACAGTGGAGTGGTCGGCCGAACGCACCGCTCTGACTGGTGCTCCGACTGGTTCTCTGAGGGCCCCTCCCGAGACCATAACGCTGTTTTTTCATGTGAGTCTTTCATAGCTTTTAACGGATCTCGGGGCCACACATATGTATACGACTCTTTCATAGTTTTTTTTCTGATCTCGGGGCCACACATACGTATGCTCCTCCTTTATTCCTTTTAACTTTCCAAGAAAGTGCCGCGGATCCTTGTCCGTGTCAGATAATATGGATTTGGGCAGTTTTGACGAATCTTTAGTAACAGGGGGGGTCGGGGTAGTACTTAATCTTACTTTTTTCTCTGAATTTGGCCCAGAAGAGCCAAGACCATCCCCCTCAGCTGCCTCTGCCTGTTGCTGTTTTAACTCTTTCAGAGTATCTAATAATAAGCACCACGTCGTTAACAGTTCAGTTACTTCCTTGGACCCTTGGGTAGCACTATCAAACAATTTATCTCCCAAGTCCATCCATTGTGACACACTAAATGCTGTCACAGGATTAACCTCTAAACCTTGTGCTTTGCCCCATAGTAACATTTTTCTTAAAGTCAGTTCTGGAAGGCTAACACCCTGCTTCTTCAGAAGCAGCTTCCATGTAGATAATATAGTACCCTCTTCTTTAGATAAGTTTCCCCCCATGTTCCCGGTAGCTCACCTCCTCCTTCGCGAGGTGTCTTTTCAATCGATCCGGATCTTCGGCAGCTCTCCTGGGCTGTTCTTATCAGCTGTACCGGGCTCCGTCTCCACAGCTCTTCGGCTGTTCACAGCTTTTCGCTGTCACCTTGTTAGGCGAGATCCTCTTCAGGTAGGATCACGTCGGGGTCACCACATGTCGCGGTTGAGACGGACAAGCGACATGGACCAAATTCTTTCAAGATGAAAGTAATAGATGCCATTTATTGCTACAAGTGCATTTTTATACAATTCTGCCAGTTCATGTGTCTTTTCACTATTGGTTACAAGTTACAGCACTAACATCTCATTGGTTAAACTTGCTATCATCCATGTTATTCTTCTATCCCCTTCTCTCTCACAGGTACATCTCTCCTCTCTCCGGATACTCCTTTACTCCCATTCTCCTCAAAGGTAAATCTTAATATCTCAAGGCTGATCTCTACTCTCATATTTTCTGTCAAGGATTCCACAGACCCACTGCAGTTTCCCACACAAAAACCACTGGACAGTGTATGCGTCACAAACCCCACTGGAGGGCGTGTGTGTCATAAAACCCACTGGACAGCGTGTGTGTGTCACAAACGCCATTGGGCAGCGTGTGTGTCTCAAACTACGTTGGAGAGCGTGTGTGTCACAAACCCCATTGGGAAGCGTGTGTGTGTCAAACTCCATTGGACAGCGTGTGTGTGTCAAACTCCATTGGACAGCGTGTGTGTCTCAAACTCAATTGGACAATCTGTATGTCACAAACCCCATAGGAAAGTGTGTGTGTCATAAAACCCACTGGATACCGTGTGTAGATAAAACCCCATTGCACAGTATGTGTGTCACAAAGCCCTCTGGACAGTGTGTGTGTCACAAACACCGTAGGAGAGCGTGTGTTTAAAAACCCCATTGGACAGTGTGTATTTCAAAAACCCCATTGGACAGCCTGTGTGAGTCACAAAACCCATTGGACAGTGTGTGTGTAACAAACTCCATTGGAGAGCATTTGTGTGTCACCAACCCCATTTAACAGCTTATGTGACTAAAACTCCATTGGAGAGTGTATGTGTCACAAACCCCATTGAAAAGCGTGTGTGTGTCTAAAACACCTATGGACAGCGTGTCTAAAACCCCATTGGACAGTGTCTGTGTCACAAACCCCATTGGACACTGTGTGTTTCAAAAACCCCATTGGACAATGTGTGTGTCACAAACCCCATTAAACAGCGTGTGTGTCTCAAACCCCATTGGACAGCGTGTGTTTCACAAACCCCATTGGACAGTGTATGCGTCACAAACCCCATTGGATAGCGTGTGTGTCTCAAACCCCATTGGACACGGTGTGTGTCACAAACCCCGTCTGATAGCGTGTGCGTCTCAAACCCCATTGGACCATGTCTGTGTCAAAAACCCCATTGGGTAGCGTGTGTTCCTCAAACCCTATCGGACAGTGTATGTGTCACAAATTCCATTGGACAGTGTATGTGTCAAAAACACCATTGGACAGCGTGTGTGACTTAAACTCCATTGCATACTGTATGTTTCACAAACCCCATTGGAAAGCGTGTGTTTGTCATAAACGCCATTGGACAGCGTATGTGTCTAAAACCCCATCGGACAGTGTGTGTGTCACAAGACCCATTGCACAGTCTGTGTTTCACAAATCCCATTGGACAATGCGTGTGTCACAAACCCCATAGGCCAACGTCTCTGTCTCAAACACCTTTGGACTGAGTGCGTTTCACTAATTCCATTTGACAGTGTGTATCACAAACCCCATGGACAGGGTTTGTGTCACAAACCCTGTTGGAAAGCGTGTGTGTCACAAACTCCGTTGGACAGTGTGTGTATCACAAAACCCATTAAACAGCGTGTCTGTAACAAAGCCCGCTGGACAGTGTGTGTGTCACAAACCCCATTGGACAGTGTGTGTGTCACAAACCCCATTGGATAGCATGTGAATGTCAAACCCCATTGGGCAGCGTGTGTGTCACAAATTCCATTGGACAGAGCGTGTGTCACAAACCCCATTGGACAGCGAGTGTGTCACAAACCCTATTGGACAGCGTGTGTGTCACAAACTCCATTGGACAATGTGTGTTTCACAAACCCCATTGGACAGTTTGTGTGTGTCACAAACCCTATTGGAGGGCGTGTGTATAACAAATCCCATTGGACAGCGTGTGTGTCACAAGCCCCATTAGAAAGCGTGTGTGTGTCACAAACACCATTGGACAGCATGTGTGTCTCAAACCCCATTCGACAGCGTGTGTGTCACAAAACCCTTTGGACAGTGTGTGTGTCACAATTACTATTAGACAGCGTGTGTGTGTAGCAAACCCCATTGGACAGCATGAGTGTCACAAACCCCATTGGAAAGCGTGTGTGTGTCACAAACGCCATTGGACACCTTGTGTGTCTAAAACTCCATTGGACAGCGTGTGTGTCACAAACCCCATTGGACAGCGTGTGTTTCTCAAACCCCATTGGACAGCGTGTATGTCTCAAACTAAATGGGACAACGTGTGTGTCTCAAACCCCTTTTGACTGTGTGTGTGTCTCAAACTAAATGGGATAGCATGTGTGTCTCACACCCCATTGGACAGTGCGTGTGTCAGAAACCCCTTTGGACAGAGTGTGTTTCATTAACCCCATTGGACAGTTTTTTTTTCATAAATCCGATTAAATATCGTCTGTATCTAGAACCCCATTAAACAGTGTGTGTGTCACAAACCCCATTGGAAAGTGTGTGTGTGTCACAAACCCCATTGGACAGCATGTGTGTCTCAAACCTTTTTGGACAGATTGTGTGTCTCAAACCCCAGGGACATTGTGTGTCTCACAAACACCTTTGGACAACCTGTGTGTGTCGCAAACCCCATTGGACAGCCTGTTTGTCTCAAACCCCTGTCGACTGTGTGTGTGTCTCTAACTAAATGAGACAGCGTGTATGTCTCACACCCCTTTGGACAGTGTGGTTGTCATAAAACCCATGGGATACCGTCTGTATCTCAGACCTCATTGGACAGTGTGTGTGTCACAAACCTCAGTGAAAAGTATGTGTGTGTCACAAACCCCATTAAACAGTGTGTGTGTGCCACAAACACAATTGGAAACCTTGTGTGCCTAAAACCCCATTGGACAGCGTGTGTGTCACAAACCCCATTGGACAGCATGTGTTTCTCAAACTCCACTGGACAGCGTGTGTGTCTCAAACCAAATGGGACAGCGTGTGTGTCTCAAACCCCTTTTGAATGTGTGTGTGTCTCAAACTAAATGGGATAGCATGTGTGTCTCACACCCCATTGGACAGTGCGTGTGTCAGAAATACATTTGGACAGAGTGTGTTTCACAAACCCCATTGGACAGTTTTTGTTTCATAAACCCCATTAAATATTGTCTGTATCTAGAACCCCATTAAACAGTGTGTGTGTCACAAAGCCCATTGGAAAGTGTGTGTGTGTCACAAACCCCATTGGACAGCGTGTGTGTCTCAAATCCCTTTGGACAGATTGTGTGTCTCAAACCCCAGGGACATTGTGTGTCTCACAAACACCATTGGACAGCCTGTGTGTGTCGCAAATCCCATTGGACAGCGTGTTTGTCGCAAACCCTGTGGACTCTGTGTGTGTCTCTAACTATATGGGACAGCGTGTATCTCTCACACCCCATTGGACAGTGTGGTTGTCATAAACCCCATTGGATACCGCCTGTATCTCAGACCTCATTGGACAGTGTGTGTGTCACAAACCTCAGTGGAAAGCATGTGTGTGTCACAAACGCCATTGGACAGTTTGTGTGTCACAAAACCCATTGGGCAGCGTGTGTGTCTCAAACCCCATTGGACAGCGTGTGTGTCACAAAACCCATTAGACAGTGTGTATGTTCAAAACCCCATTGGATAGAGTCTGTGTCTCAAACCCGATTGGACAGTGTGTGTGTCAAAAATTCCATTGGACAGAGTGTGTGTCACAAACCCCACCGGACAGAGTGTGTTTCACAAACCCCATTGGACAGTGTGTGTGTGCCCCAAACTACATTAGACAGTGTGTGTGTCAGAAACCTCATTGGACAGCGTGTGTCTCAAAACCCATTAGACAGCCTGTGTATCACAAACCCTATTGGACAGCGTGTGTGTCAAACACCCCATTGGACAGTGTGTGTGTCACAAACAACATTGGACAGTGTGTGTCACAAACCTCTCTGCACTGTGTGTATGCCTCAAACCCCATTGGACTGTGTGTATGCCTTAAACCCCAGTGGACTGTCTGTGTGTCTCAAACCCCATTGGACTGCGTGTGTGTCACAAAACCCATTAAACAGAGTGTGTGTCACAAAACCCATTAAGCAGCGTGTGTGTCACAAAGCCCTCTGGGCAGTGTGTTTGTCACAAACCCCGTTGGACAGCGTGTGTTTCACAAACCCCATTGGACAGTTTGTGTTTCAAAAACCCTATTGGACTGCGTGTTTATGTCACAAACGCCATTGGATAGTGTGTGTGTCACAAACCCTATTAGATACCGTGTGAATCTCAAACCCCATTGGACAGCGTGTGTGTCACAAAACCCATTAAACAGAGTGTGTGTCACAAAACCCATTAAGCAGCGTGTGTGTCACAAAGTCCTCTGGGCAGTGTGTTTGTCACAAACCCCGTTGGACAGCGTGTGTTTCACAAACCCCATTGGACAGTTTGTGTTTCAAAAACCCTATTGGACCGCGTGTTTATGTCACAAACGCCATTGGACATTGTGTGTGTCACAAAACCCATTGGACATCGTCTGTGTCTCAAATCCCGTTGGACAGCGTGTGTGTCACAAGCCCCATTGGAAAGCGTGTGTGTGTCACAAACACCATTGGACAGCGTGTGTGTCTCAAACCCCATTCGACAGCGTGTGTGTCACAAAACCCTTTGGACAGTATGTGTGTCACACATCCCATTGGACAGTGTGGTTGTCATAAACCCCATTGGATACCATCTGTATCTCAGACCTCATTGGACAGCGTGTGTGTCACAAAACTCAGAGGAAAGCATGTGTGTGTAACAAACAACATTGGACAGTGTGTGCCACAAACCTCTCTGGACAGTGTGTATGCCTCAAATCCCAGTGGACTGTCTGTGTGCCTCAAACCCCATTGGACTGTGTGTGTGTCACAAACCGTATTGGGCAGCATGTGTGTCTCAAACACCATGGGACATCGTTTGTGTGTCACAAACCCCATTGGACAGCGTGTGTGTCACAAACCCCATTGGGTAGCATGTGTGTCACAAACAGCATTGGACAGTGTGTTTTTCACAAACCCCATTTAACAGCGTGTGTGTCACAAAGCCCTCTGGGCAGTGCGTCTGTCACAAAACCCGTTGGACAGGGTGTATGTGTCAAAAACTTGATTGGACAGCATGTGAATGTCAAATCCCATTGGAAAGCGTGTGTGTATCACAAGCGGCGTTGGACAGCCTGTGTGTCTAAAACCCCTTTAAAAAGTGTGTGTGTCACAAAGCCCTCTGGACAGTGTGTGTTTCACAAAACCCATTTCACAGCGTGTGTGTGTCGCAAACCTCATTGGACGGCGTGTGTTTCCCAAACCCCATTGGACAGCTTGTGTGTCACAAACCCCATTGAATAGTGTGGGTGTCACAAACCTCATTGGATAGTCTGTGTGTCACAAACCCCATTAGATACCGTGTGAATCTCAAACCCCATTGGACAGCGTGTGTGTCACAAAACCCATTAAACAGAGTGTGTGTCACAAAACCCATTAAGCAGCGTGTGTGTCACAAAGCCCTCTGGGCAGTGTGTTTGTCACAAACCCCGTTGGACAGCGTGTGTTTCACAAACCCCATTGGACAGTTTGTGTTTCAAAAACCCTATTGGACTGCGTGTTTATGTCACAAACGCCATTGGATAGTGTGTGTGTCACAAAACCCATTGGACATCGTCTGTGTCTCAAATCCCGTTGCACAGCGTGTGTGTCACAAATTCCGTTGGACAGAGTGTGTGTCACAAACCCCACTGGCCAGCGTGTGTGTCACAAACCCTATTGGACAACGTGTGTGTCAAGCACCCCATTGGACTCTGTGTGTGTCACAAACCCCATTGGATAGCGTGTGTTTCGTAAACCCCATTGGATAGCGTTTGTGTCTCACACCGCATTAGACAGCGTGTATGTCACAAAGCCCTCTGGACAGTGCGTGTTTCACAAAACCAATTGGAGGCCTTGTGTGTCACAAATCCCATTGGACACTGTGTGTGTCACAAACCCCATTGAATAGCGTGTGTGTCACAAACCTCATTGGACAGTGTGTTTTTCACAAACCCCATTTAAAAGCGCGTGTGTCACAAAGCCCTCTGGGCAGTGCGTCTGTCACAAAACGCGTTGGACAGTGTGTGTGTGTCAAAAACTTCATTGGACAGCGTGTGAATGTCAAACCCCATTGGAAAGTGTGTGTGTGTCACAAGCGGCATTGGACAGCCTGTGTGTCTAAAACCCCATTGGACAGCGTGTATGTCACAAACACCTCAGGGCAGTGCGTGTGTTACAAAAGCCGTTGGACAGTGTGTGTGTGTCACAAACTCCACTGGACAACGTGTGTGTCTCAAACGCCGTAGACAGTGTGTGTGTCACAAATTCTATTGGAGAGAGTGTGTGTCTCAAATCTTTTTGGACTGTGTGTGTGTCTCAAGCTCAATGGGACAGCGTGTGTGTCTCAAACTGAACTGGAGAGTGTGTGTGTCACAAACCCAGTTGGACAGCGTGTGTGTCACAAAAACCAATAAATAGTGTGTGTGTCAGAAAGCCCTCTGGACAGTGTGTGTTTCACAAACACCATAGAAGAGTGCATGTTTCAAAAACCGCACTGGACAGTATGTGTGTGTCACACACAAGCCCCATTGAATAGCGTGTGAATATCAAACCCCATAGGACAGCGGGTGTGTCACAAAAACCACTGGACAGTGTATGTGTCACAAACCCCACTGGAGGGTGTGTGTGTCACAAAACCCACTGGACAGCGTGTGTGTGTCACAAACGCCATTGGACAACGTGTGTGTCACAAACCCCATTGGATAGTGTGTGTGCCGTAAACTCCATTGGATACTGTGTGTATTTCAAACCCCATTGGACAGTGTGTACGTCACAAAACCCATTAAACAGTGTGTGTGTCACAATGTCCTCTGGACAGTGTGTGTGTCACAAACCCCATTAGACAGTGCGTGTGTCACAAAACCCGTAGGAGAGTGTAGAGCGAGATAAGGACTAAGCAAAACAAGTCGATTCAATGTGAATCTCGCTAAGCCATTTATTACAGAAACAAGTCTCCTTATATACGTAACTATATTCTAATCACGCGTCCACGCTCCAAGCATGGATTTGTTAAATGAGTATCGTGGGCTGTCCGTGCTCTGGAGTCTCACTGATGATACGTCCGATGATTCACGCCACGCCAGGAGCCCGGTGATTGAGGAACGCCCCTCTTTCTCACAGCAGACTCTGTTCTCGAAGTGACCTTGAAATACCTTTGAGCTTGACTAATTCAGCAACAGGTCTTAATCTATCAAAACCCATCCACACTTCCCCCTTTCTTTTCCTGAATTAGTCAGGCCCCTTAAACCGCACGGTGCATCATTTTTGAAATATACTGCAACATAGAACACGTGATTAACAACATAATTACAATTACATATAATGCAGTTAAACCCTACTTAATAAGATCAAACAACTGCCTGCCTATTCTTAAAACCTTAATTCTACTATGACAACCTTATTAACACACTATTTTAATAGATTCAAAATAACCAGACAAGTTAATACAATATATTCTCTTAAATTCCTAAAAGATTTATAACTGCGCAGTTTATAGGGTAACATACTTAATATCATCAGCATATACTAATAATTCAATATCTTAAAAGTTATCTTAACCTATTTAAAATATCAATAGCTTAACCTTAATATCCCTTCTAAAACTTTATCAGTTGCTGAACTTAGATTACTATGATAGAGATACCTCATAATTTTACCTTGTCTATGCATTGACTATCTAATCATAATATCACCCTTTTGGATCTCCTGCTGATTGTTCAAATTGCCATTTTCCACAGAAGGTACACCACCTGCTTGCTAATAGGCTTCTAGACCACCAGGTCTGCGAGCATCTGTAACACTGAATTAGGATCTATGGTTTACATCTGAAACAGTCCTCAAACTTATCTCCCTCCTGTCCATCTGCATCCGTTGAATCTTTGTTGAATCCACTTCAATCCTTGGCTTGTAATGACACAAACATAACCTTTTCCCCAGGTTATCAATTGATGTGTCCTTTTTAATTGACTAGTGATTTGACCATAACTAATGTAGGTTCTTTCTGATTTAGCATGGTTTTGGGTCATACTTGCAAAGTATTTCATCACATACAATGCTTTTGACAATTGGTTTTGTGGTGCTTCCCCTACTTCCCTTTTTTTTTTTTTTTTTTTTTTTTTTTAAAACAAACAAACAATTCAGAATCAGATACGTGCATTGGACCTTGACTACGTACTCAAAATCACAAATCAAATTTAGAAGTTCCTCCTTAAAAAGCTCTAAGTAATTTAAAGCTGTGCCAAGTTCTGATAATTGGGTTGAACCTTCAATAATTTTTACAGAATGATGCCAATTGTTATCTCCACACCAAACCACTACAGCTTTATGAGACTTCCCAGAACCATCAACAAAAACTTTGCAATTATGTAGGATCAGACCAAATACAAGTATGGCCTAGGACCTGATGTTAAAGGCTTGCAGGTTCTGCAGCAATTTACATTTAGGCGTGTCAAAAGCTGTGGTATTAAGAAAACCAGCTAGTGCAATTTATAAAGACATAGATTACAAATAAAAAAAAAAATAAGAATTAAATTTCACAAATGGTACATATATGACAAAAGGATCATGGCCTATTGAAACTTAAATTCATTCCCTGCATTTTCTTGATCAGAGTGACAATTGGTATATAACAGTCGGTATATCAGTTTGCTAGCAATCTCATCATACTGTCCCACAATAGCCACAGGTTGTTTCTATGTTGTAGCTATAGACAAATCTGCAAGTTCAATCAAATGCAGTCAGCCTGTAAGGTTGTCATAAATTCATTCCTCAAAGTTTCTGACTCCATTTTGGCTGTCATATTTATTGGATATTGTTTTCCCTTACCAGATCGAAGTCCTGTTTCAGATCTATCAGTGTAGTGTTTGCCTTATCAAAACATTGGCTGTTAATAGTAGTGGAAATACAGCATTTGAAATTTCCTTGGAGATTTCTCACTTGCAGCAAGCAGATCTGCAGCATCCCAGCAGCTTCTTGTAGGCCATGCAACTAAACAGAATTCTCAGAAAACGTTATTTGAGCTTACAATTTACTTAACAAATCTTAACCTAAGAGAGGTATAGGACTTTCTGGTAACTACAAGAATTCATGTATTAAAACTTTGTTCCAAATTTGGCATTCCATTGGTCACAAAAAATGGCCTTTCTTTTGTTATCTCCCATGACCTCAAAAACTAGCATGGTGAATTTACTAAGAAGTCTCTTACAACTAATTACCACAGAATAAGTCTATCAACAAATTTTTGGTTTAGTTTTCCAGTTTCATTAGAACTATGGGTCTGCTAAGGATGCCTTTAAACTTCACCCTCGGACTGCTCCAGTCAGTATTACAGCGCTGCAGTGGGGGGGAGAGAGAACCCCCCTTTCACTGCTTTAAAAGCAGGCAGCCAGGTTTTTCCTTTTTTTTTTTTGTTTCTTTCTCTTCTTACTGCAGTTCAGATATAACCAAGGTCACGCAGCTGGCTTATCTCAGTTACAATGAGCTGCACACAGGCCTGGGATGTTTTGGTCTTTTGTTTTCCCATTTCATTCCAGCCATAATACACTTTATATGCAATTTCAAGTAGCTCAGCAATAGTTACATTCCTTAGCTCCATTTACCTGTTACAATTTAGAAATGTCAAAAAACAGTATAAACCAGTATAATAAACATAAATCCATTATTCTATTTTCCTAAATCTAAATCAGTTAATATTCTAGCAACTTTTAAATACAACCTCTTCTAAATGCACATCTATCATAGCATTTTAACAATTTAAATGCTTTTCTAATAATATAAGCAATCATTCTAATGTGTAAGGAAGCATCCTAAGGGGGAGCAAGGTGGAATTTTAGCAGTGGAACCGGTTCCCATTTTGTAATTATCTCCCCAAACAAGATTCTTTTGGTACCAAATATGAATATGCAAACTAAAATACTGAGCTCAGATGTGAAAACCAAATACCCAGTTCAAATATGCAGATGGATCACAGGCACACTAATTTACGACAATATGTCAATTTTTGCATTGCACCTTTGAACCACTTACTGCTCGGCCAGGTAGCGGTGCCGCTGCGTCTCCCTGACAAAATGGGTCAGTGCGCGCTGGACCCCCAGATCGACACCGAGCTGGACTGGGCAAGGCCTTTTGTTTTGTTTTCTTTTGTTTTTAGTGTCTCATCTGGTGCGCTACAGCTGTTATTCCAAAACCAGGATTCTTTACATGATGTGCATACAGAAAAACCAAATCCAGCATACCGAGAGGAGACACAGCCTGTCACAGAGCTGCGCAAGTCTGAATGCTGGAATAAAGCTAGCATGTTAGAGAGAAAAACAACAGCCACTACACGCAAAATTTTACGATCACATTCACGCAGTAAAGAACTAAATTACTCATGTTCTTCTGAATTATCACAAAATGCACATTTTGTGTCAACGGATTCTCATGATTTAACAGACTGTGAACTTATCGTACCATATAGCACAGACCTACCAAAATTGCAACATACTTAAACAGATACCCACAAAGAAAACAGGTTAATAAGGAAAGCATTTTGCAGACTTTAACAAGTTTTCTGTGACCTGTGTGTTATCAGTTAACTCTCTCTCAGCTTGTTGAAGTTCAAAGCATCCCGCCTGTAAAACTGTCTGAAATGATTTAATGATCTCTTGTAGGGATTTATTTTGTCCTGATCTTCTGGCCTCAAAAACAACATTAATTGCAACAAGATTCTATTTTCTGGACACTTTTCCCAATCATTTAAGTTATACCGCAGCCACCATTAATTACAATATTTTACAAGATCTTCCTTCCTTATAATTCCGAGTGCTTTCCTAAGTTTTAAAACACCTCCCAATACTGATTTTTTAGGAACACAACTGAAAACAATTATTCCTGACCCCATCTTGCAAGTAAAAACCTTGAGAAGGGGGGAGGGAGGGAGGGGGAGGAAGGCACAGGGCTGCTTGCAGCGAGAATGGGAAAAGTGGGAGAAGGTTTTACAGCACACTTAAAAACAACTAGTAAAACAATTAACTCACATTCCTGACAAGCTGCTTGATTTTCAGAGAGGCAATACACAGGAGCACATAATATGTTCTGGAAAACTTGCAAATAACACGTTGATAGCAAACATTAGCATTCTCTACTGCTAATCTCAACACTAGTGCTTCCTTAGCTTCTAAGTTTTCAGCCTGCTTACTGATGGCGTCTTGAAGATGGTCAATAAATTGCATGTAATTCTCATTGGGACCCTGATTAATAGTTGCAAATGATTTGACACCTCTCTCATAGCTTGATATGCAAGATCTGTTGACTGCCTCAGGATTTCAGAAACTTATCGTGTCTGTAGTTGCGGTGTGTCAATTAGTGTCTCTTCCAGGAGTTGTGGGACACCTGCCCTCCTCGACAAATCCCCATTGTTCTGTCCTAAATGATCTATAGCTGTTACATTTCACACAGTTCTTTTTACAAATTATCTGACTCCAGTTCCTTGGACTGCTTGGTCTCCTTAGGGTCATGTGACGGTATGGGAGGCCATCCACTCAGTAATTTTCCTCCCCCCGCCCCAGACTGCTGAATCAATGCCGCTGGCACAACAGGGGATGGAGTGGGGAGGGGGTCAAAAGACACGATCCGGGTAAACTTCACAGTCATTTTTAGGTTTGTTATCAGGCTGCAACGCTGGAAAAATTCTGGCAACGGTAGCCCGCTCAGCCTTAAAGTCTTTTGAGGTGGAAATTTTAAGATTCCATTTAGTCACTAGTGATTTAGTTTCTTTATCATCTCCATTGCTGACCCTATTCCATAATTTCTGCCTTTTATCATCCCAAAGTTAACGTTTAAAAGCCTTCTCGTTTTCTCCTGGGTAGCCAATAATTCTATACTGAATTAATAGTCTACATATGTTACTTTCTTCTTATTTAAGTCCTCTCATAGAGAGAATAGGCAGGAGGAGTTTAACTACGACTTCTTCCTCAAAGGATTTATTTTGCCCCATAACTTCACTCTTCCCTCCTCCCGTTCCCAGCCGCTCACCATTTACGGTGACTTCTTCAACAAAATGCGGAACGTCCGTACGCCTCCGCCCGGTTCTCAGTCCAGCTGATCCGTCTCTGGCTGGGCCGCTCTAGGCTTTTCCCGATCCTCCGTGGTACACCGGTCAGAGTATCACGTCGGGGTCACCAGATGTAGAGCGAGATAAGGACTAAGCAAAACAAGTCGATTTAATGTGAACCACGCTAAGCCATTTATTACAGAAACAAGTCTCCTTATATACGTAACTATATTCTAATCACGCGTCCACGCTCCAAGCATGGATTCGTTAAATGAGTATCGTGGGCTGTCCGTGCTCTGGAGTCTCACTGATGATACGTCCGATGATTCATGCCACGCCAGGACCCCGGTGATTGAGGAACGCCCCTCTTTCTCACAGCAGACTCTGTTCTCGAAGTGGCCTTGAAATACCTTTGAGCTTGACTAATTCAGCAACAGGTCTTAATCTATCAAAACCCATCCACAGGAGAGCGTGTGTTTCAAAAATCCCATTAAACAGTGTGTCTTTCAAAAACCCCATTGGACAGTGTGTGTGTGTCACAAACCCCATTGGACAGTGTGTGTGTGTAACGAATCTCATTGGATAGCGTCTGAATGTCAAACCCCATTGGACATGATGTGTGTGTCTCAAACCTCTTTCGACAGCGTGTGTGTCTAAAAACCCATTGGACAGTGTGTGTGTCACAAACCCCATTGGACAGCGTGTGTTTCACAAACCCCATTGGACAATGTGTGTGTCACAAAACCCATTGGACAGCGTGTGTGTCTGAAACCCCATTGGACAGCGTGTGTTTCACAAACTCCATTGGACAGTGTATGTGTCATAATCCTGTTGGATAGCGTGTGTGTCTCAAACCCCATTGGATAGGGTGTGTGTGACAAACCCCTTTGGATAGCGTGTGCGTCTCAAACTCAATTGGACAGTGTGTGTGTCAAAAACCCCATTGGATAGTGTGTGTGTCTCAAACCCCAATCGACAATGACTGTGTGTCACAAACCCCATTTGACAGCGTGTGTGTCTCAAACCCCAGTCGATAGCATTTGTGTCAAAAAAAACATTGGACACTTTATGTGTCACAAACCACATTGGAGGGCGTGTGTGTCACAAAACCCATTGGACAGCGTGTGTGACTAAAACTCCATTGCAGAGTGTGTGTGTCACAAAATCTCGTTAAATAGCATGTGTATCTCAAATCCCATTGCACAGTGTGTGTGTCTGAAAACCCATTGGACAGTGTGTGTGTCACAAACCCCATTGGACAGTGTGTTTTTCACAAACCCCATTGGACAATGTGTGTGTCACAAACCCCATTGGACAGCGTGTGTGTCTCAAACCCCATTGGACAGTGTATTTGTCACAAACCTTGTTGGATAGTGTGTGAATGTCAAACCCCATTAGACAGCGTGTGTGTAACAAAACCCATTGGACAGTGTGTGTGCCACAAACCCCATTGGACAGTGTGTGTGCCACAAACCCCATTGTATAGCGTGTGTGTCACAAACCTCATTGAACAGTGTGTGTGTCAAAAACTCAACTGGATACCATTTTTGTCTCAAACCCCAGTGCACAGTGTTTGTGTCAAAAAATCCATTGGACAAAGTGTCTGTCACAAACCCCATTGGACAGTGTGTGTGTGTAACAAACCCCATTGGACAGAGTGTGTGTGTCCAATGGGGTTTGTGAAACACACACTGTCCAACGAGGTTTAAGACACACACACTGCCCAGAGGGCTTTGTGATACACAAAGACTGTCCAATGGGGTTTGTGAAACACACGCTGTCCAGTGGGGTGTGTTACACACACGCTGTACAATAGAGTTTGTGACACACACGCTGTCAAATGGGATTTGTGACACACACGCTGTCCAATGAGGCTTGTGACACACGCACTGTCCAGAGGGCTTTGTGACACACACATGCTATTCAATGGGGTTTGAACACACACACTGTCCAATGGGCTTTGAGATGCACACGTTGTCCAATGGGGTTTGTGAAATACACATAGTCCAATGGGGTTTGACACTCATGCTATCCAATGGGGTTTGAAACACACTACAATGTCCAGAGGAGTTTGTCAAACACACACTGTCCAATGGGGCTTTTGACACACACACTGTCCAGAGGGGTTTGTGACACACACGCTGTCCAATGGAATTTGTGACACACACACTGTCCAATGGGGTTTGAGACACACATGCTGTCCAATGGGATCTGCGACACATACACTGTCTAGTTGAGTATGTGACACTCTGACCAATGGAGTTTGTGACACACACGCTGTCCCATAGAGTTTTGTGACACACACGCTGTTGAAGAGGGTTTGTGACACACACGCTATTCAATGGGGTTTGAGCACACACGCTTTCCCATAGGGTTTGTGACACACACGCTGTCCAATGGGGTTTGTGACACACACACTCTCCAGAGGGCTTTGTGACACACACACTGTCCAGTGGAGTTTGAGAAACTCACGGTATCCTCTGGGTTTTGTGACACACACACTGTCCAGAGGGCTTTCTGACACACATGTTGTCTAATGGGATTTCAGATACACACGCTGTGCAATGGGGTTTGTGACACACACTCTGTCCAATGGAATTTGTGGCACACACACTGTCCAATGGGGTTTGTGAAACACACACAATGTCCAGGGGGGTTTGTGACACTACACACTGTCCAATGGGGTTTGTGAAACACACACAGTGCAATGGGCTTAGAGACACACACAATGTCCAATGGGTTTTGTGACACATACAATGTCCAATAGGGTTTGGGACACACACGTTGTCCAATAGAGTTTTTGAGACACACGCTGTCCAATAGGGTTTGTGACACACACACTGTCCAATAGGCTTTGAACACACACAGTGTCCAATAGGGTTTAAGACACATGCGGTATGCAATGGGGTTTGTCAAAAATAAACTGTCCAATCGGTTTGTGACACACACAGTGTGCCGAATGGTTTGTGACACTACACACTGTCCAATGGGGTTTGTGACACACACACTCTCTAGAGGGCTTTGTGACACACACACGCTGTCCAACAAGGTTTGTGACACACAAACTGTCCAATGGGTTTAGTAACACGCACACTGTCCAATGGGGTTTGAAACACACACTGTGTCCAATGGAGTTTGTGTCACACCTGCTGTCTAATGGGATTTTAAAAAAAAAAAACCTGTCCAATGGAGTTTGTGACACACACGCCCTCCCATGGAGTTTGTGACTCACACGCGGTTTCTAATGGGGTTTGTGAAACACACGCTGTCCGGAGGGCTTTATGAAACACACACGCTATCCAGTGGGGTTTGTACACACACACGCTATCCAATGGGGTTTGAGACACACACGCTGTTCAATGGGTTTTCTGACACACACGCTGTCCAATAGAGTTTGTAACACACGTACTGTCCAATACGGTTTGTGACAAAGACGTTGTCCAATGGGTTTTGAACACCCACGTTTTCCAATAGTGTTTGTGACACACACGCTGTGCAATGGGGTTTGTGACATACACTCTGTCCAATGGAATTTGTGACACACACACTGTGCAATGGGGTTTGTGAAACACACACAGTGCAATGGGTTTTGAGACACACACAATGTCCAAAGGGGTTTGCGACACACACACTGTCTAGTGGAGATTGTGACACACACACTGTCCAATGGGGTTTGAGACACACACGCTGTCCAATGGGGCTTGTGACACACACGCTGTCCAATAGAGTTTGTGACACACACATTGTCTAATAGATTTTTTGACACACACGTTATTCAATGGGGTTTGAACATACACGTTTTCCCATAGGGTTTTCGACACACTCGCTGTCCAATGGGGTTTGTGAAATACACTCTCTCTAATAGAATTTGTGACACACACACTATCCAATGGAGTTTGAGAAACTTCCAGTATCCTATGGGTTTTGTGACACACACGTTGTCCAATGGGGTTTGTGACACAGATTCTGTCCAATGGAATTTTTGACACACACACTGTCCAGAGGGCTATGTGACACACACGCTGTCGAAAGGGGTTTGAGACACCCACGCTTTCCAATAGGGTTTGTGACACACACGCTGTCTAATGGGGTTTGTGATTCACACTCTGTCCAATGGAATTTGTGACACACACACTGTCCAATGGGTTTGTGACACACACGCTGTCCAATGGAATTTGTGACACACACACTGTCCAATGGGTTTTGTGAAACACACACAGTGCAATGGACTTAGAGACACACACAATGTCCAATGGGTTTTGTGACACACACAATGTCCAATCGGGTTTGGGACACACGCTGTTTAATAGAGTTTTTGAGACACACGCTGTCCAATAGGGTTTGTGACACACACGCTGTCCAATAGGCTTTGAACACACACAGTGTCCTATGGGGTTTAAGACACACGCGGTATGCAATGGAATTTGTGAAAAATAAACTGTCCAATGGGGTTTGTGACACACACAGTGTGTAGAATGGTTTGTGACACTACACACTGTCCAATGGGGTTTGTGACACACACACTCTCCAGAGGACTTTGTGACACACACACGCTGTCCAACAAGGTTTGTCACACATACACTGTCCAATGGGTTTAGTAACACGCACACTGTCCAATGGGGTTTGAAACACACACTGTGTCCAATGGGATTTGTGTCACACTCGCTGTCTAATGGGGTTTAAAAAAAAAAAACTGTCCAATGGAGCTTGTGACACGCACGCCCTCCCATGGAGTTTGTGACTCACATACGATTTCTAATGGGGTTTGAGACACACAAGCTGTCCAATGGGTTTTCTGACACACACGCTGTCCAATAGAGTTTGTGACACACATACTGTCCAATACGGTTTGTGACACAGACGTTGTCCAATGGGGTTTGAACACTCACGCTTTCCACTGGGGTTTGTGACACACACGCTGTGCAATGGGGTTTGTGACATACACTCTGTCCAATGGAATTTGTGACACACACACTGTCCAATGGGGTTTGTGAAACACACACAGTACAATGGGTTTTGAGACACACACACTGTCCAATGGGATTTGCGACACACACACTGTCTAGTGGAGTTTGTGACACACACACTGTCCAATGGGGTTTGAGACACACACGCTGTCCAATGGGGGTTGTGACACACACACTGTCCAATAGAGTTTTTGACACACACATTGTCTAATAGGTTTTGTGACACACACGTTATTCAATGGGGTTTGAACACACACGCTTTCCCATAGGGTTTGTGACACACACGTTGTTCAATGGGGTTTGTGACACACACTCTGTCCAATGGAATTTTTGACACACACTGTCCAATGGAGTTTGAGAAACTCACGGTATCTTATGGGTTTTGTGACACACACACTGTCCAGAGGGCTTTCTGATACACATACTGTCTAATGGGGTTTCAGACACACATGCTGTGCAACGGGGTTTGTGACACACACTCTGTCCAATGGAATTTGTGACACACACACTGTCCAATGGGGTTTGTGAAACACACACAATGTCCAGGGGGGTTTGTGACACTACCCACTGTCCAATGGGGTTTGTGAAACACACACAGTGCAATGGGCTTAGAGACACACACAATGTCCAATGGGTTTTGTGACACATACAATGTCTAATAGGGTTTGGGACACACACGCTGTCCAATAGAGTTTTTGAGACACACGCTGTCCAATAGGGTTTGTGACACACACGTTGTTCAATAGGGTTTAAGACACACGCGGTATGCAATGGGGTTTGTGAAAAATAAACTGTCCAATGGGGTTTGTGACACATACAGTGTGCCGAATGGTTTGTGACACTACACACTGTCCAATGGGGTTTGTGACACACACACTCTCTAGAGGGCTTTGTGACACACACACGCTGTCCAACAAGGTTTGTGACACACAAACTGTCCAATGGGTTTAGTAACACGCACACTGTCCAATGGGGTTTGAAACACACACTGTGTCCAATGGGGTTTGTGTCACACCTGCTGTCTAATGGGATTTTAAAAAAAAAAACCTGTCCAATGGAGCTTGTGACACACACGCCCTCCCATGGAGTTTGTGACTCACACGCGGTTTCTAATGGGGTTTGTGAAACACACGCTGTCCGGAGGGCTTTATGAAACACACACGCTATCCAGTGGGGTTTGTACACACACACGCTATCCAATGGGGTTTGAGACACACACGTTGTCCAATGGGTTTTCTGACACACACGCTGTCCAATAGAGTTTGTAACACACGTACTGTCCAATACGGTTTGTGACACAGACGTTGTCCAATGGGATTTGAACACCCACGCTTTCCAATAGTGTTTGTGACACACACGCTGTGCAATGGGGTTTGTGACATACACTCTGTCCAATGGAATTTGTGACACACACACTGTGCAATGGGGTTTGTGAAACACACACAGTGCAATGGGTTTTGAGACACACACAATGTCCAAAGGGGTTTGCGACACACACACTGTCTAGTGGAGTTTGTGACACACACACTGTCCAATGGGGTTTGAGACACACACGTTGTCCAATAGAGTTTGTGACACACACATTGTCTAATAGGTTTTTTGACACACACGTTATTCAATGGGGTTTGAACATACACGTTTTCCCATAGGGTTTTCGACACACTCGCTGTCCAATGGGGTTTGTGACACACATGCTGTCCAATGCGATTTGAGACACACACACTGTCCAATGGGGTTTGTGACACACACACTCTCCAGAGGGCTTTGTGACACACACACGCTGTCCAACAGGGTTTGTGACACACAAACTGTCCAATGGGGTTTGGGACACACAAACTGTCCAATGGGGTTTGTGACACACACGCTGTCAAATGGGGTTTGTGACACACACGGTTTACAATAGGCTTTGTGACACACACGCTGTCCAATGGGGTTTGTGACACACACTCTGTCCAATGGAGTTTAAGACACACGCGGTAACCAATGGGGTTTTTGACACACAGACTGTCCAATGAAGTTTGTCACACAATCGCTATGCAATGGATTTTGTGAAAAATAATCTGTCCAATGGGGTTTGTGACACACACACGCTGTGTAATGGAGTTTGTGAAACACACACTGTCTATTGGGGTTTGTGACACACACACGCTGTCCAATGGGGTTTGTGAAACACACAGTCCAATAAGGTTTGAGACACACACAATGTCAAATGGGGTTTGTGACACACACAGTGTCCAGAAGGGTTTGTGACACAAACACTTTCCATTGGATTTTCTGACACACACACTGTCCAGAGGATTTGTGACACACACGTTGTCCAATGGGGTTTCTGACACACACGCTGTCCAATAGAGTTTGTGACACACACACTGTCCATTAGGGTTTGTGACACACACGTTGTCCCATGGGGTTTTTGAATACCCACGCTTTTCAATAGGGTTTGTGACACACACGCTGTCCAATGGAATTTGTGACATACACGCTGTCCAATTGAATTTGTGACATACACACTGTCCAATGGCGTTTGTGAAGCACACACAGTGCAATGGGCTTTGAGACACACACAATGTCCAATGGGGTCTGTGACACATACACTCTCCAGAGGGCTTTGTGACACACACACGCTGTCCAATGGGGTTTGTTACACATAAACTGTCCAATAGACTTTTTGAAACACATGCTGTCCATCAGGATTTGTGACACACACACGCTGTCCAATAGGGTTTGAACACACACACACTGTCCAATGGGGTTTGTGACACGTACGCTGTTGTCACGGAATATTACCCCGAGGTTAATTTAAGGGACAACAGGATCCAAAGCAACCTTTATTTAACTGGGGAAAACAGGGTTTTAGTATTCCAAAAGTGACTTAAATACAGGTTCGGATATCAGCTGAGGAAACTTATTTAGGGGCAGCAACCACTACAGCAGGCGGTCCACAGAGTGCATGCACGTGGCTTCACTCAAAACAATGCCGGAGTCGCCCCTGAGTCCCGGAGAAGCACACACTTGCCCAAACCTATCGCAGAATTATTTTAAAGAGATACGCGTACTTGTAGTGAGTACGGAAAGTGTACACTCGCGATTCCGCGAGGGTAAATTTGTAATACACTCGCAATTGTGCAAGAGTTAATTTACTTACACGTGCAAGTGTGCACGGAATATTACACGTGCTTACGTGGAAGCACGGAAGGAAAACACACTCGCGGTCGTGCGAGGAAATAATTTAAAGTACGTGTGCAAACGTGCACATAAAGTATAAATATACTCGCAATCCTGCGAGAAGTTTTACTCACAGCCGTGGTGGCGAGGCAAGCGGAGTCTCCATCCCGGGGAGCTGCGGGGGCCGTGGCTCCTGGCGGCAGTGGCCAAGTTCGTTCTCCGAGAAAACTCCACGACAAAGGGAAATTTTCGACGAGAGTCCCGTTTTATGAGACCTTGACCTGACTGCAGTCATTCCTCCTGTTCCCGGAAGCCCCCCGAAAACATCCCCGACCCAAGGCGTGGGCGCCCAGTGGCTTTTGCCATAAAGACTCTGGTATGGGTGCTCTGGGGCCAGACAAAGAAGCTGTCAGGCCCACGGCAGCCAGGAGAGAGGGGGATGTGCCCACTCCTCCATACTGAAGGAGGGAGGGGGAGAGTGTGGGCAGAGAGGGGGAGAGGGGCGGGGGAGGGTTGCATTCTGCCACAATCCCACCCTGTGACTACAGTCATGATAAAGTCTATAACTCTAGAGTGGTGTGACAGTCACCTCTTGCCTCCAAAGTAACACACACGCTGTCCAACGGGGTTTGTGACACACAAACTGTCCAATAGGTTTTGTAACACACACACTGTCCAATGAGGTTTGAGACACGCACGCTGTCCAATGGGCTTTGTGACACACTCGCTGTCCAGTAGAGTTCGTGACACACACACTGTCCAATAGGGTTTGTGACTCAGACGTTGTCCTATGGGGTTTGAACACTCACGCTTTCCAATAGGGTTTGTGACACACACACTGTCCAATGGGGTTTGTGACACACACTCTGTCCAATGGAATTTGTGAAACACACACTGTCCAATGGGGTTTGTGAAACACACACAGTGCAATGGGCTTTGAGACACACACAATGTCCAAAGGGGTTTGTGACACACACAATGTCCAGGGGGGTTTGTGACACACACACTGTCCAATGGGGTTTGAGACACACACGCTGTCCAATGGGGCTTGTGACACACACGCTGTCCAATAGAGTCTGTGACATACACACTGTCCAATAGGGTTTGTGACACACACGTTATGCAATGGGGTTTGAACACGCACACTTTCCCATAGGGTTTTTGACACACACGCTGTCCAATGGGGTTTGTGACACACACTCTGTCCAATGGAATTTGTGACACACACACTGCCCAATGGAGTTTCAGAAACTCACGGTATCCTATGGGGTTTGTGACACACACACTGTCCAGAGGGCTTTGTGACACACATGGAGTCCAAAGCGGTTTGAGAAACAGACACTGTCTAATGGGGTTTCTGACACCCACGCTGTCCAATAGAGTTTGTGACACACACACTGTTTAATGGGGTTTGTGAAACACACACAGTGCAATGGGCTTTGAGACACACGTAATGTCCAATGGGGTTTGTGACACGTACGCTGTCCAATAGAGTTTGTGACACACACGCTGTCAAATGGGGTTTGTGACACACACGGTTTCCAATAGGGTTTGTGACACACAAGGTGTCCAATGGGGTTTGTGACACACACTCTGTCCAATGGGGTTTAAGACACACACGGTATACAATGGGGTTTGTGACACACACACTGTCCCATGAGATTTGTGACACACTCGCTATGCAATGGGTTTTGTGAAAAATAAACTGTCCAATGCAGTTTGTGACACACACACCCTCCCTTGGAGTTTGTGACACACACACGCTGTGTAATGGAGTTTGTGAAACACACACTGTCTATTGGGGTTTGTGACACACAGAGGCTGTCCAATGGGGCTTGTGACACACACACTGTCCAATGGAATTTGTGACACACACACTGTCCAATGGAGTTTGAGAAACTCACAGTATCCTATGGGTTTTGTGACACACACTGTCCAGAGGGCTTTCTGACACACATGCTGTCCAATGGGGTTTCAGACACACACGCTGTCCAATAGAGTTTGTTACACACACACTGTCCAATAGGGTATGCGACACGTACGCTGTCCAATAGAGTTTGTGACACACACGCCCTCAAATGGGGTTTGTGACACAGACTCTTTGTAATAGGATTTGTGACACACACGCTATGCAATGGGGTTTCTGACACACACTCTGTCCAATTGGGTTTGTGAGACACAGTGCAATGGGCTTTGAGACACACACAATGTCCAAAGGGGATTGTGACACAATGTCCAGGGGGGTTTGTGAAACTACAGACTGTCCAATGGAGTTTGTGACACAAACACTCTCCAGAGGGCTTTGTGACACACACACACTGTCCAACGGGGTTTGTGACACACACGCTGTCAAATAGAGTTTCTGAGACACACACTGTCCAATGGGGTATGCGACACGTACGCTGTCCAATAGAGTTTGTGACACATACGCTCTCAAATGGGGTTTGTGACACACACTCTTTCTAATAGGGTTTGTGACACACACGCTGTCCAATGAGGTTTGTGACACACTCGCTATGCAATGGGGTTTGCGAAAAATAAATTATCCAATGGAGTTTGTGACAAACACACCCTCCCATGGAGTTTGTGACACACACACGCTGTCCAGTGGGGTTTGCGACACACACACTGTCTCGTGGAGTTTGTGACACACATTGTCCAATGGGGTTTGAGACACACACACTGTCCAATGGGGCTTGTGACACACAAACTGTCCAATAGAGTTTGTGACATACACACTGTGCAATAGGGTTTGTGACACACACGTTATTCAATGGGATTTGAACACACACGCTTCCCGTAGGGTTTGTGACACACACGCTGTCCAATGGGGTTTGTGACGCACACGCTGTTCAATGGGGTTTGTGACACACACGCTGTCCAATGGGGTTTGAGACACACACGCTTTCCAATGGGGTTTGCGACAAACACGCTATCCAATGGAATTTGTGACACACACACTGTCCAATGGGGTTTGAGACACACACGCTATCCAATGGGGTTTGTGACACACACACTGTCCAATAGACTTTCTGACACACACGCTGCCCAATAGAGTTTGTGACACACACACTGTTTAATGGGGTTTGTGAAACACACACAGTGCAATGGGCTTTGAGACACACACAATGTCCAATGAGGTTTGTGACACGTACGCTGTCCAATAGAGTTTGTGACACACTTGCTGTCAAATGGGGTTTGTGACACACATGCTTTCTAATAGAGTTTGTGACACACACGCTATCCAATGGGGTTTGTGACACACACTCTGTCCAATGGGGTTTGTGACAGACACACTGTCCAATTGGGTTAATGACACACATGTTATCCAATGGAGTTGGTGACACACACGCCCTCCCATGGAGTTGGAGACACACACACGATGTCTAATGGGCTTTGTAGAACACTCACTGTCCAGAGGGCTTTGTGAAATACACACGCTGTCCAATGGGATTTGTAGACACACACACTACCCAATGGGGTTATTGACACACACACTGTCCTATGGGGTTTTTGAAACACAAGCTGTGCAATGGGGTTTGTGACACACACAATGTCCAAAGGAGTTTTAGACACACTCGCTGTCCAATGGGATTTGTGACACACAGGCCCTTCAGTGGGGTTTGTAATTCACACACTTTCTAACGGGTTTTGTGACACACACGCTCTCCAATGGGGTTTGTAACATACACACGCTGTCCAATGGGATTTTTAAAGCAAACACTGTCCACCAGGGTTTGTGACATACACACTGACCAATGGGGTTTTTACACACACACTGTCCAATGAGTTTTGAGACACACACACGCTACCCAATGGGTTTTGTTACACACACACTGTTCAATGGGATTTGTGATACACACGCCCTCCAATGGGGTTTGTGACACACACCCTGTCCAGAGGGCTTTCTGACATACTTGCTGTTCAATGGGTTTTGTGACACAAACGCTGTCAAATGGGATTTGAGACACACAGTGTCCATGGGGTTTGAGACAGAGATGCTGTCCAATGGGGTTTGTGACACACACGCTGTCCAACATTGTTTCTGAGACACACGCTGTCCAGTAGGGTTTGTGACACACACGCTGCCCAATGGGGTTTGAACACACACACTGATAAATGGGATTTTTGAACACACGCTTTCCAATAGGGTTTGTGACACACACGGTGTCCAACGGGGTTTGAGAAACACACACAGTCCAATGGGGTTTGTGACACAGACAATGTCCAAAGGGGTTTGTGACACACACACCGTCAAATGGAGTTCTGAAACACAAACTGTCCAGAGGGCTTTGTGACACACATGCTGTCTAATGGGTGTTGTGACACACACACTGTCCAATGGGGTTTGAGAAACACGTGCTGTCCAATGCGGTTTCTGACACAAACACTGTTCGATTTGGTTTGAGACACTCACGCTTTCCAGTCAGGTTTGAGACACACACACTGTCCAGTGGGGTTTGTGACACACACACAGTCCAAAGGGGTTTTTGAAACACACTCTGTCCAATGGGGTTTGTAGCACACACGCCCTCCAATGGGGTTTATCAAACACACGTTGTCCAATGGGGTTTGTGAATCACGCACTGCCCAGAGGGCTTTGTGACACACACACTGTCCAATGGGGATTATGACAAAAACGCTGTCCAATAGAGTTTATGACACACACGCTGCCCAATGAGGTTTGAACATACACACTATCCAAGGAGGTTTGTGACACACACACTGTCCAGTGGGGTTTTTGACACACACGCTGTCCAACTGGGTTTGTGACACACACACTGTCCAGTGGGATTTAAGACACACACATTGTCCAATAGAGTCTGTGACACATACACTGTCCAATGGTGTTTAAGACATACACATTGTTCAGTAGGGTTTGTGACACACACACTGTCCATTGGGGTTTGTGACAAAAACACGCTGTCCAGAAGGGTTTGTGACACACACACTGTCCAATGGCGTTTGAGACACACACGCTATCCAATGGGGTTTGTGACACACACACTGTCCAATAGAGTTTATGACACACACGCTGCCCAATGGGGTTTGAACACACACACTGTTCAATGGGGTTTGTGAGGCACACACTGTCCAATTGGGTTTGAGAAACACTTGCTGTACAATGGGGTTTGTGAAACACACACGCTGTCCATTAATGTTTGTCACACACACACTGTGCATGGGTTTTGAGATACACACGCAGTCCACTGGGGTTTGTGACACACACACGGCCCAATGGGGTTTCTGACACACACACTGTCCAATGGCGTTCGTGACACACACACTGTCCAGTGGGGTTTACGACACACACATTCTCCAGTAGAGTTTGTGACACATACACTGTGCAATGGTGTTTAAGACAGACACATTGTCCAATAGGGTTTGTGACCCACACTCTGTCCAATGGGGTTTGTGACACACACACAGTCCAATGAGGTTTGTGAAACACACACTGTCCAGAAGGCTTTGCGACACACGCTGTTCAATGGGGTTTGAGACACACATGCTATCCTCTGGGGTGTGTGACACACACACTGTCCAAAGGGGTTTGTGAAACACACAGTTTCCAATGGGATTTTTGAAACACACACGGTCCAATTGGGTTTGAGACACACACGCTATCCAATGGGGTTTGAGACACACACGATATCCAATGGGGTTTGTGACACAGACGCTGTCCAGTGGGGTTTGTGACACACACACTGTCCAAAGGGGTTTGTAAAACACACTCCGTCCAGTGGGATTTCTGAAACACACGATTTCCAGTGGGGTTTGTGACACACACTCTGTCCAATGGGGTTTGTGGCACACACGCCCTCCAATGGGGTTTGTCACACACACGCTGTCCAATGGAGTTTGTGAAACACGTACTGCGCAGAGGGCTTTGTTACACACACGCTGTCCAAGGGGTTTGAGACACACACGTTATCCAATGGGGTTTGTGACACACACTGTGTCCAATGCGGTTTGTGACACCCACGCCCTCCAATGGGGTTTGTCACACACACACTGTCCGATGGGATTTGTGACACACACACTGTCCAATGGGGTTTGAGACACACACACGCTACCGAATGGGTTTTGTGACGCAGAAACTGTCCTATGGGGTTTTTTATACACAGGCCCTCCAATGGGGTTTGTGACAAACACACTGCCCAGAGGGCTTTGTGACACACACCCTGTCCAATGGGGTTTCAGACACACAGGCTATCCAATGGGGTTTGTGAAACGCACGCTGTCCAGTGGGCTTTGTGACATACACGTTGTCCCATTGGGTTTGTGACACACACGCTGTCCAATGGCATTTAAGACACACACTGTCCAATGTTGTTTGTGACACACACTGTCCAATAGAGTTTTTGACACACACACTGTCCAATAGGGTTTGTGACACACACTCTATCCAATGGGGTTTGTGACACACACGCTGTCCAATAGAGTTTGTGACACACGCTGTCCAATGGAGTTTAAGAAACACACGCTGTTCAATGGCGTTTGTGACACACACACACTGCCCAATGAGATTTGTAACACACAGGCTTTCAAATGGGGTTTGAACACACACACACTGTTCATTGGGTTTGAGACACACACGCTGTTTAATGGGGTTTGAGATATACACACTATCCAATGGTTTTTATGATACACACACTGTCCAATGGGGTCCAACACGCTGTCCAGGAGGGTTTGTGACACACACACTGTCCAATGACGTTTGTGACACACACGCTGCCCAATAGGGTTTGTAACACACACGCTTTCCAATGGGGTTTGAACACATACACTGTTCAATGGGGTTTGTGATACACAGGCTGCTCAATAGAGTTTTTTACACACACACTGTTAAATGGGGTTTGAGAAACACACGCTTTATAATCGGGTTTTTGACACACACTTGCTGTCCATTACTGTTTGTGACACACACACTGTACATGGGTTTTGAGATACACACGCTGTCTACTGGCGTTTGTGACACACACACGGCCCAATGGGGTTTCTGACACACACACTGTCTAATGGGGTTTGTGACACACACACTTTCCAAGGAGGTTTGTGACACACACACGGTCCAGTGGGATTTAAGACACACACATTCTCCAATAGAGTTTGTGACACACACGCTGTCCAATGGGGTTTGTGACACACACACTGTCCAAGGAGGTTTGTGAAACACACACTGTCCAGAGGGCTTTGTGACACACTGTGGCAGAATGCAACCCCCCCCTGCCTCTCTCCCCCCCTCTTCTGCCCCCACTCTCCCCCTCCCTCCTTCAGTATGGAGGAGTGGGCACATCCCCCTCTCTCCTGGCTGCCATGGGCCTAACAGCTTCTTTGTCTGGCCCCAGAGCACCCATACCAGAGTCGTTAGGGGCAAAAGCCGCTGGGCCCCCACACCCAGGGTGGGGGATGTTTTTGGGGGGCTTCCGGGAATAGGAGGAATGACTGCAGTCAGGTCAAGCTCTTAAAAACGGGACTCTCGTCGAAAACTTCCCTTTGGCCGGAGTTTTCTCGGAGAACGAGCTTAGCCACTGCCACCAGGAGCCACGGCCCCCTCCAGCTCCCCGGAACGGATTCTCCGCGTGCCTCACAGCCACGGCCGTGAGTAAAACTTCTCGCAGGATTGCGAGTATATTTATACTTTCTGTGCACGTTTGCACACGTACTTTAAATTATTTCCTCGCACAATTGCGAGTGTATTACAAATTTACCCTCGCGGAATCGCGAGTGTACACTTTCCGTACTCTTTACAAGTACGTGTATCTCTTTAAAATAATTCTGCGATAGGCTTGGGCAAGTGTGTGCTTCTCCGGGACTCAGGGGCGACTCCGGCATTGTTTTGAGTGAAGCCACGTGCATGCACTCTGTGGACCGCCTGTTGTAGTGGTTGCTGCCCCTAAATAAATTTCCTCAGTTGATATTCGAACCTGTATTTAAGTCACATTTGGAATATCAAAACCCTGTTTTCACCAGTTTAATAAAGGTTGCTTTGGACTCTGTTGTCCCTTAAATTAACCTCGGGGTAATATTCCGTGACACACACGCTGTTCAATGGGATTTGAGACACACATGCTATCCACTGGGGTGTGTGACACACACACTGTCCAAAGCGGTTTGTGAAACACACTCTTTCCAATGGGGTTTGTGAAACACACACTGTCCAATTGGTTTTGAGACACACACGGTATCCAATGGGGTGTGAGACACACACGCTATCCAATGGGGTTTGTGACACACACGCTGTCCAGTCGGGTTTGTGACACACACGCTGTCCAGTCGGGTTTGTGACACACACACTGTCCAAAGTGGTTTGTGAAACACACTCTTTCCAATGGGGTTTGTGAAACACACACTGTCCAATTGGGTTTGAGACACACACGGTATCCAATGGGGTGTGAGACACACACGCTATCCAATGGGGTTTGTGACACACACGCTGTCCAGTCGGGTTTGTGACACACACACTGTCCAAAGGGGTTTGTGAAACACACTCTGTCCAATGGGGTTTCTGAAACACACGCTGTCCAATGGGATTTGTGACACACACTCTGTCCAATGGGGTTTGTGGCACACACGCCCTCCAATGGGGTTTGTCACACACACGCTTTCCAATGGAGTTTGTGAAACACGCACTGCCCAGAGGGCTTTGTTACACACACGCTGTCCAAGGGGTTTGAGACACACACGTTATCCAATGGGGTTTGTGACACACACTGTGTCACAATGCGGTTTGTGACACACAGGCCCTCCAATGGGGTTTCTCACACACACACTATCCAATGGGGTTTGTGACACACACACTGTCCAATGAGGTTTGTGACACACTCGTTATCCAAAGTGGTGTGTGAAAAACAAACTGTCCAATGGCGTTTTAGACATACACGCTGTCCAATGGGATTTGTGACACACACGCAGTCTAATTGGTTTTGACATTCACATTCTATCCAAAGGGGTTTGTTACACACACGCTGTCCAATTAATTTTGACATTCACACACTATCCAAAGGGGTTTGTGACACACACACTGTCCAATAGGGTTTGAGACACACACTCTGTCCAATGGGGTTTGTGACACACACACTGTCCAATGGGGTTTAGGACACACCCATTGTCCAACAGAGTTTGTCACACACACAATGGCCAACGGGGTTTGAGACACACATCCTCTAAAATGGGGTTTGAGACACACACGCTGTCCAATGGGGTTTGTGACACACACACCGTCCAATAGGATTTAAGACACACATTGTCCAATAGAGTTTGTGACACACACACTACCCAAAGGGGTTTCTGACACGCACTCTGTCCAGTGGGGTTTGTGACACACACAGAGTTCAATGGGGTTTGAGACACACACGCCCTCCATTGGGGTTTGTGACACAAACACACTGTCCAATGAGGTTTGTGAAACACACAGTGTCCAATGGGGTTCGTGACACACACGCTGTCATAGGGGGTTTGAGACACACATGCTATCCAATGGTGTTTGTGAAATCAACACACTATCCAATGGGGTTTGTGAAACACACGCTGTCCAATGGGGTTTGTGACACACACACTGTCCAATGGGGTTTGAGACACACACACGGTCCAATGGGATTTGTGACGCACACTATGTCCAGAGGACTTTGATACACACGCGCCGTCCAATGGGGTTTGTGACACAGACACTGTCCAATGGCTTTTGAGACACACATACGCTGTCCAATTGGGTTTGTGACACACACACTGTCCAATAGGGTTTGAGACACACACTCTGTCCAATGGGGTTTGTGACACACACACTGTCCAATGGAGTTTAAGACACACACATTGTCCAATAGAGTTTGTGACACACACACTGTCCAATGGGGTTTAAGACACACACATTGTCCAATAGAGTTTGTTACACACACACTGTCATAGGGGGTTTGAGACACACATGCTATCCAATGGTGTTTGTGAAACCAACACTCTATCCAATGGGGTTTGTGAAACACACGCTGTCCAATTGCGTTTGTGACACACACACTGTCCAAAGGGGTTTAAGACACACACATTGTCCAATAGAGTTTGTGACACACACACTGTCCAATGGGGTTTGTGACACACACATTGTCCAATAGAGTTCGTGACACACACACTGTCCAATGGGGTTTGTGACACACACATTGTCCCATAGGTTTTGTGACACAAACACACAGACACGCTTTCCAATTGTGTTTGTGACACACATACTGTCCAATGGAGTTTTAGATACACACGCTGTCCAATGGGATTTGTGACACACACGTCTTTCAATGGTGTTTGTAATTCACACACTGTCCAATGGGTTTTGTGACACACACACAGTCCAATTGGTTTTGCCTTTCACACGCTATCCAAAGGGGTTTGTGACACACACGCTGTCCAATTCGTTTTGACATTCACACGCTATCCAAAGGGATTTGTGACACACAGACTGTCCAATAGTGTTTGAGACACAAACGCTGTCCAATGGGGTTTGTGACACACACACTGTCCAATGGCGTTTAAGACACAGCCATTGTCCAATAGAGTTTGTGACACATACAGTGCCCAACGGGGTTTGAGACACACACACTGTCCAATGGAGTTTGTGACGTACACCATCTAAAATGGGGTTTGAGACGCACACACTGACCAATGGGGTTTGTGACACGTACTCTGTCCAGTGGGGTTTGTGACACACAGTTCAATGGGATTTGAGACACACACGCCCTCCATTGGGGTTTGTGACACAAACACACTGTCCAATGAGGTTTGTGAAACACAGAGTGTCCAAGGGGTTTCGTGACACACACGCTGTCATAGGGGGTTTGAGACACACATGCTATCCAATGGGGTTTGTTAAACCCACACGCTCTGCAATGGGGTTTGTGAAACACACGCTCTCCAATAGGGTTTGTGACACACACACTGTCTAATGGGGTTATGAAACACACTCTGTCCAATGGGGTTTGTGACACACACGCTGTCTAATATGGTTGAGACACAAACACTGCCCAATGCGGTTTGAGACACACACACTGTCCAATGGGGTTTGTGACGTACATCCTGTAAAATGGGGTTTGAGACGCACACACTGTCCCATGGGGTTTGTGACACAGACACGCTATCCAAAGGGGTTTGTGAAACACACAATGTCCAATGGGTTTTGTGACACACACACTGTCGAATGAGGTTTGTGAAACACACTCTGTCCAATGAGGTTTTTGACACACACGCTGTCCAGTGGGGTTTAAGACACACATTATCTAATAGACTTTTTGACACACACACTGTCCAGTGGGATTTAAGACACAGACATTGTCCAATAGTGTTTGTGACACACACACTGTCCAATGGGGTTTGTGACACACAAGGCCTTCAATGGTGTTTGTAATTCACACACTGTCCAATGGGTTTTGTGACACACACGCTGTCCAATTGGTTTTGACATTCACACGCTATCCAAAGGGGTTTGTGACTCACACACTGTCCAATGACTTTTGAGACACACACGCTGTCCAATGGGGTTTAAGACACACACATTGTCCAAAAGAGTTTATGACACACACACTGACCAATGGGGTTTGTGAAACACACGCTGTATAATATGATTGAGATACAAACGCTGTCCAGTGGGGTTTGAGACACACTCACACTGTACAATGGGGTTTGTGAAACACACGCTCTCTAACGGCGTTTGTGACACAAACTCTGTCCAATGGGTTTTGTGACACACTCGCTGTCCAATGGGGTTTAAGACACACACATTTTCCAATAGGGTTTGTGACACACACACTTTCCAATGGGGTTTGTGACACACACTCTGTCCAATGGAATTTGTGACACACACAGAGTTCAGTGGCGTTTGAGACACACACGCCCTCCAATGGCTTTTGTGACGCAAACACACTGTCCAATGAGGTTTGTGAAACACACACTGTCCAGAGGGCTTTGTGACACACACGCCGTTCAAAGGGGTTTGAGACACACACACTGTCCATTGGGGTTTGAGACACACACACTGTCCAATTGGTTTTGACATTCACACGCTATCCAAAGGGGTTTGTGACACACACACTGTCCCATGCCTTTTGAGAAACAGACACTGTCCAATGAGGTTTGTGACACACACGTTCTCCAGTGGGGTTTGTGACACACGCACTGCCCAATGGGCTTAGAATCACACACGCTGTCCAATGTTGTTTGTGACACACACCTTATTCAATGAGATTTCAGAGGCACACGCTGTCCAATGGGGTTTGTGACACACACACTGTCCAAAAGTGTTTGTGACACACACACGCTTTCCAATTGGGTTTGTGACACACATACTGTCCAATTGAGTTTTAGATACGCACGCTGTCCAATGGGATTTGTGACACACACGCCCTTCAATTCGGTTTGTAATTCACACACTGTCCAATGGGTTTTGATACCCACACGCTGTCCAATTGGTCTTGACATTCACACGCTATCCAAAGGGGTTTGTGACACACACATTGTCCAATGGCTTTTGAGACACACACGCTGTCCAATGGGGTCTAAGACACACACATTGTCAAATAGAGTTTGTGACACACGCACTGTCCAATGGGGTTTGTGAAACACTCTCTTTCCAATGGAATCTGTGACACACATAGAGTTCAGTGGCGTTTGAGACACACACGCCCTCAATTGGGGTTTGTGACACAAACACACAGTCCAATGAGGTTTGTGAAACACACACTGTCCAGAGGGCTTTGTGAAACACACGCTGTCCAATGGGGTTTGTGACAGAGACACCGCCTGATGGGTTTAAGACACACACAGTGTCCAATAGGGTTTGTGACCCTCACGCTGTCCAATGGGGTTGGTGACACACACACTGTCCAATCGAGTTTTAGACACACACGCTGTCCAATGAGATTTGTGACACACACGTCCTTCAATGGGGTTTGTAATTCACACACTGTCCAATGGGTTTTGTGACACACACGCTGTCCAGAGGGCTTTGTGACACACATGCTGTCCAATGGGATTTGAGACACACATGCTATCCAGTGGGGTTTATGACACACACACACTGTCCAATGGGGTTTGTGACAGATACACTGCCCGATGGGTTTAAGACACACACATTGTCCAATAGGGTTTGTGACCCTCACGCTGTCCAATGGGGTTTGTGACACACACTCTGTCGAATGGAATTTGTGAAACACACAGAGTTCAATGGCGTTTCAGACACATACGACCTCCAATGACGTTTGTGACACAAACACACTGTCCAATGAGGTTTGTGAAACACAGGAGTTGTCCAATTGGATTTGTGACACACATACTGTCCATGTGGTTTTGTGACACACACACTTTCTAATAGGGGTTGTGACCCACACGCTGTCCAGTGGGGTTTGAGAAACACACACTCTCCAATGGGGTTTGTGACACACACGCTGTGCAATGTGGTTTGTGACACGCACTCTGTCCAATGGAATTTGTGACACACACCCTGTCCAATGTGGTTTGAGAAACACACGGTATCCAGTGTGGTTTGTGACACACACAATGTCCAATGAGGTTTGTGACATACACGCTATCCAATGGCGTTTGTGACACAAACACTGTTTAGTAGGGTATGTGACACACACACCCTCCAATGGGGTTTATGACACACAGACGCTGTCCAATGGGGTTTGTGACACACACACTGTCCAGAGGACTTTGTGACACGCATGCTGTCCAATCGGTTTTGTGACACACACAGTGTCCAATGGGGTTTGTTACAGACACACGCTGTCCAATGGGGTTTGTAACACACACACTATGCGATGCTGTTTGTGACACACACGCTGTCCAATTGGGTTTTTGACACACACGTTGTCCAATGGGGTTTAAGACACACGCTGTCCAATGGGTTTTGTGACACACACAGTGTCCAATGGAGTTGGTGATACACACCCGTGTACTTTCTGTCAATAGATGGGAGCGCGCGTGCTTGCGGAAATGTGCATATGTGTTGCCACGCGTTTGCTTACGCCTCATTTTGTCAAAAGGTAGGTGCCGTTCTGTACCTGCGTATGCGTGCGCGTGGTGGTGGTGACGGTGTTGTGTGCATGCAGCGCTCCCTCCGGGCATATCCCAGAAGTGCTGATGAGAGGGCCTGGAAGGGAGGGGAGCAGTGACGCGTTCTAGGCAATTGTAAGGGAAAGGAAAACGAAGAGAGTGTGGTCTGAAGCACAAATAAAGAGGAAGAAGAAGTGCAGAGCATGGAAGCTTTTCCTGCTGGCAGGAAGCGGCCCAAGTTCTTTCAGACTTGATTTTTGCCTGATATCAGGCTCTGCTCTTCTTTGGCTAAATGAGCTGCCTCCAACCAGGTGGAGGAAAGGGATAACAGAGTTTATTGGACTGTACAAATACGATGGCCTGGTACAACACACCCCCAGGAGTACAAAGCTTTAGTGGACACTGGTGCTCAGTGCACCATAATTCCTTCTAATTATAAAGGAACGCAATCCATCAATATTGTTGGAGTGACTGGGGGATCCCAGGAACTGACTGTTGTAGAGGCTGAAATGAGCCCAACTGGAAAAAACTGGCAAAAGCATCCCATTGTGACTGGTCCAGATGCTCCGTGCATCCTTGACATAGACTAGCTCAGGAGAGAGTATTTTAAGGACCCAAAAGGGTATAGGTGGGCATTTGGTATAGCAGCTATGGACACTGAGAAAACTGAACATCTGTCTGATTTGCCTGGCCTTTCAGATGAACCTTCTTTTGTAGGACTGCTGATGGTTGACGATCAGCAGGTGCCAAGTGCTACCACCACGGTGCATCGCTGACAATATCGCACCAATCGAGACTCTTTGATTCCTATCCAGAAGTTGATCCGTCAATTGGAAAGCCAGGGTGTGATTAGTAAGACTCGCTCACCTTTTAACAGCCCCATCTGGCCAGTGTGTAAGCCTAGTGATGAGTGGAGACTAACTGCAGACTATGGTGGCCTGAATGAAGTTACACCACCACTGAGGGCTGCTGTGCCTGACATGCTAGAACTGCAATTTGAACTGGAGTCAAAGGCATAGTTGCACCCCCAGATTCTCTCTCAATACCCCTGCACCTCAAAACTCTGCACCCCCAAATCCTGCCCTCCCCAAACAATGAGCCCCAAAACCTTGCACCTGCAAACCCTGCACCCCCAGGCCCTGAAAACCCCAAACCTACAACCTCAAATCCCTTAACCCCTAAACCCAGCAACCCCAAACCTTGTACCCCCAGATCCTTCCCCCAAAACCCTGCATCCCCAAAACCTTACACCCCCAAACCCTGCACCCTCAAGTCCTGCACCCCAAGATACTGCTACCCAAAACCCTGCACACCAGGACTCTGGCCCCCAACCCTGCACACCCAAATCCTGTACTCCAAAACTTCCCCTGACCCTGCACACCAAGCTCCTGCACCCCAAGCCCTGCACCCTCAAATCTTGCACCCTCCCAAACAACCCAGCACCCCAAACCGTTCTCCCCCAAATCCTGCCCCCCAAATCCTGCAATCCCAAGACCTGCATCCTAAACTCTGGCCCCCAAACCCTGCACCCTGAAATCATACAGCTTCAAACATTGAAAGCCCAAATCCTAACCACTCCAAACCCTGCACCCTAAGATCCCACTACCCTACATCCTGCACCCTCAAATTCTGAACCTCAGGAACCTGCACCCCCAGATTCGGCACTCTCAAATCCAGCATCCCAAAAGCCTATCCCCCAACCCTGGACCCCCAAATCCTGTGCCACCTATTCCTCCACCCCCTTAACACTACACCCTCAAAACCTGCACCCCTAATTCCTGCACCACCAAATCTTGCAAGCTCAAAACCTCCTCCCTGCAAAATCTGCACCCCAAACCCTGCACCCCCAAATCCTAGCCCCAAAACCTTGCAGTCCTTAATCCTTCTCCTCAAATCCTGCACTCCCAAAACCTGCTCCCTAAATCCTTCTCCTCTAACCCTGCACCCTCAAAACCTGAACCCCAGAACCCGGCACACTCTACACCTCCAGATGCTGAAGCCTTAAACCCTGCACCCCCAGATACTTCCCCCTAAAACCAATGCACCCCCAAACCCTGAACCCCCAGATCCTTCTGCTACATACCCTGCACCTCCAAATCCTGCACTCTCATATACCTGCACCTCAAATAATTCCCCCAAACCCTGCACCCCTCAAACCCTGCACCCCAAACCCCAGCAGTCCCAGATCCTGCTTACCCAAATCCTGCCCCCCGCAACCTGGCCCTACCAAACCCTTAACCCCAAACCCCTGAATCCCCAAACCCTGCACCCCAAATCCTGCACCCCGAAATCATACACCGCAAAACACTGAAAATCCAAATCCTAACCCCACCAAACCCTGCACTCTCAAAACCTGCAGCCCCATAACCCTGTACCCGAAATGTACCTTTGTACCCTTCCCCACAAACCCTTCACCCCTAAACCCTCCACCCTAAATCCCTGCAGTCCCAAATCCCGCCTATCCTTGCCACCCCAACCCTGGACCTCAAACCCTGTTCCCTAAGATCCTGCTGTTCAAACCCTCCAACCTGAACTGCTGCATCCCCAAATCCTTCACTTCAATATCCTGCACCCCCAAATACTGCACCCAAAATACTGTTCCCCAAACCCTTCACCCCAATATCCTGCACCCCCAAATACTGCACCCAAAATACTGTTCCCCAAACCCTGCAGCCCCAAGTCCCACATCCCCAGATACTGCATCGGTCCGACTGCACGTTCTTTCAGGAACTGATTTTTACGGGACAAATAAACCGCCCGGCACGTTAAATGGGAAAGTTACCTGCACTCCACCTCAAATCGCCTCTCCATCGGAGAAGGGAATATTGCAGCTTGGCATAAAAGGAACAGCAGCTCTAACCTCTGGATTCCTTCTGGCTCTGGGCATGAAGGAGATAACCACAGCGCCACGCAGAAAGGAAAGGAGATACTGACAAGACAGATGCCTGGGTCTTGCCTACAGCTTTTGTGTGGAGAGTTTTCGTTCCTGGATGTTACTTACTCATCTTTGGAAAGACAGGGCCAAGGCTATGTCCAGAACAGGAAACTCTATTCCAGTGAAGAGAAGCTGCTAAATTCATGTGTACCGTGATTAAAGTACAAAGAACTTACCCATCATTAACCACTGACATGATAAATGATTTCTAACCACCCACAAAAGGAGGAGACATTTTCCAAATTTTGGATCCTCTTGCATGACAAGCTGGAGACAGAAGATTAACTTGTCTAGAAGCAGGGTGCTTAGCTTATGTTTGACTAGAAATTAATGGTTGTGTCGTAAGTAAGAAACTAATCAATTATGTAAGTGTCTACTATTTGTGCTTCTCAGAGGAGCGGCCAACGTGGAGAGGGCGAGCAGCGGGCACATGAAAAAACGCTCAGAAGCCCCGCCGAAACAGACTGCATGTCTGTCAAAAGACGTTAGATGGCAGCAAAGACCGTGAAATAACTAACTTCGGTCTAGCCCTAAGTTTATTCAATTCTTACTGTAAATGTGCTGTATGTTAAAAATTGCCCCAAATTAAAAAGAATAAGCAATAATTGTGTAAATGTAAACAAGGCAAGCGTCCAGTCTTTGGAGCAGTTATGGAAGATAATAGCCAGTGCTGTTAAATGAAAGAATGCCCGCTTAAGAGTATAGACTTTGCTGTTAAGTTCATACCTTTGTTTCACCAGGGTACCTCTTTGGATATGAGCAAAACACCCTCCACACCTGTAAGATGGGCAGAATTATCACAAAAGCAAGACTTTTAGTTCCTCACACATGGATATTTAATCCCTCTAGTACAGCCTTGTCACCTGCATTGCTCCCTCCCCTTTTCCTGCACTTCTCTTTCACTAAGTCCTGGAATCTCCCTACAGATGGGAAGAAGACACCAGCATTCAGGCACTCAGCTCCCTCCACCTGTAGAGTATTCAAAAGTGGGCCAGACAGTAACAGAAATAAGAAATAAGACAATGAAGAATATCTCATCTCTGTTACTACGACTGGTTTGTTGCACACTGGGAACAGACTGCCACTCCAGAAACAACATCTCCACTACCTGTTTCCCAGGGAAATGAATGTATGCTTTGAACCTGTTGCAAAACACTTCCTGCAGCAGGTCTGTGAGAGAAAATGAAGTAGCTGGGAAACCGTGTTTGGAGATGAGGGGAAAAAGAAATTATGTACACACTCAAAAACTCGTGCATGGATGTCTATGTAGTCACATCATTGCACATGCACACCGTTGGTTACACATCATGGCACAGACTCCTGTACATACTAAACTTATTCCCATATAGTTATATGTGGCTGTAGTCAGGAATATGCATTCTCCAAAAACCTACAACACCCAAGAAAGTCTGTGTCTCCTTTTTATTAGTAGGTGGAGACATTGCTGCAATTTTGTTGATCACATCCATTGGGATCTGACGACGGCCATCTTGCCATTTTATTCCTAAAAACTGGATCTCTCATGCAGGTCCCTTGACCTTGCTTTGTTTTATGGCAAAATCAGCATCCAAAAGAATCTGAATTATTCTCTCACCTTTCTCAAAGACTTCTTTCGCTGTGTCGCCCCATACGATGATGTCATCAATATATTGCAAGTGTTCTGGAGATTTACCTTGCTCCAGCGTGGCCTGGATCAGTCCATGGCAGATGGTAGGACTGTGTTTCCACCCCTGGGGCAAGCGACTCCACGTGTACTGGATGCCTCTCCAGGTGAAAGCAAACTGCGGCCCACACTCTGCTGCCACAGGAATAGAGAAAAATGCATTAGCAATGTCAATTTTAGCATACCACTTAGCTGTCTTTGGCTCCAGTTCAAATTGCAGTTCTAGCATGTCAGGCACAACAGCCCTCAGTGGTGGTGTAACTTCATTCAGGCCACCATAGTCTGCAGTTAGTCTCCACTCATCACTAGGCTTACACACTGGCCAGATGGGGCTGTTAAAAGGTGAGCGAGTCTTACTGATCACACCCTGGCTTTCCAATTGATGGATCAACTTCTGGATAGGAATCAAAGAGTCTCGATTGGTGCGATATTGCCAGCGATGCACCGTCGTGGTAGCACTTGGCACCTGCTGATCGTCAACCATCAGCAGTCCTACAAAAGAAGGTTCATCTGAAAGACCAGGCAAATCAGACAGCTGTTCAGTTTTCTCAGTGTCCACAGCTGCTATACCAAATGCCCACCTATACCCTTTTGGGTCCTTAAAATACTCTCTCCTGAGCTAGTCTATGTCAAGTATGCACGGAGCATCTGGACCAGTCACAATGGGATGCTTTTGCCAGTTTTTTCCAGTTGGGCTCATTTCAGCCTCTACAACAGTCAGTTCCTGGGATCCCCCAGTCACTCCAACAATATTGATGGATTGCGTTCCTTTATAATTAGAAGGAATTATGGTGCACTGAGCACCAGTGTCCACTAAAGCTTTGTACTCCTGAGGGTGTATTGTACCAGGCCATTGTATTTGTACAGTCCAATAAACTCTATTATCCCTTTCCTCCACCTGGTTGGAGGCAGGGCACCTCTAATTTCTGTTTTGCACAGTCTCTGGGTGTGAATTAGAGGTTCCTTCAAGAGCATCAGAATCTCTTCTGCTCCTTTTGTAAACTGGAGCAGCCACCTTCCTAGGAGTTTTTCCTTTGATCTCACGTACTGGTTCCTGAAGTTCTGAGGCAGGTCTTCCATGCCACTTATTCATTTTTTCTCCCTGCTCATGTAGGAAGAACCACAGTGAACCTCTTTTTGTGGGCTGCCTCTGTCCTCTCTCTCGAGTTTGGAAACACCTTCTCCTAATAGCTGAAACATAGTTTTGTACAGGTCGTGAATGAATGGTACGTGTCTTCTCTGAGTTCTTTGCTTGCTCTCAGGCAACATGCTTTCATGCACAGGATCATCCGAGAACAGGCACATATCTGCAGGTTGAGGTAGAATGTTTCCAAAGGGGTCATTTAGCCAAAGAAGAGCAGAGCCTGATATCAGGCAAAAATCAGGTCTGAAAGAACTTGGGCCGCTTCCTGCCAGCAGGAAAAGCTTCCATGCTCTGCACTTCTTCTTCCTCTTTATTTGTTCTTCAGACCACACTCTCTTCGTTTTCCTTTAACTTACAATTGCCTAGAACGCGCCACTGCTCCCCTCCCTTCCAGGCCCTCTCATCAGCACTTCTGGGATATGCCCGGAGGGAGCGCTGCATGCACACAACACGTCTTGGACCCCACACACAGCGTCCTCATATTTCTCCCATCGGAGAGAATACCGCACCAGCGTAGAGCAGTTCCAGTGCTCACGCATGTGACCAGCACAGCTCCAGTGCGGAAAGGATCAGCGTGCTTTGAATGTCTTGTCCGTGCATTCTCTTCTGGCAGTAAGGATGGCTAGGAAAGACAGCCATAGCAGGGATTCTTAGCCTGCTTTATTTCCTGCACGTCTTGATCTGAGGATAGCAGTTGGTATGGACAGGAATTGGTTTCTTCTCTGTGTGTGCATACGTGCCCCAGGCAGGTCTGTGTGACCAACGGATTTTGTGGCTTTACGTGTAGGAAACAGTATGTGTATCACGCTGTGTGATCACAACTCTGCATGTGTGTTCAAGAACTGTGTGCAGCTTGATTTGTGATTGCTAGTATGGAATGAGTGCGGATGAAACTTTAGGGTTAGACCGAAGTTATTGATATTAATGTCTTTGCTGCCATCTAGCGTCTCTACACAGTAACGCAGCCCGTTTCTGCAGGGCTTCTGAGGGTTTATTCAGTTGTCCACACATCGATTTCTCCACGTGGCAGCTGTCCTCGGAAGCGCAACCAGTACACACTTAAGTAATTGATTAGATTCTTACTTACAATGCACCTAGTAATTTCTAGTCCAGCATAAGCTAAGCACCCTGCTTCTATACCTCCTCATCTTCTGTCTCCAGCTTGTCACGCAGGAGGATCTGAAATTTGAAAACTATCCCTTCGTTTTGCAGGTGGTTAGAAAGCATTTATCACGGCATTGGTTACTGACAGGCAAGTCCTTTGTACCTTAATCACAGTCTACATTATGTTAGCAGCTTCTCTTCATATCGCTTTCGTGTCCACATGCAAGCAGAGGAATAGTCAGCTACTGTACAGAAACTCTTGCCCAAACGTTCACAGTTGTACACATGATGCAGCTCTTGTATAAATAATAGTCCAGAAAAACCCACGTGCATGTACAACCCCACGGAGGCTCTCACAAGAGAGCTCTCTCTTACAAACACATGACCACGTCCAAAATTTTGCATCACTACCATCGTGTAGAATCGTCCAATCGCGTGTATGTGTGTGCAGACTGACAAATTTCTATGCAGAGATCTGATACATGAATGGCTACACGTGCAGCCAAATCACATAGGCTCTGCTGTTCTGTCACTAAATGACTACTTTGAAAACGTTTCTCTGCTGGATCTACCGCTCAGCTTTTTTCTCGTGTGACTGTGAAGTCAGTGCAGGGAAACCGTCTCTATCAAACACACTTCAATCCTGCCTTGGTTTTGCTTTGTGACCTCTACCCAGATGATTTCCCTTTTCTCTGTTCACTTGAGCAGTCATGATTGTTCTGTTAGACACTGGCACAGCCAACACACACAGTGTCAACAGACACACTCCCTTGAGCTCAACACCAGCGCAGATGCACATAGGTGACGAAAGGATCACACACTCTTGTTGAGAGAAAGACACGAACCCATACGCATGTTGAGAGACAGATAGATTCAGCAGTCTCTTGCATACAGCCCTTCAGGGTGACTTTCTCCACACTACACCGGGTCATGTCTGCAGGTATCCTAGACGTTGAGTCATGACAACACACCTAACTCTGCCAAAATACCAAGCAGTTACAGGAAAGACGCTTGCTCTCACACAAGCACACAAGTGTTTGCCCTCATCTCTATGTCAGCGACAAGCTTATGAAGAGATGCTCTGCTGTTCTTTCTCGTTATGACACTGTCGAGTGTTAAGATTGCGGGGTGACAATAAAACCCTGGCAGATGTATTGTTAACCTCCTCTCCCCCCCCACTTCCCCCTTTTGCCCCTCCCTCTCCCCTCTTCCACTAAGGACAGGCGATCGGGAGGGAAAGAAGAACAGAGAGAAGAGAGTTGGAAAAAATTAAAGATGTTTTACTAATGCTACTAATAAGAATAGAGAAAATAATACAAAATATACAAAACCAATCTTGAAAGTCTCAGCAACTGCAGAACCGGCACCCAAAGTCCTGGATTGGTCTCTGCAGCCAACCGGAGCTGCATTCAGTCTCTCACTAGGCCTCAGTTCGCAGGGATGACTAGCAAGGTCCTCTCCTAATGTCGGCCATAAGAACAAGAGAAAAAAGGGACGAGATCCTCGTGATCTCCCACTTTTATATGAAGTATTCACGTGAATGGAATGTTATACACACCTGGTCAGTTTCTTGGTCACTTGTTTCGCGTCGCCCCTCTCGCGAGATGTCCATCCACGCTTATCAATAAGTTTGCATTCCATTGCTAGGTTTACCAAAACATGTGTCTGGTTCTCCAGGAAAATGCAGTTAATATGAAGGCTTTCGCTGGCAGGCAAAATTCACTGAAAGAGAAACTTGTCTTTAACAAAACCAGGACAGACAAGTTCTCTCTCGTTTCTCTTGTGGATGGATTGCTAAGCGTCGTTCTTTGGGCGACTGTGAAGCATTTGCCACGAGAGAGAAGTACCGTGGCACACCATTCTGTTCTGGCCATATCTGCCTCTGATTCTTTACTAGCAGAGCTCCCTTGCGACTGTCCTCATGAGAATTGCAGGACTGTGCATCTAGATATGTGTGGAACCTTTCCAACAAAAAACACGCTGCCTACGCTCGCTCAAGTGTGAACGGAGCGCACATCAATGCACACCCATGCGGACAGACAAGCAGTTATAAGCACAGCTGCTTCAACGCACAGGGTCATCCAAGAAAAGCAGAGAGCTGCAGGTACCCTCCAAATGTATATTTTGGTGCAACCACGCGCAGTATCCCAACTATCAAGAGACGTATTTAGCCTCAAGCAGGAAAGTGCGTTTCACGTACTTCTTTCTGCAAAGAGATGTGAGAGGGCGTGCTTGTGGAAGTGTGCTTGTGTGCGGCCACGCCTTTGCTTATATATCAGTGTGTGCAAAGGTATATGCTTTTCTGTAGCTGCGTGTGCATGCACGTGGTGCTGAGTGCACATACCTGGACGCTTGTGGAAACGTTTCAGAGTGTTTTCGGTGAGGCATCCTATGTGTACCAGTGGACAGAGAGAAGGGAGAGCAACTGGTTTCCAACACTGAAGAAGATAGACGAAAAAATTTCTTATACTATGAACGACGTGTTCAAACGCGTCTGCATGTGTTTTGGTAAGCAATCCAGTGTGCTTGGAAAGACAGCCGCATATAAGCAGGCGTCTCTACAGACACAGTTCTGAAAGCACCGCACCCAAGCACTGAATGTATCTACAACCAATTGCACCGGTGTGCGCAATCCCATATTCAGATGGACGTCTTTAACCTCACAGAGGCACGGACGTCATTGCGTACAAGCACAGATCAGAAACAAAGTTGTGAACGGAGGATGTGCCGGCATTTTCTCGGTTCCGCACTCTTCGATGTAGCTCTCTTGCGGACCGCAGGCTTCGCGGTTTTCTTTACACGACTAGGTACGGGGAGGAAAAGAGAGCGCATGGGACATCTTGCCTTCTGACTTCTTCAGTGATGGAACCTAGATGCTACGCCTTCTGTTTGTCCACGTGCACACACAAGATTCCTCACCGAAAAACACGTGGAAATCTTTCCACAAGCACCCAAGGATGTTCACCCACCACCACCACGCGCACGCATATGCAGCTACAGAACGGCACCTACCTTTTGACACGCTGAGGCGTAAGCAAACACGTGGCCACACACATGCACACTTCCGCAAGCACGCGCACTCCCATCTATTGACAGAAAGACGTACGTGAAAAGTACTGAGATGCTTGAGGGCTATCGCCTGCGTTGCTGTTTGGCGTACTGCACATGCACAGAAGTGGCTGTATGAGGAGACACATTTGGAGGGTAGCTGCAAATATGTGCCTGTTCTCAGACGACGCTTTGCGTGAAAGCATGTGCAGCTAGGAAAGTTTGTCTGTCCGCATGCGCGTGCCTTGATGCAGGCTCCATTCATGCTTAAGCTGGAGGGAGTGCACAGCTATGCTGATTGTTGGCAAGGTTCCGCGTGTTGTGCAGTCCTGCGTTTCTCATGGGGACAGATGCAAGGGAGCTCTGCTAGTGAACACGTTGTGATTTTTAGTTGTATCTGTGAAGTTAACATATTATTAATTAGTGTTCTTTTGGAGGTCAAAATCTTGCCTGCCACGGGGTCCTTATGTTTGGATTTTAAAAATCTCAAGTTTAATGACTTGCATTTCTAAGTTTATAGAAGAAAAATCATACAAAAAAATATCCAACAGAACAGAATTTAAATGTCATGTGAAATGTCATAATTCTATTTCAAAAGGCTTACATGAAAGCAGGCTTCTCTTCTGGACAGCAAAAATACAAATCTTCAGAACTCTGACTTCTTCCTGACCTGCTTATCAGCTTCTTCCTATGCTCTCACAATGTCTCTCCTCCATTTTATATTTAAACTCTAAACAGCATTACAAAACACTGCTATAAAGTCACTCTCGTTGTTTGGGCTTTCCCACAAAGACTTGGACAGTAGTTCCAAACTGACCCTCTGTTCCAAGACTGGCTTGTCCCAAAGTCTCCATGTGCCGACGAGGGCCGACGGGCTCTGCAGAAAACTTCACGAGCCAAGAAGCAGCTCTTCAACACCTCACCCCACCGTGTAGCAGCCAGGGCTGCTTGCTGGCTACCGCAGCACACTCACTGCAAAATTGTGAGCCTGTGTGTATAAGCCACCAATAAGAACAGACAGCTTCAAGGGTTCCAAGAAAAAGAGGTTCTTCTGATCCCCACAAAGGCTGGAGTAGCCAATTCATTAGCAAAAGTATTTGACTTGTAACTCTGATATATAATGGAACAAGAGTCCGCAAATTTAATGGAGAGGGATCCTGGTGGACAGCAGGATGACCATGAGCCAGCACTGTGCCCTTGTGACCAAGAAGGCCAATGGCATCCTGGGGTGTATTAGAAGGGGGGTGGTTAGTAGATCGAGAGAGGTCCTCCTTGCCCTCCACTCCGCCCTGGTGAGACCACATCTGGAATATTGTGTCCAGTTCTGGGCCCCTCAGTTCAAGAAGGACAGGGAACTGCTGGAGAGGGTCCAGCATAGGGCAACAAAGATGACTAAGGGAGTGGAGCACCTCCCTTATGAAGAAAGGCTGAGGGAGCTGGGGCCCTTTATTTTTGAGAAGAGGAGACTGAGGGGTGACCTTATGAATGCTTATAAATATATAAAGGGTGAGTGCCACGAGGATGGAGCCAGGCTGTTCTTGGTGGCAAACAATGATAGGACAAGGGGTAATGGGATCAAGCTGGAACACAAGAGGTTCCACTTAAATTTGAGAAAAAACTTCTTCTCAGTGAGGGTGACAGAGCACTGCAACAGGCTGCCCAGGGAGGTTGTGGAGTCTCCTTCTCTGGAGACATTCAAAACCCACCTGGACATGTTCCTGTGCGACCACACCTAGGCGTTCCTACTCTTGCAGGGAGATTGGACTAGGTGAAATTTCATTATAATCCTGTTCTCTGTCCCATCCTCTCTCACTAACACCTGGTCTGCCTGGATGTCTCTTCTTTCCTCTATTCTTTCCTTTTCTCTCACTCTCCTGCTTCCTCTCTGTGCCTCTTTTCTTTCAATTCCTCCTTTTCAGTCCTGCAGCCCTGCACTAGTTTTTCCTCTTCCCTCTTTTTGTCCTCTTCACTTCCCTTTCTCCCTCTGTCCCATAACCTTCTTCCCGTCTTTCCTCTTGGAGACTTTGGGCCAGTTTGGTCCTAAATCTGGGGATGTTTTAGCCAGTTTTCAGAGGTTAATTCTGGAATTTCCTGGTTTTGCGGAGAGAAGCTTGCGAAGAGTACTCTCATGTTCTCTCTTGTATTCACACGTTCTCCCTCGTTTCTCTTTTAGATGGATTCCTAAGCGTCGTTCCTTGGGCGACTGTGAAGCATTTGCCACGGGAGAGAAGTACCGTGGTGCACCGTTCAGTTCTGCCTATGTCTGTCTCTGATTTTTTACTATCAGATCTCCCTTGTGTCTGTCCTCATGAGAAATGCAGGACTGTGCAACTGTGCGGAAACTTTCCAAGAAACGCTTTTGCTTATGCATCAGTGTGTGCAAAGGTACGTGCTTTTCAGTAGCTGCGTGTGCATGCACGTGGTGGTGGGTGCACATAGAGGGACGCTAGTGGAAACGTTTCAGCATGTTTTCGGTGAGGAATCCAATGTGTGCACGTGGACACAGAGAAGGGAAAGCAACTAGTTTCCAACACTGAAGAAGGCAGACAGCAACAATTCCTACGCTATGCTGTGCATGCAAAACTACGTGTTCAACTGCGTCTGCATGTGTTTTGCTAAGCAATCCAGTGTGCGTGGACAGACAGAGGCTACAACAGAGCATCTCTTCACAAGCTTGCCCCGATATCTAGCTGAGGGCAAACATTTGTGTGCTTGTGTGACAGCACGTGTCGTTCCTGTAAGGGATTGGCAGTTTTGCGTAGGTCCATGTGGAGGGCTCGATAATCGACGTCTAGGATACCTGCAGACTGGACCCTGTTTGTGTGGAGACAGTGTGCCTGAAAGGCTGTGTTCGTTAGCGCCTGCTGAAGTTATCCATCGCCCCACACGCCTGTGAGGCCATGTCTTTCCCTCCACCAGCATGTGTGTTGATTTCGTCGCATATGTGCATCTGCGCTACTGTTGAGCTCAGCTGAGTGTGTCTGGTGACACCTGGTGTGTGCTGGCTCAAGTGAACAGAGAAAAGGCAAATCATCTAGGTAGAGGCAACGAAACAAAACCGAGGCAGGATTGACGTGTGCATGACAGAGACGGATTCCCTGCGCTGACATTTCACAGTTACACGAGAAGAAAGCTGAGTGGCAGACCGACCGGAGAAACGTTTCCGAAGAGGTGATTTAGCGAATGAACAGCAGTGTGCGTGGCTTTCACAAGTGTGCCTGAAAGTTGCCAAAACCAGTACAGCTGGTCTTCAACACGTGGTGGCTATGTGACCACATGATGCACGATGCTCTGTCTGTAGTGTGTAGACGCCTGTTTCATGTTCACACCACGGCAATTTTCCAGTTTTTCTTCTGTGCTTGCACAGGCGATTACCTTGTCTCTTCCAAACGGAGGTACTGCTGTGCGTGCAAAACGACGTGTTCAAACGCGTCTTCATGTGTTTTGGTAAGCACTCCAGTGTGCTTGGATAGACAGCCGCATATAAGCAGACGTCTCTACAGACACAGTTCTGAAAGCACCGCACCTAAGCACTGAATGTATCTACAACCAATTGCACTGGTGTGCGCAATCCCATATTCAGACGGACGTCTTTAACCTCACAGAGGCACGGACGTCATTGCGTACAAGCACAGATTAGAAACAAAGTTGTGAACGGAGGATATGCCGGTATTTTCTCTGTTCCGCACGCTTCGTTGTAGCTCTCTTGCGGACCGCAGGCTTCGCGGTTTTCTTTACACAACTAGGTACGGGGAGGAAAAGAGAGCGTGTGGGACATCTTACCTTCTGACTTCTTCACTGATGGAAACTAGATGCTACGCCTTTAAACAGAGTGTGTGTCTAAAATCCCATTGGACAGCGTGTGTGTCACAAACCCCATTGGACAGCGTGTGTTTCTCAAACCCCATTGGACTTTGTGTGTGTCTCAAAATAAATGGGACAGCGTGTGTGTCACAAAACCCATTGGACAGCGTGTGTTTCTCAAACACCTTTGGACTTTGTGTGTGTCTAAATCTAAATGGGACGACGTGTGTGTCTCACACCCCATTGGACAGTGTGTGTGTCAGAAACCCCTTTGGACAGCGTGTGTTTCACACACCCCATTGGAAAGTTTTTGTTTCATAAATCCCATTAAATATCGTGTGTATCTCAAACCCCATTGGACTTTGTGAGTGTCTCAAACTAAATGGGACAGCGTGTGTGTCTCACAACCCATTGGACAGCTTGTGTGTCAGAAACCCCTTTGGACAGCGTGTGTTTCACACACCCCATTGGAAAGTTTTTGTTTCATAAACTCTATTAAATATCATGTGTGTCACAAACCCCATTGGACAGCGTGTGTCTGTCACAAACACCATTAGACAGCGAGTGTGTCTGAAACACCACTACACAGGGTGTGTGCCACAAACCCCTTTGGACAGCCTGTGTGTCTCAAACACCATTGGACAGCGTGTGTGTCTCAAATCCCATTGGACAGCGTGTGTGTCAGAAAACACTTTAGACAGGATGTGTGTCTAAAACTCCATTGGACAGTGTGTGTGTCACAAAACCAATTTGAAACTGTGTCTATGTCACAAACCCCATTGGACGGCACGTGTGTCACAAAGCTCTCTGGACATACTGTGTGTCACAAATCCCATTGGACAGTGTGTGCGTCTCAAACCCCATTTTAGACGGTGTGCGTCACAAACCCCATTGGACAGTGTGTGTGTCACAAACCCCATTGGACTGCATGTGTGTGTCACAATTCCCATTGGACTTCGTGTGTGTCTCAAACCCCATTGGACAGTGTTTGTGTCACAAACCCTAAGTGAGAGTGTGTGTGTCACAAACCCTATTTGACAGCGTGTGTGTCACAAACCCCATTGGACAGAGTGTGTGTCACAAACCCTATTGGACAGCGTGTGTGTCAAAAACCCTATTGGACAGTGTGTGTGTCACAAACTACATTGGATAGTGTGTGTCACAAACCTCTCTTGACAGTGTGTGTGTCTCAAACCCCATTGGACCTTGTGTGTTTCACAAATCCCATTGGACAGCATGTGTGTGTCACAAACCCCATTGGAAAGTGTGTGTGTGTCACAATCCCCATTGGACAACGTGTGTGTCACAAACCCCATTGTACAGTGTGTGTGTCTCAACCACCATTGGACAACATGTGTGTCTCAGACCCCATTGGATAGTGTGTGTGTGTCACAAATCCCATTGGACAGCGTGTGTGTCAAACCCCATTGGACAGAATGTGTGTCACAACTGGAGAGTGTGTGTGTCACAATCTCCATTTGACAGTGTGTGTGTCTCAAACCTTATTAGAGAGCGTCTGTGTAACAAAATCCATTGGACAGCGTGTTTGTCTTAAACTCCATTGAACAGCGTGTGTGTCAAAAACCCAATTGGAGAGAGTGTGTGTCTCAAACCCCATTGGACAGTGTGTGTGTCACAAACCCCATTGGATAGCACGTGAATGTCAAACCCCATTGAACAGCGTGTGTTACAAAACCCATTGGACAGTGTGTCTGTCACAAACCCCATTGGACAGCGTGTGTGTCATAAACCCTATTAGAAATCGTGTGTGTCAAAAACCCTATTGGACAACGTATGTGTCACAAACAACATTAAAAAGTGTGTGTCACCAACCTTTCTGGACAGTGTGTGTGTCACAAAGCCCATTGGACAGTGTGTGCGCCTCAAATCCCATTAGACAGCGTGTGTGTCACAAACCCTATTGGAAAGCGTGTGTTTCAAAAACCGCATGGACTTTATGTGTGTCACAGACACCATTGGCCAGCGTCTGTGTCTCAAACACCTTTGGACTGTGTGTATGTCTCAAACTGAATAGGACAGCGTGTGTGTCTCACACCCCATTGGACAGTGTGTGTCTCAAACCCCTTGGACTGTGTGTATCATAAACCGCATTGGATATCGTGTGTAACTCAAACTCCATTGGACAGCGTGTGTGTCACAAAACCCATTAAAGAGCGTGTCTGTCACTAAGCCCTCTGGACATTATGTGTGTCACAAACCCCATTGGACAGTGTACTTGTCACAAACCCTGTTAGACAGCGTGTGTTTCACAAACCACTATGGACACTGTGTTTTTCAAAAACCCCATTGGACAGTGTGTTTTTGTCACAAACCCCATTGGACAGCGTGTGTGTCTGTCGCGGTTCAGACGGACAAGCGACATGGACCAAGTTCTTTCAAGATGAAAGTAATAGAGAGCCATGTATTGCTACAAGTCCATTTTTATACAATTCTACCTCGTTCATGTGTCTTTTCACTATTGGTTATAAGTTACCGCACTAACATCTCATTGGTTAATTCTTCTATCATCTATGTTATTCTTCTATCCCCTTCTCTCTCACGGGTACATCTCTCCTCTCTCCGGATACTCCTTTACTCCCATCCTTCTCAAGGGTAAATCTTAATATCTCAAGGCTGATCTCTACTCTCATGTTTTCTGTCAAGGATTTCACAGACCAGCTGCAGTTTCCCACAATTCCCCCGTTTTGTATTTGTGCTAAAAATGCTGCCCTCATTGTCCGCTGCAGGGCCCTTTGCAGCAGAGAAATCATGCATGGCAACATTAGTAACACAAACACAACAATCATCAAAATGATCGATCCTGTTTTCAATACTGATAACAACCATCCTAAAAACTCCCAACCACTTATCAATTTATTTAACAAATCCCATCAAAATGTTCACAACCATGTCCTTGAGCTAATAACAAAAATCTATCGTGGCTCTACTCTACCGTGTGGCCTGTCTTACAGAATCTACATCTAACAAAAGTCCACTTAAAGCCTTTTAAGTTCTGTTAGTTTGCTTAACTAGCCAGCATCCTAATTTTCTAAAATATTTAAAGCTTTTAGCTGTGCCAACACCAGATACAAGAGATCCTAAAACCCTTAACCTTGATCCCCAAAAATCTACATTATCATCACATTTTGACTCATATACACGCAAAAAGTGTTTTTCTCGTCTTGCTCTTCTGTGATCTATTATCATAGATACATTGGGCGTTAAGAGAGTTAATAGTCCCAAAATACACAGTCCTCCAACAGCATTAGAAGGAATTCCTGGTCAGGCTCTATCTCCACAGATCAAGAATACACCACACAGGAGGTTTTTGGGTCGCTGTCCCATATTATCAATGACATCCCTTGGATTCTTCTGCAAGGCATTACACCATCGAGTTTCATTTCTATAGTCACCAAGATAGCATTAACATTTTGCAGTTTTATCCATTCATGCTTTAGCATATTGTCTTGGCACTTTTCACAAACCAGCTGGATACAAGCGTCCATGGGCACAGATCCCAGCAATTCCAGTTCCTGTGGTTCAATGTCTATTTCCGGGAGACAGTTAATCCAAAGTGCCATGTTAGCATTATTACAGTTTGTTGCAATGCCTTTGCACCGACCACTATTTGAAACAATTGTGTGATGCTGCTGTAGTCATCAAGGGGGATGCCAACCAAGCATGTGTGGAACGGGTTTTCCGGAGATGCCATAGCTAGGCATATGGAGTCCTGGTCAGTCATGTTGGCTGAAGTACTCCACATGTTAGTCTTTGTCTGTGTGGGCATCCAAAACACAGCAGCTGCAACAATCATTGTCAGGAGGATAACACAGGTTTCACGTTTTGTGCCAGCAACCATTGCGGCCCTTGATCTGTAAAGACACAAGCATAACCTCTCCCCCAGGTTATCAATTGATGTGGCCTTTTCCATTGACCATTAACTAGTGATTTGGCCATGACTAATGTAGGTTCTTTCTGATTTAGCATGGTTTTGGGTAATACTTGCAAAGTATTTCATCACATACAATGCTTTTGACAATTGGTTTTGTGGTGTTTCCCCTACTTCTCCCCCCTTTTTGTTTTAAAAAAGAACAAAAGAAAACCAAAAAACACAGTGCAGAAGCAGATATGTGCATTGGACCTTCACTACGTACTCAGAATCACAAATCAAATTTAGAGGTTCCTTCTTAAAAAGCTCGAAGTAATTTTAAGCTGTGCCAAGTTCTGCTAATTGGGTTGAACCTTCAATAATTTTTACAGAATGATGCCAATCGTTATCTTCACACCAAACCACTACAGCTTTATGAGACTTCCCAGAACCATCGACATGTAGGATCAGACCAAATACAAGTATGGCCTATGACCTGATGTTAAAGACTTGCAGGTTCTGCAGCAATTTAGATTTTACATTTAGGCATGCCAAAAGCTGTGCTGTTAAGAAAACCAGTTAGTGCAATTCACAAAGACATAGATTACAAATAAAATAAAAAAATCAGAATTAAATTTCACAAATGGTACATATATGACAAAAGGATCATGGCCTATTGAAACTTAAATTCATTCCCTGCTGTTCTTGATCAGAGTGACAAGCAGTATATCAGTCTGCTAGCAATCTCATCATACTGTCCCACAATGGCCACCGGTTGTTTCTATGTTGTAGCTATAGACAAATCTGCAAGTCCAATCGAATGCAGTCAGCCTGTAAGGTTGTCATAAATTTATTCCTCAAAGTTTCCAACTCCATTTTGGCTGTCATATTTATTGGATATTGTTTTCCCTTACCGGATCGAAGTCCTGTTTCAGATCAGTCAGTGTAGTATTTGCTTTATCAAAACATTGGCTGTTAATACTAGTAGAAATACAGCATTTGAAATTTCCTTGGAGATTTCTCGCTTGCAGCAAGCAGATCTGCGTCATTCCAGCAGCTTCTTGTAGGCCATGCAACTAAACAGAATTCTCAGAAAACGTTATTTGAGCTTACAATTTACTTAACAAATCCTAACCTAAGAGAGGTATAGGACTTTCTGGCAACTATAAGAATTCATGTATTTAAACTTTGTTCCAAATTTGGCATTCCATTGGTCTCAAAAAATGGCCTTTCTTTCGTTCTCTCTCATGACCTCAAAAACTAGCATGGTGAATTTACTAAGAATTCACTTACAACTAATTACCACAGAATAAGTCTATTAACAAATTTTTGGTTTAATTTTCCAGTTTCATTAGAACTATGGATCCACTGGTGATGCCTTTAAATTTCACCCTCAGACTCCTTCATGCAGTATTACAGCTCTCTAGCAGTAACATTGCTTGAGGGAGGGGCGCGGGGGGGAATAAAACTTCCCTCTCGCCCCTATCTGAGATGGCAAGACGTACAGCCCAGCATGAAAACACATCAGTTTGAACTCCACATCAAACCAATCTGGCTCTACTCCACACTCAAATCAGTACCACTCTGATCCAGAGAAGCACTGAACACTGTGACCCCCCAAAGCTGGCCAGTGCGAAAAAAATGATTTCAGCAAGGAGGTAAAATTTTGAGCTCTTTTCCCCAGATGTGCCAAAAACTAGGAAACAAGACAGAAGCAAAAATAAACAACACCAACAACCCCTGATTCAAAGTCGAAAAACAACACAGTGCCACAACAAAAATGGATGACAATACTTCAGGGAAAAAAAGAGAGAGCGGGGGGAGTAAAGCCTCCCTTTCTCCGATTAGCAGCGGGAAAACAGGTTTCTCCATTTTTTTTCGTTCTCTTCTTCCTGCAGTTCAGATATAGCCAAGGTCACGCAGTTGGCAGTGGGAGGCTCTGGCAAACTCCTCAGTTACAATGAGCTGCACATAGTCCTGGGATATTTTGCTGTTTTGTTTTCCCATTTCATTCCAACCATAATACACTTTATATGCAATTTCAAGTAGCTCAGCAATAGTTACATTCCTTAGCTCCATTTACCTGTTACAATTTAGAGATGTCAAAAAACAGTATAAACCATTATAATAAACATCAATCCATTATTCTATTTTCTTAAATCTAAATCAGTTAATATTATAGCAACTTTTAAATACAACCTCTTCAAATTCACAGCTATCATAGCATTTTAACAATTTAAATGCTTTTCTAAGAATATAAGCAATCATTCTAATGTGTAAGGATGCATCCTAAGGAGGAGCAAGGTGAAATTTTAGCAGTGGAACCGGTTCCCATTTTGTAATTATCTCCCCAAACAAGATTCTTTTGGTACCAAATATGAATATGCAAACTAAAATACTGAGCTCAGATATGAAAACCATATACCAAGTTCAAATATGCAGATGGATCACAGGTACACCAATTTAAGACAATATCTCAATTTTTTATATTGCACCTTTGGACCACCTACTGCTCAGCCAGGTGGAGGTACCTCTGGGTCTCCCTGACAAAAAAAGTCAGTTGCGCGCTGAAACCCATCCTCACCCGCCGAGCCGGACTGAGCAAGGCCTTTTTTTGTTTTGTTTTGTTTTTTTGTTTTAGTGTCTCGTCTGGTGCGCTACAGCTGTTATTCCAAAACCAGGATTCTTTACATGATGTGCATACGGAAAAACCAAATCCAGCACACCGAGATGAGACATAGCCTGTCACAGAGTTGCGCAAGTCTGAATGCTGGAATAAAGCTAGCATGCTAGAGAAAAAAAAAAATAACAGCTACTACACACAAAATTTTACCATCACATTCACGCAGTAAAGAACTAAATTACTTATGATCTTCTGTATTATCACAACACGCAAATTTTGAGTCAATGAATTCTCATGATTTAACAGACTGTGAACTTATCAGACCATATAACAAAGACCTACCAAAATTGCAACATGCTTAAACCGATACCCACAAAGAAAACAGGTTAATAAGGAAAGCATCTTGCAGACTTTAACAAGTTTACCGTGACCTGTGTGTTATCAGTTAACTCTCTCTCAGCTTGTTGACGTTCAAACCGTTCCAGCTGTAAAACTGTCTGTAATGATCTAATGATCTCTTGGAGAGATTTATTTTGTTCTGCTCTTCTCACCTTAAAAACAACATTAATTGTAACAAAATTCTATTCTCCGGACACTTTACCCAATCATTTAACGTAAACAGGAGCGAACACTGATTTCAATATTTAACAAGATCTTCCTTCCTTATAATTCTGAGTGCTTTCCTAAGTTTCAAAACACTTCCCAATACTGATTTTTTCAGGAACACAACTGAAAACAATTATTCCTGACCCCATCTTGCAAATAAAAACCTTGAGAAGCGGGGGGGAAGGAGGGGTGCTGCTTGTAGTACGACTGGCAAAAATTGGGAGACAGTTGTACGGCACACTTAAAAACAACTAGTAAAACAATGAACTCACATTCCTAACAAGCTGCTTGATTTTCAGAGAGACAATACACAGAAACACATAATATGTACTGTAAAACTTGCAGATAACATGTTGATAGCAAACATTAGGATTCTCTATTGCTAGTTTCAACACTAGTGCTTCCTTAGCTTGTAAGTTTTCAACCTGCTTATTGATGGCCTCTTGAAGATGGTCAATAAATTGCATGTAATTCTCACTGGGACCCTGATTAACAGTTGCGAATGATTTGGCTGCATTGTTGGCCCCAGGCACCTCTATCACAGCTTGATATGCGAGGTCTGTTGACTGCCTCAGGATTTCAGAAAGTTATCGTGCCTGTAATTGTGGTGTGTCAATTAATGTCTCTTCCAGAAACATACACGGTCCCGTGGTTTAACTGTAATCGAAACTGGGGGTAAATCTCAGCTTTTTGGTAAGTTCGGTTTATGCTCTGAAACTCTACCCTCACCCTCAGGAATTCAGTGTGGGTGGGAGGCGGGGGCAGGTTGGGGGTACCCAAATCTATAGGAATTACGTTATTTGGCTCGGTCTAGCTCACCACGGGGGGGTCCTCCCCACCTAAATCTCCAGGCAAGGGGGGATAGGGAAAAAAAATGTCCATTTTTTTTTTCTTCCGCGACTGATAGCAGTGGGGCAGAGGGTTGAACTGTGATTAATGGCAGTGACGCAGACGGCGGAACCGCGGTTGATGATGGTAGAGGAGAGGCTCGAGCCGCGATCGATGACAGCGGAGCAGTCGGTCGGACGCCCTGCTCTGATCCGTGGTCCAAGGGCCCCTCCCGAGATCGCAGATAACCCAACACTGTTTTTTCATGTGAGTCTTTCATAGCTTTTACCTGATCTCAGGGCCACACATATGTATAAGACTCTTTCATAATTATTTCCTGATCTCGGGGCCCCACATACGTACGCTCCTCCTTTATTCCTTTTAACTTTCCAAGAAAGTGCCGCGGATCCTTATCCGTGTCAGATAATATGGACTTGGGCAGTTTTGACGAATCCTTAGTAACAGGGGGGGTCGGAGCAGTACTTAATCTTGCTTTTTTCTCCGAAACTGGCCCAGAAGAGCCAGGAAGACCATCCCCCTCCACCGCGTCTGCCTGTTGCTGTTTTAACTCTTTCAGAGTATCTAATAACAAGAGCCACGTCGTTAACAGTTCAGTTGCTTCCTTGGACCCTTGGGTAGCACTATCAAACAATTTATCTCCCAAGTCCATCCATTGTGATACACTAAATGCTGTCACAGGATTAACCTCTAAACCTTGTGCTTTGCCCCATAGTAACATTTTTCTTAAAGTCAGTTCCGGAAGGCTAACACCCTGCTTCTTCAGAAGCAGCTTCCATGTAGATAATATAGTACCCTCTTCTTTAGATAAGTTTCACCCCCCCTGTTCCCGGAAGCTCACCTGCTCCTTAGCGAGGTGTCTTTTCAATCGATCCGGATCTTCGGCAGCTCTCCTTGGCTGCTCTTATCAGCTGTATCGGGCTCCGTCTCCACAGGTCTTCTTCGGCTGTTCACAACTTTCCGCTGTCAACTTGTTATGAGAGATCCTCTTCAGGCAGGATCACGTCGGGCTCACCATATGTCGCGTTTGAGACAGAAAAATGACATGGAACAAGTTCTTTCAAGATGAAAGTAATAGAGAGCCATTTATTGATACAAGTGCATTTTTATACAATTCTACCTCGTTCATGTGTCTTTTCACTATTGGTTATAAGTTACAGCACTAACATCTCATTGGTTAATTTTTCTATCATCCATGTTATTCTTCTATCCCCTTCTCTCTCACGGGTACATCTCTCCTCTCTCCGGATACTCCTTTACTCCCATCCTTCTCAAGGGTAAATCTTAATATCTCAAGGCTGATCTCTACTCTCATGTTTTCTGTCAAGGATTCCACAGACCCGCTGCAGTTTCCCATGTGTCTCAAACCCCATTGGACAATGTGTGTGTCACAAACCCTATTGGATGGCGTGTGAATGTCAAACCCCATTGGACAGCGTGTGTGTCACAAAACCCATTGGAAAGTGTTTGTGTCACATACCTCATTGGACAGCGTGTGTGTCTCAAACCCCATTGGACAGCATGTGTGTGTCACAAACCCCATTGGACAGCGTGTGTTTCTCAAACCCCATTGAACAGAGTGCGTGTGTAACAAACGCCGTTGGACAGCATGTGTGTCTTAAACCCCATTGGACGGTGTGTGTGTCACAAACCCTATTGGACACTGTGAGTGTCACAAACCCTATTGGACAGCGTGTGTGTCACAAACCCCATGGGACAGCGTGTGTGTCTCAAACCCCATTGGAGAGCGTGTGTGTGTCACGAACCCCATTGGACAGCGTGTGTTTCTCAAACCCCATTGAACAGAGTGTGTGTCACAAACCCGATTGGAGAGTGTGTGTGTCACAAACTCCATTTGACACCCTGTGTGTCTCAAACCCCATTGGACAGCGTGTGTGTGTAAAAAAAGCCATTGGACAGCATGTGTGTCTTAAAACCCATTGGACAGTGTGTGTGTCAAAAACCCACTTGGACAGCGTGTGTGTCACAAACCCCATTGGACAGTGTGTGTGTCACAAACCCTATTGGAAAGCGTGTATGTCACATACCGCAAGGACAGCGTGAGTGTCACAAACACCATTGGACAGCGTGTGTCTCAGAAAAACCACTGGCCTGCGTCTGTGTCTCAAACATCTTTGGACTGTGTGTGTGTCTCAAACCCCATTAGACAGCGTGTGTGTCACAAACCGCTTGGGACATTGTGTGTTTCAAAAACCCCACTGGATGCATGTGTCTGTCAAAAACCCCATTGGACAGCGTGTGTGTCACAAACCCCATTGGATAGTGTGTGAATGTCAAACCCCACTGGACAGTGTGTGTAACACAAAACCCATCAGACTGTGTGTGTCACAAACCCCATTGGATAGTGTTTGTGTCACAGACCCCATTGGACAGCGTATGTGTCTCAAACCCTATTGGAAAGCGTGTGTGTCACAAACCCCATTGGACAGCGTGAGTGTCACAAACTCAATTGGACAGCATGTGTGTCGCAAACCCCATTGACAGTATGTGTGTCTCAAACCCCATTGGACAGCGTGTGTGTGTAATAAAGGCCATTGGACAGCGTGTGTGTGTCAGAAACTGCATTGGAGAGCGTGTTTGTCTCAAACCTCATTGGACAGTGTGTTTGTCACAAACCCCAATGGATAGCGTGTGAATGTCAAACACATACGCTTTCCAATAGGGTTTGTGACACACACGCTGTGCAATAGGGTTTGTAACACACGCACTGTCTATTAGGGTTTGAGACACAGACGCTGCCCACTGGGTTTTGTGACACACACACTGTCCAATGTTGTTTTTGTGACACACACACTGTCCAATGTTGTTTTTGAAACACACAGTGTCCAGGGGGGTTTATGACACACACACTGTCCAATGGGGTTTGTGACACACAATATCCAGGGGGTTTTTGTGACACACACACTGTCCAGAGGGCTTTGTGTCACACACGCTGTCCAATGGGTTTTGGGACACACACACTGTCCAATGGGGTTTGTGACACACACGCTGTTTAATGGGGTTTGTGACACACAATCTTTCCAATGGGGTTTAAGACACACACGCAGTCCAGTGGCGTTTGTTACACACACACGCAGTCAAATGGGGTTTGCGACACACACACTCTCCAATTGGGTTTGTAACACACACTCTCTCCGATGGGGTTTGAGACACACACGCTGTCCAGTGGGGTTTGCGACACACACACACATTGTTCAATGGGGTTTGTGACACACACACTGTCCAGAGGGCTTTGTGAGACACACACGCTGTCCAAAGGTGTTTGAGACACAGACGCTGGCCAATGGGCTTTTTGACACACACATGCTGTCCAATGGTGTTTGTGACACACATACTGTCCATGCTTTTTTTGACACACACGCTTTCCAATAGGGTTTGTGACACACACGCTTTCCAATGGGGTTTGAGACTCACACGCTGTCTAATGGGGTTACTAATACACACACTGTCCAATGGGATTTGTGAAATACACGCTTTCCAATAGGATTTGTGACACAGACGCTGTCTAATGGGGTTTGTGACACACACACTTTCCAATAGGGTTTGTGACACACACACTGTGCAATGGGGTTTGTGACACACACACTGTCTAATGGGGTTTGAGACACACATGGTATCCAGTGTGGTTTGTGACACACACAATGTCCAATGACGTTTGTGACACACAAGTTATCCAATGGGGTTTGTGACACACACACTGTTTAGTGGGGTTTCTGACACACACGCCTTCCAATGATATTTGTGACACACATACTGTCCAATGGAGTTTGTGACGGACAGGCTGTCAAACAGAGTTTGTGAAACACACGCTGTTCAGTGGGGTTTGTGACACAAACACACAGTGTCCAATGGGGTTTGTGACACACACACTCTGACCAACGGGGTTTGTGAAACACACACTGTACAGAGGGCTTTGTGAAACACACATGCTGTCGAATGGGGTTTGTGACACATACACTGTCCAGAGGGCTTTGTGATACACACACGCTGTCCAATGGGTTTTGTGACACACACACTGTCCAATGGGGTTTGTGACACACACACTGTCAAACGTGGTTTGTGACACACACACACACTGTCCAATGGGGCTTGTGACACACACACACAGTGTCCAATGGGGTTTGTGACACACACCCTGTCCAATGGGGTTTGATACACACACGGTATCCAATGGGTTTTGTGACACACACACTATCTAATGAGTTTCGTAACATACACGCTATCCAATGGCTGTTTGGAACACGCAAACTGTCAAATAGGGTTTGAGACACACTCGCCCTCCAATGGGGTTTTTAACACACATACTCTGACCAACGGGTTTTGTGAAACACACACTGTACAGAGGGCTTTGTGACACACACACGTTGTCCAATGTTTTTTTTGACACACACAGTGTCCAATGGGGTTTGTGACACACAAGCTTTCCAATGGGGTTTGTGACACATACGCTGTCCAATTGGGTTTTTGACACACACACTGTCCAATGGGGTTTAAGACACACACGCTGTCCAGTGGCGTTTGCTACACACACACATGCAGTCAAATGGGGTTTGCGACACACACACTCTCCAATCGGATTTGTAACACACACTCTCTCCAATGGGGTTTGAGACACACACTCTGTCCAGTGGGGTTTGTAACACACACACACACTCTCCAATGGGGTTTGTGACACACACTCTGTCCAGTGGCGTTTGCTACACACACACATGCAGTCAAATGGGGTTTGCGACACACACACTCTCCAATCGGGTTTGTAACACACACTCTCTCCAATGGGGTTTGAGACACACACTCTGTCCAGTGGGGTTTGTAACACACACACACACTCTCCAATGGGGTTTGTGACACACATGCTGTCAAATGGGGTTTATGACACACACGCTGTCCAGTGAAGTTTGTGACACAAAGACACACTGTCCAATGGGGTTTGTTACACACACACTGTCCAATGGGGTTTGAGACACAGACGTTGTCAAACGGTGTTTGTGAAACACACCCTCTCAAATCGGGTTTGTGACACACACTCTATCAAATTGGATTTGAGACACACACGCTGTCCAATGGCGTTTGTGACGCACACACACTGTCTAATGGGGTTTTAGACACACAGGGTATCCAGCGTGGTTTGTGACACACACAATGTCCAATGAGGTTTGTGACACACACGCTATCCAATAGGCTTTGTAACACACACACTGTTTAGTGGGGTTTGTGACAAACACGCCCACCAATGGGATTTGTGACACACACACTGTCCAATGGCTTTTGTGACACACACGCTGTACAATTGAGATTGACATTCACACGCTATCCAATGGGATTTGTGACACACACACTATCCAATGGGGTTTGAGACACAGACACTGCCCAGTGGGTTTTGTGACACACACACTCTCCAATGTTGTTTGTGAAACACACAGTGTCCAGGGGAGTTTATGACACACACACTGTTCAATGGGGTTTGTGACACACAAAATATCCAGGGGGTTTTGTGACACACACACTGTCCAAAGGGCTTTGTGTCACACACGCTGTCCAATGGATTTTGTGACACACACACTGTTCAACGGGGTTTGTGACGCACACGGTGTTTAATGGGGTTTGTGACATACAAGATTTTTAATGGGGTTTTTGACACACACGCTGTCCAATTGGATTTTTGACACACACACTGTCCAATGGGATTTAAGACACACACGCTGTCCAGTGGTGTTTCTTACACACATACGCTGTTTAATGGGGTTTGAGACACACACGCTGTCAAATGGCTTTTGTGACACACACAATCTCCAATCGGGTTTGTGACACACACTCTATCCAATGGTGTTTGAGACAAACACGCTGTCCAGTGGGTTGTTAACACACACACACACTGTCCAATGGGGTTTGTGACACACACACTGTCCAGAGGGCTTTTTGACACAAACACACTGTCCAATGGGTTTTTTGGCGCACACAGTATCCAGTGGGGTTTGTGACACACATGCTGTCAAATGGGGTTTGATACACACACGGTATCCAATGGGTTTTGTGACACATACACTGTCTAATGAGGTTTGTAAAACACTCGCTATCCAATGGCTGTTTGTGACACACGCAGTGTCTAGTTGGGTTTGAGACTGACACACCCTGCAATGGGGTTTTTAACAAACACACTCTGTCCAATAGGGTTTGTGAAACACACTCTGTTCAGAGGACTTTGTGAAACACACACGTTATCTAATGGGGTTTCAGACACACACGCTACCCAATGGGTTTTGTGACACACACGCTGTCCAGAGGGCTGTGTGACCCATACACGGTTTAAAGCGTTTTGTTACACACATGCTGTCCAATGGGGTTTCTGACACACGCTTTCCAATAGTGTTTGTGACACAGAAACTTTCTAAAAAGGTTTGTAACACACACTCCGTCCAATGGAATTTGTGACACACACACTCTCCAATGGGGTTTGAGACACACACGGTATGCAAAGGGGTATATGATACACAAACTGTCCAATGGGCTTTGGGACACACACACTGTCAATGGGGTTTGTGACACACACGCTTTCCAATAGGGTTTGTGACACACATGCTATCCAATGGGGTTTGTGACATACACGCTGTCCAATGGGGTTTGTGAAACACTCGCTGTCCAATGGGGTTTGTGACACACACACTGTCTAACGGGGTTTGAGACACAGACGGTACCCAATGGGTTTTGTGACACATACAGTGTCCAGAGGGCTTTGTGACACACACATAGTTCAGTGATGTCTGTGACGCACACAAGCTGTCCAATGGGGTTTGTGAAACACAGACAGTCCAATGGGGTTTGAGACACACACACGGTCCAGAGAGTTTTGTGACTCACACTGTCCAATGTTGTTTGTGACACACACGCTGTCCAATGGGGTTTTTGACACACACAATGTCAAGGGGGTTTTTGACACACGCTGTCCAATGGGGTTTGTGAAACACAAGCGCTGTCCAATGTTGTTCGTGACACACACGCTTTTCAATGGTGTTTGTGACACACACGCGATCCAATAGAGCTTATGACACACAGGCTGACCAATGGGATTTGTGACACACATGCCCTCCAATGGTGTTTGTAACACACACACTGTCCAATGGGTTTTTGACACATACACTGCCCAATGGGTTTTGTGACACACACGCTGTCCAATGACGTTTGACATTCACATGCTATCCAATGGGTTTGTGACACACACACTGTCCAATGTGGTTTGAGACACACACGCTGTCCAATGCGGTTTGTGACACACACACGCTGTCCAATCGGATTTTTGAAACTCACTATGTCCAAAGTGGTTTGTTAAACACACGCTGTCAAACAGGGTTTGTGACACATACACTGTTCAATGGGATTAGTGACACACACACTGTCCAGAGAGCTTTGTGAGAGACATGCTGTTTAATGGGTTTTGCGACACACACGTTGTCCAATGGAGTTTGATTTACACATGGTATCCAATTGGATTTATGATACAAACACTGTCCAATGGGGTTTGTGAAACACACGCTGTCCAAGGGGTGTGGGAGACACACGCTGTCCCACTGAGTTTGAGGCAAACACACACTGCAAAAGTGTTTGAGACACAGACTCTGTCCAATGGGGTTTGTGACACACACTTTCCAATAGGGTTTGTGACACATACGCTGTGCAATGGCATTTGTGACACACGCTCTGTCCAATGGAGTTTGTGACACACACACTGTCCAATGAGGTTTATGACACGCACGCTATCCAATGGGGTTTGCTACATACACACCGTCCAGAAGGCTTTGTGACACACATGCTATCCAGTGGGGTATGTGACACACACGCTGTCCAATTGGGTTTTTTGACACACACACTGTCCAATGGGGTTTGTGACACACACACTGTCCAGAGGGCTGTGTGACACACACGCGGTTTAATGGGTTTTGTGACACACATGCTGTCCAATGGGATTTGAGATACACACGCTCTCCAATAGAGCTTATGACACACACGCTGATCAATGAGATTTGTGACACACATGCCCTCCAATTGGGTTTTATAACATACACACAGTCCAATGGTTTTTGTGACACACACGCTGTACAATGGGTTTTGACATTCACACGCTAACCAATGGGGTTTGTGACACACACACTGTCCAATGGGGTGTGAGACAAACACGGTATGTAAGGGGGTTTATGATACCCACACTGTTCAATGGGGTTTGAGAAACACACGCTATCCATTGGGGTTTGTGACACATACACTATCCAATGGGGTTTGTGACACACACACCCCCCAATGAGGTTTGTGACACAGACACGCTGTCGAATGGTGTTTGTTAAAAACACACTGTCCAGAGGGCTTTGTGACACACACGCTGTCCAATGGGATTTGAGACACACACGCTATCCAGTGGGGTTTGTGACACACACACTGTCCAAAGGGGTCTGTGAAACACACACTATCCAATGGGGTTTGTGAAACATACACTGTCCAATGGGGTTTGAGACACAGACGATGCCCAATGGGTTTTGTGGCACACACACTGTCCGATGGCGTTTGTGACACACACACGCTGTCCAATGGGATTTGTGAAACACACACAGTCCAATGGGGTTTGAGACACACACACTGTCCAATAAGGTTTTTGACGCACATGCTGTCTAATAGGGTTTGTGACACACACACTGTCCAATGGGGTTTGTGACACATACACTGTTCAACGAAGTTCGTGACACAAACACTGTCCAATGGGTTTTGTGACACACACGGTGTCCAATGGGGTTTGACATTCACACGCTATCCAATGGGGTTTGTGACACACCCTGTCCAATAGGGTTTGAGAGACACGCTGTCCAATGGGGTTTGAGATACACATTGTATGCAATGGGGTTTATGATACACACACTCTCCAATTGGGTCTGAGACATACACACTGTCCAATGGGGTTTGTGACACACACACAATCCATGGAGCTTTGTGACACACACAAAGTCCAGTGGTGTCTGTGACACACACAAGCTGTCCAATGGGGCTTTTGAAACACACACAGTCCAGTGCGGTTTGATTCACACACACGGTCCAGAGAGGTTGTGACACACACTGTCCAATTTTGTTTGTGACACACACGCTGTCCAATGGGGTTTTTGACATACACTCTGACCAATAGGGTTTGTGACACACACGCTGTCCAATGGGGGTTAAGACACACACGCTGTCTAATGGGTTTTGTGACACACACAGAGTTCAATGGGGTATATGACACACACACTGTCCAATGGGGTCTGACACACTCATGCAGTCCAGCGGGGTTTGTGAGACACACATGCTGTCCAATGGGGTTTGTGACACAAACACTGTCCAGGGGGGTTTGTGACACACACGCTGACCAATGGGATTTGTGACACACATGCCCTCCAATTGGGTTTGCAACACACACACGCTCCAATGGGTTTTGTGACACACACGCTGTCCAATGGGTTTTGACATTCACACACTATCCAATGGGGTTTGTGACACACACGCTTTCCAATAGGGTTTGTGACACACACACTGTCCAGAGGGCTTTGTGACAGACACGCTGTTTAATGGGTTTTGGACACACACGCTGTCCAATGGGGTTTGAGTTACTCACGGTATCCAATGGGGTTTATGATACACACACTGTCCAGTGGGGTTTGTGAGACACACGCTGTCCAATGGGGTGTGAGACACACACGCTGTCCCATTGAATTTGAGACAAACACACAGTCCAAAGGTGTTTGAGACACAGACTTTGGCCAATAGGGTTTGTGACAAACACACGCTGTCCAGTGGTGTTTGTGACATACACACTGTCCAATGGGGTTTGAGATACACACACTATCCAATGGAATTTGTGACACACACTGTCGAGGATTAAGATTGCGGGGCGACAATAAAACCCTGGCAGATGTATTGTTATCCCCTCTTCCCCCCACTTCCCCCTATTGCCCCTCCCTCTCCTCCCTTTCTACTCAGGACAGGCGATCGGGAGGGAAAGAAGGACAGAGAGAAGAGAGTTGGAAAATTTAAAGATGTTTTACTAATGCTACTAATAAGAATAGAGAAAATAATACAAAATATACAAAACCAATCTTGAAAGTCTCAGCAACTGCAGAGCCGGCACCCAAAGTCCTGCATTAGACTCTGTAGCCAACTGGAGCTGGATTCAGTCTCTCATTAGGCCTCAGTTCGCAGGGACGACTAGCAAGTCCTCTTCTAATGTTGGCTATAGGAAAAAAAAGGGACGAGATCCTCGTGATCTCCCACTTTTATATGAAGTATTCACGTGAATGGAATGTTATACACACTTGGTTAGTTTCTTGGTCACTTGTTTCTCGTCGTCCCTCTCGCGAGATGTCCATCCGTGCTTATCAATAAGTTTGCATTCTGCCACAGATAGCTATTATATATTGAAAAGATTAACCTTGTAAAATCACATGATAAAAGATACATACAAATTTCCTATATTGGAACAGGACAACCTATTTCAATGCTACTGGTTTCCCCAATGGTTTTGATGATTCTTGACCTTCTAATTTCAGTATTAACATTATTTTCCACAGTCAAACATATCCATTGTAGCATTAATCTTTAAATAAATCATTATAGAACCTGAATATTGATGGCTCACCCTAAAAAGCTGAAAAAAGCCGTATGGAAAAAAAGCCTCTTCTTTTTGGTAATTTATAATGTACTTAACTTTTTTCCCCTCTGAGGCAGTCTAAGTTTTTTTGTTTCTTTCTCCAGCTTATACAATGGGACATCTAAATTCAATAACTTTTTGGGAAGTTTTAAAGTTTGTAGATTTGTCCTTCAGTGCTTACACCAAGACTGTCCTTAATAATATGGCTTTAAACAACCTATGTTGCACTGCATTAAAATGTATCTTCCACATTAAATACAAATATAACATTGTTTGCACAGTATTTGTATTCTCACATAAGTATTTTTTCCTTTTCCCACATACTGAGTAAAATATTTGAGTTAAAATGAAACATTGATGAAATTTTGCAATAAATAAATGTCAAGGGTTTAGATTGCGGGGTGACAATAAACAACCCCCCCCGCCACTTCCCCCTTTTGCCCCTCCCTCTCTCCCCTTCCCACTAAGGACAAAAATTACAAAACCAATCATGAAAGTCTCAGCAACTGCAGAGATGGCAACCAAAGTCCTGGGTTAGACTCTGCAGCCAACTGGAGCTGGATTCAGTCTGTCACTAGGCCTCAGTTCGCAGGGACGACTAGCAAGGTCCTCTCCTAATGTCGGCCATAAGCAGAAGGGAAAAAGGGAAAGGGAAAAGGGACGAGATCCTCGTGATCTCCCACTTTTATATGAAGTATTCACGTGAATGGAATGTTATACACAGTTGGTCAGTTACTTGGTCACCGGTTTCTCGTTGCCCCTCTTGCAAGATATGCATCCATGCTTATCAATAAGTTTGCATTCCATTGCTAGCTTTACCAAAACATGTGTCTGCTTCTCCAGGAAAATGCAGCTAATATGAAGGCTTTAGCTGACAGGCAAAATCACTAAAAGAGAAACTTGTCTTTAACAAAACCAGGACATTCCACCCCTTATAATATGCCATTCACTGAATACTTAAACCTTATCAATACAATCTATCAACACAATCTGATTAATCACTACTACTATATATATATATATATACATATGTACATATATACGCAGGAGTAATTAATCTTAATGAGTGGACCATCCTTTGAAAAGTTCATTAAGTTCATTTTGTCACAACAGTCTCCCAGGGCAGGAAAAATGGTACAAGTGCATCTCATGACCACTGTTTGTGGGTTAAAGACATCAACTTCGAAGAAGTTGTCAGGCGCCACTCGAAGAAGCTAGCTCTGGTTTCATCATCACTGTCTTGATCTGGAAGACACTTATTAAATACTGTTAGTATGGCAGTTCACATCCTGCAGTTCAGTATTGAATATTTTCACCTAAACTCAAATCCCCTTGAGGTACACACCGAACTTCTCCATCCTTAAGCATCACCCACCAGGTGCTGCCAGGTCCCTGGGCAAAAACAATCCCACGAATGGGCTTGCTTTTGCCTGAGGCAGTAGTAACCCAGACTGCCTTTCCTAACATTTTTGTCATGTGTACTACAGGGACTTTATCTCCTTCCACAGTACGAAGAATTTCTGATTGGGCAGACCCGGCTCGATTGGTTGATCTCCTAGTGTTGACCAACCAAGTGTCTTTTGCTAAATGTGAATCCCAGGTTTTAAAGGTTCCACCACCAAGTGCCTTTAGTGTAGTTTTTAGCAAACCATTGTACCTTTCAGTTTTCCCAGAGGTTGGTGCATGATATGGAATATGATATACCCACTCAATACCATGTTCTTTGGTCCATTTGTCTATAATACTGTTTTTGAAATGAGCACCATTGTCTGATTCAATTCTTTCTGGCGTACCGTGTCGCCAAAGGACTTGCTTTTCAAGGCCCAAGATAGTATTTCGGGCTGCAGCATGAGGTACGGCATATGTTTCCAACCATCCAGTGGTTGCTTCCACCATTCTAAGTACATAACGCTTACCTTGACGTGTTTGTGGAAGTGTAATATAATCAATCTGCCAAGCTTCTCCATACTTATACTTCAACCATCGTCCCCATACCATACAGGCTTTAACCGTTTTGCTTGTTTGATTTCGGCGCAAGTTTCGCATTCATGAATAACCTGTGAAATAGTGTCCATAGTTAAATCCACCCCTCGATCGCGAGCCCATTTATATGTTGCATCTCTACCTTGATGCCCTGAAGCATCATGGGCCCACCGAGCTAGGAAAAGTTCACCTTTATGTTGCCAGTCCAAGTCCACCTCAGCTACTTTAATCTTAGCAGCTTGATCTGCTTGTTGGTTGTTTAGATGTTCCTCGGTGGCTCGACTCTTAGGCACATGAGCATCTACATGACAAACTTTCACAGGCAGGCTCTCTAGCCGAGCAGCAATGTCTTGCCACAGTGTGGCAGCCCAAATGGGTTTACCTCTGTGCTGCCAGTTGCTTTTCTTCCATTGCTGTAGCCACCCCCACAAAGCATTTGCTACCATCCATGAGTCAGTATAAAGTATTGGCCACTTCTCTCGTTCAGCAATGTCCAAAGCCAGCTGGATGGCTTAAACTTCTGCAAATTGACTAGATTCACCTTGTCCTTCAGTGGCTTCTGTAACTTGTCGTGTGGGACTCCACACAGCAGCTTTCCACCTTCGATGCTTTCCTACAAGAAGACAGGATCCATCTGTGAACAGTGCATACTGCTTATCAGTCTCTGAAAGCGTATTATACGGTGGTGCTTCTTCAGCACGTTTTACTTCCTCCTCATCTGGAGACATCCCAAAGTCTTTACTTTCTGGCCAGTCTGTAATGACTTCCAAGACTCCTGGGTGCTTGGGACTTCCAATTCGAGCTCATTGCGTGATCAATGCAATCCATTTACTCCATGTAACTTCGGTTTCATGATGTGGAGAGGGAACCGTCCCTTTGAACATCCAGCTCAGCAACGGCAGTCAAGGTGCCAGGAGAAGCTGTGCTTCAGTACCGATCACTTCTGAAGCAGCTCAAACTCCTTCATATGCTGCTAGTATCTCTTTTTCAGTTGAGTATAGTTGGCCTCAGATCCTTTGTATCCTCGACTCCAAAAACCTAAGGGTCGACCTTCGGTTTCTCCTGGTGCTTTCTGCCAGAGGCTCCAGGTAAGTTCATTATCTTCAGCTGCGGTGTAGAGCACATTTTTAACATCTAGTCCAGTTCGAACTGGTCCAAGGGCCTCCGCATGAGTTATCTCACGCTTAATTTGTTCAAAGGCTTGTCGTTGTTCAGGGCCACACTCAAATTCGTTCTTTTTTCGAGTCACTCGATAGAGAGGGCTCACTATCTGGCTGTAGTCAGGAATATGCATTCTCCAAAAACCTACAACGTCCAAGAAAGTCTGTGTCTCCTTTTTATTAGTAGGTGGAGACATTGCTGCAATTTTGTTGATCACATCCATTGGGATCTGACGACGGCCATCTTACCATTTTATTCCTAAAAACTGGATCTCTCATGCAGGTCCCTTGACCTTGCTTTGTTTTATGGCAAAACCAGCATCCAAAAGAATCTGAATTATTCTCTCACCTTTTTCGAAGACTTCTTTCGCTGTGTCGCCCCATCATCAATATATTACAAGTGTTCTGGAGATTTACCTTGCTCCAGCGTGGCCTGGATCAGTCCATGGCAGATGGTAGGACTGTGTTTCCATCCCGGGGGCAAGCAATTCCATGTATACTGGATGCCTCTCCAGGTGAAAGTAAACTGCGGCCTACACTCTGCTGCTGCAGGAATAGAGACAGTGTGCGTGTCACAAACCCCATTGGACAGCGTGTGTGTCACAAAACCCATTGGACAGTGTGTGTGTCAAAAACCCCATTGGACAGCGTGTGTGTCACAAACAAAAATGGACAGTGTGTGTCACAAACCTCTCTGGACAGTGTGTGTGTCTCAAACCCCATTGGACAGTGTGTGTGTCACAAAACCCACTGGGCAGCGTCTGTGTCTTAAACCCAATTGGATGCTGTGAGTGTCACAAATCCCATTGGACAGTGTGTGTGTCACAAAACCCATTGGATAGCGTGTGTGTCTCCAAGCCCATTGGACAATGTGCGTGTCACAAAGCCCTGTGGACAGTGTGTTTTTCAAAAACCCCATTGGAAAGCGTGTCTGTTTCACAAACTCCATTGGAGGGCGTGTGTGTCACAAACCCTATTGGATACCGTTTGTGTCTCAAACCCCATCGGACAGTGTGTGTGTCACAAATTCCTTTGGACAGAGTGTGTGTCAGAAACCCTGTTAGACAGCGTGTGTGTCACAAACCCTATTGGAAAGCGTGTGTGTCACAAATCCCATTGGACAGCGTGTGTGTCACAAAACCTATTGGAAAGCGTGTGTCTCATAACCCATTGGAGAGCGTCTGTGTCACAAATCCCATGGACCGTGTGTGTCTCTCAAACCCCATTGTACAGCGTGTGTGTCACAAACCTGTAGGAACGAGATAAGGACTCAGCAAAACAAGTCGATTCAATGTGAATCACACTAAGCCATTTATTACAGAAAAAAGTCTCCTTATATATGTAAGTATATTCTAATCACGCGTACACGCTCCAAGCATGGATGCGCTAAATGAGTATCGTGGGCTGTCCGTGCACTGGAGTCTCACTGAGAATACTTCCGATGATTCATGCCATGCCAGGAGCCCGGTGGTTGAGGAACCCCCCTCTTTCTCACAGCAGACTCTATTCTCTAAGAGGCCTTGAGATACCTTTGAGCCTGACTAATTCAGCAACAGATTTTTATCTATCAAAACCCCTCCATACTTCCCCCTTTCTTTTCCTGAATTAGTCAGGCCCCTTAAATCGCATGGTGCATCGTTTTTGAAATATACTGCAACATAGAACACGTGATTAACAACATGATTACAATTACATATAATGCAGTTAAACCTTACTTAATAAGATCAAACACCTACCTGCCTATTCTTAAAACCTTAATTCTACTATGACAACCTTATTATCACACTATTTTAATAGATTCAAAATAACCAGACAAGTTAATACAATATATTCTCTTAAATTCCTAAAAGATCTATAAATGCGCAGTTTATAGGGTAACATACTTAATACAATCAGTATATACTAATAATTGAATTAATATCTTAAAAGTTATCTCAACCTATTTAAAAGATCAATAGCTTAACTTTAATATCCCTTCTAAAACTTTATCAATTGTTGAACTTAAATTACTATGGTAGAGATATCTCATAATTTTACCTTATCTATGCATTAACAATCTAATCATAATATCACCGTTTTGGATCTCCTGCTGATTGTTCAAATTGCCATTCTCCACAGAAGGTACACCACCTGCTTGCTAATAGGCTTCTAGACCACCAGGTCTGCGAGCATCTGTAACACTGAATTAGGATCCATGGTTTACATCTGAAACAGTCCTCACAGCTTATCTCCCTCCTGTCCATCTGCATTCGTTGAATCTTTGTTGAATCCACTTCAGTCCTCGGCCTGTAATGACACAAACATAACCTTTCCCCCAGGTTATCAATTGATGTGGCCTTTTTAATTGACTAGTGACTTGACCATGACTAATGTAGGTTCTTTCTGATTTAGCATGGTTTTGGGTCATACTTGCAAAGTATTTCATCACATACAATGCTTTTGACAATTGGTTTTGTGGTCTTTCCCCTACTTCTCCCCTTTTTTTAAAACAAACAAACAAACAAATAAACAAAAAAAGTTCAGAAACAGATATGTGCATTGGACCTTCACTACGTACTCAAAATCACAAATCAAATATAGAGGTTCCTTCTTAAAAAGCTCTAAGTAACTTAAAGCTGTGCCAAGTTCTGCTAATTGGGTTGAACCTTCAATAATTTTTACAGAATGATTCCAATTGTTATCTTCACACCAAACCACTACAGCTTTATGAGACTTCCCAGAACCATCAACAAAAACTTTGCAAGTATGTAGGATCAGGCCAAATACAAGTATGGCCTATGACCTGATGTTAAAGACTTGCAGGTTCTGCAGCAATTTACATTTAGGCATGCCAAAAGCTGTGGTGTTAAGAAAACCAGCTAGTGCAATTTATAAAGACATAGATTACAAATTAAAAAAAATCAGAATTAAATTTCACAAATGGTAAATATATGACAAAAGGATCATGGTCTATTAAGACTTCAATTCATTCCCTGCATTTTCTTGATCAGAGTGACAATTGGTATATAACAGTCGGTATATTAGTTTGCTAGCAATCTCATCATACTGTCCCACAATATCCACAGGTTGTTTCTATGTTGTAGCTATAGACAAATCTGCAAGTCCAATCGAATGCAGTCAGCCTGTAAGGTTGTCATAAATTTATTCCTCAAAGTTTCTAACTCCATTTTGGCTGTCATATTTACTGGATATTGTTTTCCCTTACCAGATCGAAGTCCTGTTTCAGATCTATCAGTGTAGTGTTTGCTTTATCGAAACATTGGCTGTTAATAGTAGTGGAAATACAGCATTTGAAATTTCCTTGGAGATTTCTCACTTGCAGCAAGCAGATCTGCACCATCCCAGCAGCTTCTTGTAGGCCATGCAACTAAACAGAATTCTCAGAAAACGTTATTTGAGCTTACAATTTATTTAACAATCTTAACCTAAGAGAGGTATAGGACTTTCTGGCAAATATAAGAATTCATGTATTAAAACTTTGTTCCAAATTTGGCATTCCATTGGTCTCAAAAAATGGCCTTTCTTTCGTTCTCTCCCATGACCTCAAAAACTAGCATGGTGAATTTACTAAGAAGTCTCTGACAAGTAATTACCACAGAATAAGTCTATCAACAAATTTTTGGTTTAATTTTCCAGTTTCATTAGAACTATGGGTCTGCTAAGGATGCCTTTAAACTTCACCCTCGGACTGCTCCAGTCAGTATTACATTGCTGCAGTGGAGGGGAGAGAGAACCCCCCTTTCACTGCTTTAAATGCAGGCAGCCAGGTTTTTCCATTTTTTTTTTTTTTTTCTCTTCTTACTGCATTTCAGATATAACCAAGGTCACGCAGCTGGCATATCTCAGTTATAATGAGTTGCACACAGGCCTGGGATGTTTTGGTCTTTTGTTTTCCCATTTCATTCCAGCCATAATACACTTTATATGCAATTTCAAGTAGCTCAGCAATAGTTACATTTCTTAGCTCCATTTACCTGTTACAATTTAGAGATGTCAGAAAACAGTATAAACCAGTATAATAAACATCAATCCATTATTCTGTTTTCCTAAATCTAAATCAGTTAATATTCTAGCAACTTTAAAATACAACCTCTTCTAAATGCACATCTATCATAGCATTTTAACAATTTAAATGCTTTTCTAAGAATATAAGCAATTACTCTAATGTGTAAGGATGCATCCTAAGGGGGAGCAAGGTGGAATTTTAGCAATGGAACTGGTTCCCATTTTGTAACTATCTCCCCAAACAAGATTCTTTTGGTACCAAATATGAATATGCAAACTAAAATATTGAGCTCAGATGTGAAAACCAAATACCCAGTTCAAATATGCAGATGGATCACAGTCACACTACTTTAAGACAATATCTCAATTTTTGCATTGCACCTTTGAACCACTTACTGCTTGGCCAGGTAGCAGTGCCACTGGGTCTCCCTGACAAAATGGGTCAGTGCGCACTGGACCCCCAGATCGGCACCGAGCTGGACTGGGCAAGGCCTTTTTTTTTGTTTTGTTTTGTTTTGTTTTGTTTTTAGTGTCTCATCTGGTGCGCTACAGCTGTTATTCCAAAACCAGGATTCTTTACATGATGTGCATACGGAAATACCAAATCCAGCATACCGAGAGGAGACACAGCCTGTCACAGAGTTGTGCAAGTCTGAATGCTGGAATAACGCTAGCACATTAGAGAGAAAAACAACAGCCACTACACGCAAAATTTTACGATCACATTCACACAGTAAAGAACTAAATTACTCATGTTCTTCTGAATTATCACAAAATGCACATTTTGAGTCAACGGATTCTCATGATTTAACAGACTGTGAACTTATCGTACCATATAGCACAGACCTACTAAAATTGCAACATACTTAAACAGATAACCATAAAGAAAGCAGGTTAATAAGGAAAGCATCTTGCAGATTTTAACAAGTTTTCTGTGACCTGTGTGTTATCAGTTAACTCTCTCTCAGCTTGTTAAAGTTCAAAGCACCCCGCCTGTAAAATTGTCTGAAATGATTTAATGATCTCTTGTAGGGATTTATTTTGTCCTGATCTTCTGGCCTCAAAAACAACATTAATCGCAACAAGATTCTATCCTCTGGACACTTTTCCCAATCATTTAACTTATACCGCAGCCACCATTAATTACAACATTTTACAAGATCTTCCTTCCTTATAATTCCGAGTGCTTTCCTAAGTTTTAAAACACCTCCCAATACTGATTTTTTAGGAACACAACTGAAAACAATTATTCCTGACCCCATCTTGCAAGTAAAAACCTTGAGAAGGGCGGGGCGGGGGGTGTGTGGAAAGGAGGGGTGGGGAGGGAGGGGGAGGAGGGGAGGAAGGCACAGGGCTGCTTGCAGCGTGAATGGGAAAAGCGGGGAGAAAGTTTTACGGCGCACTTAAAAACAACTAGTAAAACAATTAACTCACATTCCTGACAAGCTGCTTGATTTTCAGAGAGGCAATACACAGGAGCACATAATATGTACTGGAAAAATTGCAAATAACACGTTGATAGCAAACATTAGCATTCTCTACTGCTAATCTCAACACTAGTGCTTCCTTAGCTTCTAAGTTTTCGGCCTGCTTACTGATGGCGTCTTGAAGATGGTCAATAAATTGCATGTAATTCTCATTGGGACCCTGATTAATAGTTGCAAATGATTTGGCTGCTTCGTTGGCCCCAGGCACCTCTCTCACAGCCCGCCATGCAAGATCTGTTGACTGTCTCAGGATTTCAGAAACTTATCATGTCTGTAGTTGTGGTGTGTCAATTAGGGTCTCTTCCAGGAGTTTTGGGATACCTGCCCATTTCGACGAATCCCAAATTGTTCTGTCCTAAATGATCTATAGCTGTTACATTTCACACAGTTCTTTTGACAAATTATCTGACACCAGTTCCTTGGACTGCTTGGTCTCCTTAGGGTCGTGTGATGGTATGGGAGGCCATCCACTCGGTAATTTTCCTCCCCCCGCCCCAGACTGCTGCATCAGTGCCGCCAGCACAACAGAGGATGGAGTGGGGAGGGGGTCAAAAGACATGATCCGGGTAAACTTCACAGTCATTTTTAGGTTTGTTATCAGGCTGCAATGCTGGAAAAATGCTGGCAACAGTAGCCCGCTCAGCCTTAAAGTCTTTTAAGGTGGAAATTAGTCGCTAGTGATTTAGTTTCTTTATCATCTCCATTGCTGACCCTATTCCATAATTTCTGCCCTTTATCGTCCCAAAGTTAATGTTTAAAAGCCTTCTCGTTTTCTCCTGGGTAGCCATTCATTCTATACCGAATTAATAGTCCACATATGTTACTTCTTATTTAATTCCTCTCATAGAGACAATAGGCAGGAGGCTTCTTCCTCAAAGGATATATTTTGCCCCATAACTTCGCTCTTCCCTCCTTTCGCTCCCAGCCGCTCACCATGTACGGTGACTTCTTCAACAAAATGCGGAACGTCCGTACGCCTCCGCCCGGTTTTCAGTCCAGCTGATCCGACTCCGGCTGGGCCGCTCTAGGCTTTTCCACATCTTCCGTGATACGCCGTTCAGAGTATCACGTCGGGGTCACCATGTGTAGAACGAGATAAGGACTAAGCAAAACAAGTCGATTCAATGTGAATCACGCTAAGTCATTTATTACAGAAAAAAGCCTCCTTATATATGCAACATTATTCTAATCACGCGTCCACGCTCCAAGCATGGATTCGTTAAATGAGTATCGTGGGCTGTCCGTGCGCTGGAATCTCACTGATGATACGTCCGATGATTCATGCCACGCCAGGAGCCCGGTGACTGAGGAACGCACCTCTTTCTAAAAGCAGACTCTGTTCTCGAAGCGACCTTGAAGTTCCTTAGAGCCTGACTAATTCAGCAACAGATCTTTATCTATCAAAACCCATCTACAAATAGATTTTGTGACACACACACTGTCCAATAGGGTTTGTGACACACATGCTGCCCAATGGGGTTTGTGACACACACGCCCTCCAATGGGGTTTGTGTCACACTCACTGTCCTATGGGTTTTGTGACACACACGCTGTCAATGGGATTGAGACACACACGCTGTCCAAGGGGGTTTATGACACACACGCTGTCCAATGGGGTTTCAGACACACACGCTGTCCAATGGGGTTTGTGACACACACACTGTCAATGGGGTTTCTGACACACAGGCTTTCCAATAGGGTTTGTGAAACACACACTGTCCAATGGAGTTTGAGAAACACACACTGTCCAACGGGGTTTGAGACTCACATGCTGTCCAATGGGAATTGTGACACACACAGTATCCAATGGGGTTTGTGACACACACACTGTCCAATGAGGTTTGTGCCACACACACCCTCCAATGAGGTTTGTGACACACACAATCTGTCCAGTGGGGTTTGTGAAACACACACTGTCCAGAGGGCTTTGTGAAACACACACGCTTTCCAATGGGGTTTGAGACACACACGATATCCAATGGGGTTTGTGACACACACATGCCCTCCTATGCGGTTTGTAACACCCACAATCAGTCCAATGTGGTTTGTGAAACACACGCTGTCAAATGGGATTGGTGACACACACGCTGTCCAATAGGGTTTGTAACACACTCTCTGTCCAATGTGGTTTGTAACACAGACACTGTCCAATGGGGTTTGAGACACACACAATGTCCAGGGGGGTTTGTGACACACACACTATCCAATGGGGTTTGTGACACACACGCGCTGTCCAATAGGGTCTGTGACACACACACTGTCCATTCGGGTTTGTTAAACACACGCTGTCCAATGAGGTTTGTGAGACACACGGTATCCAATGGGGTTTCTGACACACACACTGTCCAATGGGGTTTGTGACACACACTCTCTCCAATGGGGTTTGTGAAACACACACTGACAATGGGGTTAGTGACACACACGCCGTACAATGGAGTTTGTGACACACGCATGCCCTCCAATAGGGTTTGTTACACACACAATCTGTCCAATGGGTTTTGTGAAACACACACTGTCCAGAGGGCTTTGTGAACCACACACGCTGTCCAATGGTGTTTGAGACACACACGCTATCCAATGGGGTTTGTGACACACACGCTATCCAATGGGGTTTGTGGAACACACGCTGTGTGTCTCAACCCCCATTGGACAGCGTGTGTGTTTCACAAAGCCCTCTGGACAGTGTCTGTTTCACAAACCCCATTGGAGAGAGTGTGTGTCACAAACCCCATTGGATAGCGTGTGTGTCTTAAACCCCATTGAATAGTGTCTGTCTCACAAACCTCATTGGACAGCGTGTGTGTAACAAACCCGATTGGACAGTGTGTGTGTCAGAGACCCTATTGGACAGCGCGTGTGTGTCACAAACCCCAATGGACACTGTGTGTGTCACAAACCCCATTGAATAGCATGTGTGGCACAAACATCATTGGACAGCGTGTGTCACAAACTGTATTGGAAAGCGTATGTGTCACAAACCGTATTGGAAAGCGTATGTGTCACAAACACCATTGGACAGTGTGCGTGTGTCACAAACCCCCTTGGACAGTCTATGTGTCACAAACCCCGATGGACAGCGCCCTTTTTAAAAAATCCATTGGACAGCGTGTGTGTGTCACAAACACCATTGGATAGTGTGTGAATGTCAAAACCCATTGGACAGTGTGTGTGTCACAAACCCCATTGGAAAGTGTTTGTGTGTTAAAAATGCCATTCGACAGAGTGTGTGTCTCAAACCCTACTGGAAAGCGTGTGTGTGTCACAAACGCCATTCGACAGAGTGTGTGTCCTCAACCCCCTTGGACAGCGTGTGTGTCAAAAGCCCAATTGGACAGCGTCTGTGTCACAAACCCCATTGAACACCATGTGTGTCAAAAAAACCTCATTGGACACTGTGTGTGTCTCAAAACCCATTGGACAGTGTGTGTGTCACAATCCCCATTGGACAGCATGTATTTCACAAACCCCATTGGACAGTGTGTGTGTTTCACAAAGTCCTCTGGACAGTGTTTGTTTCACAAACCCCATTGGATAGTGTGTGTGTTTCACAAAGTCCTCTGGACAGTGTTTGTTTCACAAAGTCGTCTGGACAGCATCTGTGTGTCACAAATCCCATTGGAGAGCGTGTGTGTTACAAACCTCATTGGACAGTGTGTGTGTCACAAACTCTATTGGACAGCGTGTGTGTCACAAAAACCACTGGACAGTGTGTGTGTCACAAACACCATTGGAGAGCGTGTGTGTGTCACAAACCCCATTGGCCAGCGTCTGTGTCTCAAACACTTTTGGACTGTGTGTGTGTCTCAAACTCGAAGGGACAGCGTCTGAGTCATTCACCCTGTTGGACATTGTGTGTGTCACAAACCCCGTTGGACAGTGTGTGTTTCACAAATCCCATTGGACAGTGTGTATATCATCCACCAGATTGGATACCGTGTGGATCTCAAACCGCATTGGACAACGTGTCTGTCAGAATGCCCTCTGGACAGTATGTGTGTCACAAACCCATTGGACAACGTTTGTTTCATAAACCGCTTCGGATAGTGGGTGTTTTAAAAAACCTCATTGGACAATCTGTGTATGTCACAAAATTCATTGGACAGCGTGTGTATCTCAAACCCCTTTGACGGTGTGTGTGTCACAAACACCATTGGTCAGCGTGTGTGTCAAAAACCCCCTAGACAGTGTGTCTGTCACAAACCCCGTTGGACAGTGTGTGTGTGTCTCACAAATCCCAACGGACAGTGTGTTTGTCTCAAACCCCATTGGACAGTGTGTGTGTCAAAAACCGCATTGGAGAGTGTGTGTGTGTCACAAACCCCATTTGACAGCGTGTGTCTCAAAACCCAATGGACAGCATATGTTTCACAAAGGCAATTCGACAGCGTATGTGTCTTAAAACCCATTGGGCTGTGTGTGTGTCAAAAACCCCAATATACTCTGTGTGTGTCACAAATCGTATTTGACAGTGTGTGTGTTAAAAACCCCATTGGAAAGCGTGTGTGTCAAAAACCCCATGGACAGTGTCTGTGTCAAAAACCAAATTGGACAGTGTGTGTGTCACAAACAACATTGGACAGTGTGTGTCACAAACCCCATTGGATAGCGGGGATGTCTCTCAAACAACATTGGAGAGTGTGTGTGTCACAAAGCCCTCTGGACAGTGTGTGTTTCACAAATCCCATTGGGCAGCGTCTGTGTCTCAAACACCATTGGACAGAGTGTTTGTCACAAACCCCATTGGACACCGTGTGTGTCACAAAAGCTTTTGGACAGCGTGTGTGTCACAAACCCCATGGACGGTGTCTGTGTCAATAATCCAATTGGACAGCGTGTGTGTCACAAAACCCATTGGACGATGTGTGTGTCACAAAACCCATTGGACAGCATGTGTGTCAGAAATCCCTTTAAACACGTGTGTTTCACAAACTCAGCTGGATTCAGTCATGCTTCACAGTCGCCCAAAGAAGGACGCTTATCAATCCATCCACAAGAGAAATGAGAGAGAACTTGTCTGTCCTGGTTTTGTTAAAGACAAGTTTCTCTTTCAGTGAATTTTGCCTGTCAGCTAAAGCATTCATATTAAGTGCATTTTCCTAGAGAACCAGACACATGTTTTGGTAAACCTAGCAATGGAATGCAAAGTTATTGATAAGCGTGGATGGACATCTTGCGAGAGGGGTGACGAGAAACAAGTGACCAAGAAACTGACCAAGTGTGTATAACATTCCATTCACATGAATACTTCATATAAAAGTGGGAGTTCCCGAGGATCTCGTCCCTTTTTTCTCTTGTTCTTATGGCCGACATTAAGAGAGGACCTTGCTAGTCGTCCCTGTGAACTGAGGCCTAGTGAGAGACTGAATGCAGCTCCGGTTGGCTGCAGAGACCAATCCAGGACTTTGGGTGCCGGTTCTGCAGTCGCTGAGACTTTCAAGATTGGTTTTGTATATTTTGTATTATTTTCTCTATTCTTATTAGTAGCATTAGTAAAACATCTTTAATTTTTTCCAACTCTCTTCTCTCTGTTCTTCTTTCCCTCCTGATTGCCTGTCCTTAGTGATAGGGGATAGAGGGAGGAGCAAAAGGGGGAAGTGGGGGGGGAGAGGAGGTTAACAATACATCTGCCAGGGTTTTATTGTCACCCCGCAATCTTAACCCTCGACAGATAATTGGCGCCCCACGTGGGGCAAGAGAAAGAGGTAAATCTGGAGATTTTGGGCTTTTCTACTGCTCTGACTTACCTTTCAATTTTGTTGGCACGGTGCCAACTCATAGAGTTGTGATACTGGCGCGTCTGTTTGCTTTGGACATTATTTAGTGGTATTAAGGCAAAGTGAATTACACTGATTTAAAGACGTTATGGCATAAGTTGTATCAGTTATTTTCTACATTGTGCTCACTGATTCCATATCTGTGTTGGGCCTTCTTTTTAAATCGAAGTATTCATTATATAATAATAAGGAACTGGACAATGGTCATGATGATACTGTGTGGTTTGTCACTGGTTTATTTCATTATACTGCAGCCGCTAATCAATTTCTACTCACTTCTGCTTTACCTTGAAAAGCCTCCAGGAGAGATTAAAGAGCAGTACGGCTCTGTGTTTGCTAATTGGTCAAGCGAATCTTTAGAAAGGCTGACTAACAATACTTTCGTTTTTTCACTAGGACAGTTCACAAATGTTTTAGAGAGCTTTGAATATCCTTGCAGTTTTGATAGAACTGTGATGGTGTTATCTGGTTTGCTGAATGTGTGTCAGTTTGTGCTTCTGTTAAGAGAAATGGCGTTCAACAGGAGGTTTTAGTCCTGAGATTTGCAGTGCATTATGGGAAGCTTTAGCAAAAAGCGTTCCTGGCCGCTTGAGAAAGAGCAGAACAGCGAAAGCTGTCACTGCAGCCACTGCCCCCCCAACTGTGGCTTCACAGGCTGAAGCTACAGCTCCTCCGCAGAGTTCCTCTGCCAAGGTCACTGCAGATAACATTACTTCTCCAGCCTCAAAGGCTAACAAGGCAGCCCCTCCTTCTTCACACACTGGGCACTGTTGCTGCTGTAACCATAGTAATCACTGTGACAGTCATTTCAGACTCTGGAAACAAATCAAATGATGGTGAACCCATATCAGCATCAGTTGCTGGATATAAGAAAGTCACTAGAAAGACTACCCATGCAGCAGGTGATGGCACAGGGCCAACATCAACCCAAGGGGCACCATCAAGACAGGGAGGAGATGAAGTGACCACCACTCAGTCCTTTTCTCCAGGTGAACTGAGAGATATGCGAAAAGACTTTAGTCATCGTGAAGGTGAGAATATTTTAACCTGGCTGCTCCGATGCTGGGACAATGGGGCAGATACAATTGAACTGGAAGGTGGTGAAGCTAGGCAGCTGGGATCTCTGTCAAAAGATTCCACCATTGATAGGGCAATTTCAAGAGAGTCTAACGCCACTACTCTCTGGACCCGACTCTTGGCAGCTATGAAAGTAAGATTTCCCTACAAGGAAGATTGTATATCCAAGTTAGGGAAATGGAATACTATGGAGAGAGGTATTCAGTTCCTGAGAGAATTAGCTGTGCAAGAGATCATCTATTTTGGACCAAACAGCCAAGAGGGGACAGACCCAGATAGAATCAATTGCACACTACCTCTGTGGCGCAGATTTGTACAAAGTGCATCTCTTGCATATGCTAAGTCGTTGGCAAGAATGGTCTGGTCATCTAGAGGTGGACAAGATATTACTGAAGTGATTGAGCAGCTCCGTGAATTTGAGGACAACCTTGCTGGTTCTCTACGGGCTTGTGTCTCTGCTGTAGAGAGACTGTGTGAAAAATCTGATGACCGGTTTGAAAAGTTGTTGCAAGAAATCAAAGAACTCAGAGAAGACACATACCATTCACGACCTGCACAAACCTATGTTTCAGCTATCAGGAAAAGATGTTTCCAATCTCGAGAGAGAGGACAGAGGCAGCCCACAAAAAGAGGTTCACTGTGGTTCTTCCTACATGAGCAGGGAGAAAACATGAATAAGTGGCATGGAAGACCTACCTCAGAACTTCAAGAACGAGTACGTGAGATAAAAGGAAAAACTCCTAGGAAGGTGGCTGCTCCAGTTTACAAAAGGAGCAGAAGAGATTCTGATGCTCTTGAAGGAACCTCTAATTCACACCCAGAGACTGTGCAAAACAGAAATTAGAGGTGCCCTGCCTCCAACCAGGTGGAGGAAAGGGATAACCGAGTTTATTGGACTGTACAAATACGATGGCCTGGTACAACACACCCCCAGGAGTACAAAGCTTTAGTGGACACTGGTGCTCAGTGCACAATAATTCCTTCTAATTATAAAGCAAAGCAATCCATCAATATTGTTGGAGTGACTGGGGGATACCAGGAACTAAGTGTTGTAGAGGCTGAAATGAGCCTAACTGGAAAAAAACTGGCAAAAGCATCCCATTGTGACTGGTCCAGATGCTCCGTGCATCCTTGGCATAGACTACCTCAGGAGAGGGTATTTTAAGGACCCAAAAGGGTATAGGTGGGCATTTGGTATAGCAGCTGCGGACACTGAGAAAATTGAACATCTGTCTGATTTGCCTGGCCTTTCAGATGAACCTTCTGTTGTAGGACTGCTGATGGTTGACGATCAGCAGGTGCCAAGTGCTACCACGACGGTGCATCGCTGACAATATCACACCAATCGAGACTCCTAGATTCCTATCCAGAAGTTGATCCGTCAATTGGAAAGCCAGGGTGTAATCAGTAAGACTCGCTCACCTTTTAACAGCCCCATCTGGCCAGTGCGTAAGTCTAGTGATGAGTGGAGACTAACTGCATACTATCGTGGCCTGAATAAAGTTACGCCACCACTGAGTGCTGCTGTGCCTGACATGCTAGAACTGCAATTTGAACTGGAGTCAAAGGCAGCTAAGTGGTATGCTACAATTGACATTGCTAATGCATTTTTCTCTATTCCTGTAGCAGCAGGGTGCAGGACGCAGTTTGCTTTCACCTGGAGGGGCATCCAGTACATGCGGAATCACTTGCCCCAGGGGTGGAAACACAGTCCTACCATCTGCCATGGACTGATCCAGGCCACGCTGGAGCAAGGTAAATCTCCAGAACACTTGCAATATATTGATGACATCATCGTATGAGGCGACACAGCGAAAGAAGTCTTCGAAAAAGGTGAGAGAATAATTCAGATTCTTTTGGATGCCGATTTTGCCATAAAACGAAGCAAGGTTAAGGGACCTGCATGAGAGATCCATTTTTTAGGAATAAAATGGCAAGATGGCCGTCGTCAGATCCCAATGGATGTGATCAACAAAATTGCAGCAATGTCTCCACCTACTAATAAAAAGGAGACACAGACTTTCTTGGACGTTGTAGGTTTTTGGAGAATGCATATTCCTGACTACAGCCAGATTGTGAGCCCTCTCTATCGAGTGACTCGTAAAAAGAACCAATTTGAGTGGGGCCCTGAACAACGACAAGCCTTTGAACAAATTAAGCGTGAGATAACTCTTGCGGTGGCCCTTGGACCAGTTCAGACTGGACTAGATAGTAAAAATGTGCTCTACACCACAGCCGGAGATAATGGACTTACCTGGAGCCTCTGGCAGAAAGCACCAGGAGAAACCCGAGGTCGACCCTTAGGTTTTTAGAGTCGAGGATACAAAGGATCTGAGGCCAACTATACTCAACTGAAAAAGAGATACTAGCAGCATATGAAGGAGTTCGAGCTGCTTCAGAAGTGATCGGTACTGAAGCACAGCTCCTCCTAGCACCCCGACTGCCGTTGCTGAGCTGGATGTTCAAAGGGATGGTCCCCTCTCCACATCATGCAACCGAAGTTACATGGAGTAAATGGATTGCATTGATCACGCAACGAGCTCGAATTGGAAGTCCCAATCGCCCAGGGATCTTAGAGGTGATTACAGACTGGTCAGGAAGCAAAGACTTTGGGATGTCTCCAGATGAGGAAGTAAAACGTGCTGAAGAAGCACCACCGTATAATACTCTTTCAGAGACTGATAAGCAGTATGCACTGTTCACAGATGGATCCTGTCTTCTTGTAGGAAAGCATCGAAGGTGGAAAGCTGCTGTGTGGAGTCCCACACGACAAGTTACAGAAGCCACTGAAGGACAAGGTGAATCGAGTCAATTTGCAGAAGTGAAAGCCATCCAGCTGTCTTTGGACATTGCTGAACGAGAGAAGTGGCCAATACTTTATCTCTATACTGACTCATGGATGGTAGCAAATGCCTTGTGGGGGTGGCTACAGCAATGGAAGAAAAGCAACTGGCAGCACAGAGGTAAACCCATTTGGGCTGCCACACTGTGGCAAGACATTGCTGCTCGGCTAGAGAGCCTGCCTGTGAAAGTTTGTCATGTAGATGCTCATGTGCCTAAGAGTCGAGCCACCGAGGAACATCTAAACAACCAACAAGCAGATCAAGCTGCTAAGATTAAAGTAGCTGAGGTGGACTTGGACTGGCAACATAAAGGTGAACTTTTCCTAGCTCGGTGGGCCCATGATGCTTCAGGGCATCAAGGTAGAGATGCAACATATAAATGGGCTCGCGATCGAGGGGTGGATTTAACTATGGACACTATTTCACAGGTTATTCATGAATGCGAAACTTGCGCCGAAATCAAACAAGCAAAACGGTTAAAGCCTGTATGGTATGGGGACGATGGTTGAAGTATAAGTATGGAGAAGCTTGGCAGATTGATTATATTACACTTCCACAAACACGTCAAGGTAAGCGTTATGTACTTAGAATGGTGGAAGCAACCACTGGATGGTTGGAAACATATGCCGTACCTCATGCTGCAGCCCGAAATACTATCTTGGGCCTTGAAAAGCAAGTCCTTTGGCGACACGGTACGCCAGAAAGAATTGAATCAGACAATGGTGCTCATTTCAAAAACAGTATTATAGACAAATGGACCAAAGAACATGGTATTGAGTGGGTATATCATATTCCATATCATGCACCAGCCTCTGGGAAAACTGAAAGGTACAATGGTTTGCTAAAAACTACACTAAAGGCACTTGGTGGTGGAACCTTTAAAACCTGGGATTCACATTTAGCAAAAGACACTTGGTTGGTCAACACCAGGGGATCAACCAATCGAGTCGGGCCTGCCCAATCAGAAATTCTACGGACTGTAGAAAGAGATAAAGTCCCTGTAGTACATCTGCCAGGGTTTTATTGCCACCCCACAATCTTAACCCTCGACAGTGTCATAACGAGAAAGAACAGCAGAGCATCTCTTCACAAGCTTGTCCCTGACACAGAGATGAGGGCAAACACTTGTGTGCTTGTGTGAGAGCAAGTGTCTTTCCTGTAACTGCTTGGTATTTTGGCAGAGTTAGGTGTGTTGTCATGACTCAACATCTAGGATACCTGCAGACATGACCCGGTGTAGTGTGGAGACAGTCACCCTGAAGGGCTGTATGCAAAAGAGACTGCTGAATCTATCTGTCTCTCAACATGCGTATGGGTTCATGTCTTTCTCTCAACAAGAGTGTGTGATCCTTTCGTCACCTATGTGCATCTGCGCTGGTGTTGAGCTCAAGGGAGTGTGTCTGTTGACACTGTGTGTTGGTTGTGCAGTGTCTAACAGAACAATCATGACTGCTCAAGTGAACAGAGAAAAGGGAAATCATCTGGGTAGAGGCCACAAAGCAAAACCAAGGCAGGATTGAAGTGTGTTTGATAGAGACGGTTTCCCTGCACTGACTTCACAGTCACAAGAGAAAAAAGCTGAGCGGTAGATCCAGCAGAGAAACATTTTCAAAGTAGTCATTTAGTGACAGAACAGCAGAGCCTATGTGATTTGGCTGCACGTGTAGCCATTCATGTATCAGATCTCTGCATAGAAATTTGTCAGTCTGCACACACATACACGCGGTTGGACGATTCTACACGATGGTAGTGATGCAAAATTTTGGATGTGGTCCTGTGTTTGTAAGAGAGAGCTCTCTTGTGAGAGCCTCCGTGGGGTTGTACATGCACGTGAGTTTTTCTGGACTATTATTTATACAAGAGCTGTATCATGTGTACAACTGTGAACGTTTGGGCAAGAGTTTCTGTACAGTAGTTGACTATTCCTCTGCTTGCATGTGGACACGAAAGCGATATGAAGAGAAGCTGCTAACATAATGTGGACTGTAATTAAGGTACAAAGGACTTGCCTGTCAGTAACCAATGCCGTGATAAATGCTTTCTAACCACCTGCAAAACGAAGGGATAGTTTTCAAATTTCAGATCCTCCTGCGTGACAAGCTGGAGACAGAAGATGAAGAGGTATAGAAGCAGGGTGCTTAGCTTATGCTGGACTAGAAATTACTAGGTGCATTGTAAGTAAGAATCTAATCAATTATTTAAGTGTGTACTGATTGCGCTTCCGAGGACAGCTGCCACGTGGAGAAATCGATGTGTGGACAACTGAATAAACCCTCAGAAGCCCTGCAGAAACGGGCTGCATTACTGTGTAGAGACGCTAGATGGCAGCAAAGACTTTAATATCAATAACTTCGGTCTAACCCTAAAGTTTCATCCGCACTCATTCCATACTAGCAATCACAAATCAAGCTGCACACAATTCTTGAACACACATGCAGAGTTGTGATAACACAGCGTGATACACATACTGTTTCCTACACGTAAAGCCACAAAATCCGTTGGTCACACAGACCTGCCTGGGGCGCGTATGCACACACAGAGAAGAAACCAATCCCTGTCCATATCAACTGCTATCCTCAGATCAAGACGTGCAGGAAATAAAGCAGGCTAAGAGCCCCTGCTATGGCTGTCTTTCCTAGCCATCCTTACTGCCAGAAGAGAATGCACGGACAAGACATTCAAAGCACGCTGATCCTTTCCACACTTGAGTTGTGCTGGTCACACGCGTGAGCACTGGAACTGCTCTACGCTGGTGCGGTATTCTCTCCGATGGGAAGAATATGAGGGCGCTGTGTGTGGGGTCCAAGACGTGTTGTGTGCATGCAGCGCTCCCTCCGGGCATATCCCAGAAGTGCTGATGAGAGGGCCTGGAAGGGAGGGGAGCAGTGGCGCATTCTAGGCAATTGTAAGGGAAAGGAAAACGAAGAGAGTGTGGTCTGAAGAACAAATAAAGAGGAAGAAGAAGTGCAGAGCATGGAAGCTTTTCCTGCTGGCAGGAAGCGGCCCAAGTTCTTTCAAACCTGATTTTTGCCTGATATCAGGCTCTGCTCTTCTTTGGCTAAATGACCCCTTTGGAAACATTCTACCTCAACCTGCAGATATGTGCCTGTTCTCGGATGATCCTGTGCATGAAAGCATATTGCCTGAGAGCAAGCAAAGAACTCAGAGAAGACACGTACCATGCATTCATGACCTGTACAAACCTATGTTTCAGCTATTAGGAGAAGGTGTTAACTATCCCGAAAGAGAGGACAGACGCAGCCCACAAAAAGAGGTTCACTGTGGTTCTTCCTACATGAGCAGGGAGAAAAAACGAATAAGTGGCATGGAAGACCTACCTCAGAACTTCAGGAACGAGTACGTGAGATCAAAGGAAAAACTCCTAGGAAGGTGGCTGCTCCAGTTTACAAAAGGAGCAGAAGAGATTCTGATGCTCTTGAAGGAACCTCTAATTCACACCCAGAGACTGTGCAAAACAGAAATTAGAGGTGCCCTGCCTCCAACCAGGTGGAGGAAAGAGATAACAGAGTTTATTGGACTGTACAAATACAATGGCCTGGTACAACACATCCCCAGGAGTACAAAGCTTTAGTGGACACTGGTGCTCAGTGCACAATAATTCCTTCTAATTATAAAGGAACGCAATCCATCAATATTGTTGGAGTGACTGGGGGATACCAGGAACTAAGTGTTGTAGACGCTGAAATGAGCCTAACTGGAAAAAACTGGCAAAAGCATCCCATTGTGACTGATCCAGATGCTCCGTGCATCCTTGGCATAGACTACCTCAGGAGAGAGTATTTTAAGGACCCAAAAGGGTATAGGTGGGCATTTGGTATAGCAGCTGTGGACACTGAGAAAACTGAATATCTGTCTGATTTGCCTGGTCTTTCAGATGAACCTTCTTTTGTAGGACTGCTGATGGTTGACGATCAGCAGGTGCCAAGTGCTATCACGATGGTGCATCGCTGGCAATATCGCACCAATCGAGACTCTTTGATTCCTATCCAGAAGTTGATCCGTCAATTGGAAAGCCAGGGTGTGATCAGTAAGATCCGCTCACCTTTTAACAGCCCAATCTGGCCAGTGTGTAAGCCTAGTGATGAGTGGAGACTAACTGCAGACTATCGTGGCCTGAATGAAGTTACGCCACCACTGAGTGCTGCTGTGCCTAACATGCTAGAAATGCAATTTAAACTGGAGCCAAAGGCAGCTAAGTGGTATGCTACAATTGACATTGCTAATGCATTTTTCTCTATTCGTGTAGCAGCAGGGTGCGGGCTGCAGTTTGCTTTCACCTGGAGGGGCATCCAGTACAGGTGGAATCGCTTGCCCCAGGGGTGGAAACACAGTCCTACCATCTGCCATGGACTGATCTAGGCCACGCTGGAGCAAGGTAAATCTCCAGAACACTTGTAATATATTGATGACATCATCGTATGAGGCGACACAGCGAAAGAAGTCTTCGAAAAAGGTGAGAGAATAATTCAGATTCTTTTGGATGCCGATTTTGCCATAAAACGAAGCAAGGTTAAGGGACCTGCATGAGAGATCCATTTTTTAGGAATAAAATGGCAAGATGGCCGTCGTCAGATCCCAATGGATGTGATCAACAAAATTGCAGCAATGTCTCCACCTACTAATAAAAAGGAGACACAGACTTTCTTAGGTGTTGTAGGTTTTTGGAGAATGCATATTCCTGACTACAGCCACATATAACTATATGGGAATAAGTATAGTATGTACAGGAGTCTGCGCCATGATGTGTAACCAACGGTGTGCATGTGCAATGGTGTGACTACATAGACATCCATGCAGGAGTTTTTGAGTGTGTACATAATTTCTTTTTCCCCTCATCTCCAAACACGGTTTCCCAGCTACTTCATTTTCTCTCACAGACCTGCTGCAGGAAGTGTTTTGCAACAGGTTCAAAGCATACATTCATTTCCCTGGGAAACAGGTAGTGGAGATGTTGTTTCTGGAGTGGCAGTCTGTTCCCAGTGTGCAACAAACCAGTCGTAGTAACAGAGATGAGATATTCTTCATTTCAGAGTAGCACAAGTTTAGCTGCTAGACAGGCAGCATGCCAGTCACTGTATACCAAAACCTATCACTACGTTGACACCCTCAGGGCAGTGCTAAAGAGCCAATCAGTCACACATTTGCTTATTGGTTACACAATAATTTTAATACTATGCATGTTCACTGAGGAGGGGTCTCATGCTTGGTTGGCATCTTCAGTAGTGTGGGTGTGTTTTTTATGACTACAGTGAGCAAAGTTCATCTAACGGACACCCTCTTACAATGTCGAGATATATGTTAAACAACTCATCGCTCAGGCTTCCAGATGTCTAAGGTGAAAACAGCAGATTGACCCAAAACTGGTCAATTGCTGTCAGAATTCACATATCATTCTGTTAGCAGTCCCCCACACTATTCGTTCTTTAAATGGTAATGACTACATAAGGATGGGGGGAGAGAATCATTGTCAATGCCTTACAAGGTTCAGGGTGGAGAAGTATCTGGCTATCTCTGTTTGGCCACATATAATGCCCAGGGAAAAGAGTTTCTTATTTCTGGTAGGTACTGTCTGGCCCACTTTTGAATACTCTACAGGTGGAGGGAGCTGAGTGCCTGAATGCTGGTGTCTTCTTCCCATCTGTAGGGAGATTCCAGGACTTAGTGAAAGAGAAGTGCAGGAAAAGGGGAGGGAGCAATGCAGGTGACAAGGCTGTACTAGAGGGATTAAATATCCATGTGTGAGGAACTAAAAGTCTTGCTTTTGTGATAATTCTGCCCATCTTACAGGTGTGGAGGGTGTTTTGCTGATATCCAAAGAGGTACCCTGGTGAAACAAAGGTATGAACTTAACAGCAAAGTCTATACTCTTAAGAGGGCATTCTTTCATTTAACAGCACTGGCTATTATCTTCCATAACTGCTCCAAAGACTGGACGCTTGCCTTGTTTACATTTACACAATTATTGCTTATTCTTTTTAATTTGGGGAAAATTTTAACATACAGCGCATTTACAGTAAGAATAAACTTAGGGCTAGACCGAAGTTAGTTATTTCACGGTCTTTGCTGCCTTCTAGCGCCTTTTGACAGGACATGCAGTCTGTTTCGGCGGGGCTTCTGAGCGTTTTTTCATGTGCCCGCTGCTCGCCCTCTCCACGTTGGCCGCTCCTCTGAGAAGCACAACTAGTAGACACATAAGTAATTGATTCGTTTCTTACTTATGATACAACCATTAATTTCTAGTCAAACATAAGCTAAGCACCCTGCTTCTAGACAAGTTAATCTTCTGTCTCCAGCTTGTCATGCAAGAGGATCCAAAATTTGGAAGATGTCTCCTCCTTTTGTGGGTGGTTAGAAATCATTTATCATGTCAGTGGTTAATGATGGGTAAGTTCTTTGTACTTTAATCCCGGTACACATGAATTTAGCAGCTTCTCTTCACTGGAATAGAGTTTCCTGTTCTGGACATAGCCTTGGCCCTGTCTTTCCAAAGATGAGTAAGTAACATCCAGGAACGAAAACTCTCCACGCAAAAGCTGTAGGCAAGACCCAGGCATCTGTCTTGTCAGTATCTCCTTTCCTTTCTGTGTGGCGCTGTGGTTATCTCCTTCATGCCCAGAGTCAGAAGGAATCCAGAGGTTAGAGCTGCTGTTCCTTTTATGCCCAGCCGCAATACTCCCTTCTCCGATGGAGAGGCGATTTGAGGTGGAGTGCAGGTAAATTTCCCATTTAACGTGCCGGGCGGTTTATTTGTCCCGTAAAAATCAGTTCCTGAAAGAACGTGCAGTCGGACCGGTGCAGTTAATATTTTGACCACGAGGCGGCATCTTTAAACGTCTAAACGGAACTTGTAGAATGCGCATGCTGCCGCTCTGGCTGTGTCACCGCTGCCCTCACGTCGCCGATCTGGAGGGGTGCAGAGTTTGGAATTCAGGATCTTGGGGTACAGGGCTTTAGGGTGAGGTTTGGTGGTCCAGGGTTCGTATGTTCAGGAACTGGGGGTGCAGGAATTGGGGGTGCAGAGTTTGGGAGTTCAGGGGTTGGGGGACAGGGTTGAGGGGTGCAGAATTTCGGGGTGTATGGTTTGGGTTGCAGGGTTTTTGGCAGGAGGATCTGACTTGATTCTGGGCTGCTGGCTTTGGGACTGTAGGATCTGGGCTGCAGGATTTGGGATTTCTGGGTTTAGGGTAACAGGAATTTGGGGTGCAGCAATTTGGGGTGAAGAGTTTGGTAGGGCAGGATTTAGGGTTCAGGGTGCAGGGTAAAGGATCTGGGGACAGGCTTTGGGAGTGCATGCTTCAAGGGTTCATGGTTTAGGTTTGCAGGATATTGGAGTGTGGGATCTGGTGGTTCAGATTTCGAGCTGCAGGGTTTTGGGGTGCAGAGTTTGGAAATACAGGGATTGTGGGGCAGAATTTGGGGGTGCAGGGTTTAGTGTAGCAGGATCTTGGAGTACAGGGGTTTGGAGTGCAGGGTTTAGGGGTGCAGGGTTTGGAGGGGCAGGCTTGGGGGGCAGAATTTGGGGATGCAGTGTTTGGGGGAACTATTTGAGGTGCAGGGTTATAAGAGTGCAGGATTTTGGGGTTTGGTGTTCGGGGTGCAGGATATGTGGCAAGCAGCATCTGTGGTTTCAGGGTTTGAGGGTGCATTAGTTTTTGGGGGAAGTATCTGGGGATGTGGGATTTGGGGCTGCAGGGTTTGGGGAACAGTATTTTGGGTGCAGTATTTGGGGGTGCAGGATATTGGGGGGAAGGATTTGGGGATACAGCAGTTCGGGTTGGAGGGTTTGAACAGCAGGATCTTAGGGAACAGGGTTTGGGGTCCAGGGTTGGGGTGTCAAGGATAGGCGGGATTTGGGACTGCAGGGATTTAGGGTGGAGGGTTTAGGGGTGAAGGGTTTGTGGGGAAGGGTACAAAGGTACATTTTGGGTACAGGGCTTGAGGGTGCAGGTTTTGAGAGTGCAGGGTTTGGAGTGGTTAGAATTTGGATTTTCAGTGTTTTGGGGTGTATGATTTCAGGGTGCAGGGTTTGGGGACCAGAGTTTAGGATGCAGGTCTTGGGATTGCAGGATTTGGGGGACAGGATTTGGGGGAGAATGGTTTGGGGTGCTGGGTTGTTTGGGGGGGTGCAAGATTTGAGGGTGCAGGGCTTGGGGTGCAGGAGCTTGGTGTGCAGGGTCAGGGGAAGTTTTGGAGTACAGGATTTGGGTGTGCAGGGTTGGGGGCCAGGGTCCTGGTGTGCAGGGTTTTGGGTAGCAGTATCTTGGGGTGCAGGACTTGAGGGTGCAGGGTTTGGGGGTGTAATGTTTTGGGGGTACAGGGTGTTGGGGGAAGGATCTGGGGGTACAAGGTTTGGGGTTGCTGGGTTTGGGGGTTAAGGGATTTGGGGTTGTAGGTTTGGGGTTTTCAGGGCCTGGGGGTGCAGGGTTTTGAGGTGCAAGGTTTTGGGGCTCATTGTTTGGGGAGGGCAGGATTTGGGGGTGCAGAGTTTTGAGGTGCAGGGGTATTGAGAGAGAATCTGGGGGTGCAGGATTTTGGGGTGCAGTGTTTAGGGTAGCAGGATCTTGGGTTGCAGGGGTTTGGGGTGGAGGGTTTGTGGGGCAGGATTTTGTGTGCAGGGTTTGGGGAGCAGGACTGATGGATTTGGTCGTGCAAGGTTTTGGAATGCGTGGTTTGGGGGAGCAGAGTTCAGGGGTGCAGGATCATGGACTTAATGATTTGAGGGTGCAGAGTTGTAGAAGGCAGCATTTGGGGGTGCAATGTTTTTTGAGGCAGGATTTCGGGGTGCAGCATTTGGGGTTGCACATTTAGGACGTGCAGCGTTTTGGGGAAGTACTTAGGGTTGTGGATGCAGGTTTTGCATGTTCAGTATCTGGGCATGCAGGATTTTGGGGTGCAGGGTGTACAGGGAAGGATCTGATGGTGAAAGATTGAGGGGTGGAGGTTTTGGGGAATTTCAAGGAAAATGGGTTTGGGGTTGCAGGATTTGGGGAGGCAGAATGGGGTGTGCAAGGTTTGGGGTTTCAGAACCTGGGGGTACAGGGTTTGGGGTTGCAAGGATTGGGAGAGAGATTTTGGGTGCAGTATTTTGGGGGAAGGATCTGAGGCTGCAAGTTTGGGGGAGGACAGGGTTTGGAGGTTCAGGGTCTGGGTGTGCAGGCTTTTAAGGTGCAGGATTTGGGGTTGCCTGATTTGGGGGTGCGTGTGTGTGTCACAAACCCCATTGGACAGTGTGTGTGTTTCAAACCCCAGTGGACAGTGTGTGTGTCACAAACCCCATTTGACAGTGTGTGTTTCTAAAACCCCATTGGACAACATGTGTGTCTCAAATTCCATTGGACAATGTGTGTGTCACAAACCCTATTGGATTTCGTGTGCATCTCAAACTCCATTGGGCAGTGTGTGTGTCACAAACCCTGTTTGAGCGAAATAAGGACTCAGCAAAACATGTCGATTCAATGTGTATCACGCTAAAGCTACTTATTACAGAAACAAGTCTCCTTATGTATGTAACTATATTCTAATCTCGCGTCCATGCTCCAAGCATGGATTCATTAAATGAGTATCGTGGGCTATCCGGGCGCTGGAGTCTTACTGATGATACGTCCGATGATTGACGCCACGCCAGGACCCCGATGATTGTGGAACGCCCCTCTTTCTCACAGCAGATTCTGTTCTCAGCTTCTCGAAGTGGCCTTGAAATTCCTTTGAGCCTGACTAATTCAGCAACAGATCTTTATCTATGAAAACGCCTCCACAAAACCCCACTGGAGAGTGTGTGTGTCACATACCCCATTTGCTCGTGTGTGTGTCTCAAACCCCATTGGACAGGGTGTGTGTCGCAAACCACATTGGACAGTGTGTGTGTCACAAACACCGTAGGAGACCGTGTGTTTCACAAACGCCATTGGACAGTGTGTGTGTCAAAAAACCCGTTGGACAATGTATGTGTCCAAACCCCATTGGATAACGTGTGAATCTCAAAACCCACTGGACAGCGTGTGTGTCTAAAACTCCATTGGACAGTGTATATGTGTTAAACCCCATAGGACAGTGTGTGTGTCACAAATCCCATTGGACAGCGTGTGTGTGTCACAAACCCTATTGGACAGTGAGTGTGTCTCAAACCCCATTGGACAGTGAGTGTGTCTCAAACCCCATTGAACAGCGTGTGTGTCACAAACCCCATTGGACAGCGTGTGTGTGTCACAAACCCTATTGGACAGTGAGTATGTCTCAAACCCCATTGGACAGCGTGTGTGTCAGAAAACCCATTGGACAGTGTTTGTGTCAAGAAGCCCATTGGATACCGTGTGTATGTCAAACCCCATTGGACAGTGTGTGTGTCAAAAAACCCATTGGACAGTGTATGTGTCCAAACCCCATTGGATAGCGTGTGTGTCACAAACCCCATTGGACAGCGTGTGTGACTAGAACTCCATTGCACAGTGTGTGTGTCGCAAATCCCATTGGAAAGCATTTGTGTGTCACAAATGCGATTGGACAGCGTGTGTGTGTCAAACCCCTTTGGACAGCGTGTGTGTCTAAAACCCCATTGGACAGTGTGTGTGTCTCAAACCCCTTTGGACAGCGTGTGTGTCTCAAAGCTTATTGGACAGTGTGTGTTTCACAATCCCCATTGGAGAGTGTGTGTGTCACAATCGCCATTGGACAGCCTGTGTGTCTTTAAACCCATCGGACAGCGTGTGTGTCAATAACCCAACTGAAAAGCGTGTGTGTCACAAACCGCATTGGACAGCGTGTGTGTCACAAACAACATTGTACAGTGAGTGTCACAATCCTCTCTGGACAGTGTGTTTGTCTCAGACCCCTTTGTACCATATGTGAGTCACAAACCCCATTGGTCAGCGTGTGTGTCATAAGTTCTATTTGACAGCGTGTGTGTCACAAACCCCATTGGACAGCGTGTGTGCCACAAACCCCGTTGGACAGTTTGCGTGTCACAAACTGCATTGGACAGCATGTGTGTTTCACAAACGCCATTGGACAGCGTGTGTGTCTATAACTCCTTTGGACAGTGTGTGTGTCAAAAACCCCATTGCACAGTGTGTGTGTCTCAAACCCCATTTGACAGTGTGTGTGTCACAAACCCCATTGGACAGCGTGTGTGTAAAAAACCCCATTGGACAATGTGTGTGTCACAAACCCCATTGGGTAGTGTGTGTATCTCTAACCCCATTTATAGCGTTTGTGTCTCAAACCCCATTGGACAGCATGTCTGTCTCAAACCTCATTGGATAGCGTGTGTGTCTCAAACCCCAGTGGACAGCACGTGTGTCAAAATACCCATTGGAAAGTGTATGTGTCAAAAACCCCATTGGACAGTGTATGTGTCACAAACCCCATTGGAGGGCGTGTGTGTCACAAACCCAATTGGAGGACGTGTGTGTCTAAAACTCCATTGGATAGTGTGTGTGTCACAAACGCCATTGGAAAGTGTGTGTGTGTCACAAACGCCTTTGGACAGCATGTGTGTCTCAAACCCCTTTGGACAGTGTATGTGTCACAAACCCCATTGGACAGATTGTGTGTGTCAAACCCCCTTGGACAGCGTGTATGTCTCAAACCCCAGTGTACAGCGTGTGTGTCAAAAAACCCATTGGACAGTGTATGTGTCACAAACCCCATTGGAGGGTGTGTGTGTCACAAACCCCATTGGACAGCGTGTGTGACTAAAACTCCATTGCACAGTGTGTGTTTCACAAACCCCATTGGAAAGTGTGTGTTTGTACACACTGTCCAATGGAGTTTGAGACACACGCGCTGTCCAGTGGGGTTTTATAAAACTGGTTCGGTTACTAACATTTCCCCCCTTTGAAAATGCTTTTCTATTCTTAGACAATGCATTTTCACCTCAATCGATTTCTTCGGTTATTGATGGGTGTCGAGGGTTAAGATTGCGGGGTGACAATAAAACCCTGGCAGATGTATTGTTAACCCCCTCTTCCCCCCCACTTCCCCCTTTTGCCCCTCCCTCTCCCCCCTTTCCACTCAGGACAGGCGATTGGGAGGAAAAAAGAAGGACAGAGAGAAGAGAGTTGGAAAAAATTAAAGATGTTTTACTAATGCTACTAATAAGAATAGAGAAAATAATACAAAATATACAAAACCAATCTTGAAAGTCTCAGCAACTGCAGAGCCGGCACCCAAGCTCCTGGATTAGACTCCACAGCCAACCAGAGCTGGATTCAGTCTCTCACTAGGCCTCAGTTTGCAGGAAAGACTAGCAAGGTCCTCTCCTAATGTCGGCCATAAGAACAAGAAAAGGAAAAAGGGACGAGATCCTCGTCATCTCCCATTTTATATGAAGTATTCACGTGAATGGAATGTTATACACAGTTGGTCAGTTGTTTCTCGTCGCCCCTCTCGCGAGATGTCCATCCATGCTTATCAATAAGTTTGCATTCCATTGCTAGGTTTTACCAAAACATGTGTCTGGTTCTCCAGGAAAATGCAGTTAATATGAAGGCTTTAGCTGACAGGCAAAATTCACTGAAAGAGAAACTTGTTTTTAACAAAACCAGGACATTCCATCCTGTCGCGGTTGAGACGGACAAGCGACATGGACCAAATTCTTTCAAGATGAAAGTAATAGATGCCATTTATTGCTACAAGTGCATTTTTATACAATTCTGCCAGTTCATGTGTCTTTTCACTATTGGTTACAAGTTACAGCACTAACATCTCATTGGTTAAACTTGCTATCATCCATGTTATTCTTCTATCCCCTTCTCTCTCACAGGTACATCTCCATATCTCCGGATACTCCTTTACTCCCATCCTCCTCAAGGGTAAATCTTAATATCTCAAGGCTGATCTCTACTCTCATATTTTCTGTCAAGGATTCCACAGACCCGCTGCAGTTTCCCACAATTCCCCCTTTTTGTATTTGTGCTAAAAATGCTGCCCTCATTGTCCGCTGCAGGGCCCTTTGCAGCAGAGAAATCATGCATGGCAACATTAGTAACACAAACACAACAATCATCAAAATGATCAGTCCTGTTTTCACTACTGATAACAACCATCCTAAAAACTCTCAACCACTAAGCAATTTATTTAACAAATCCCATCAAAATCTTCACACCCATGTCCTTGAGCTAATAACAAAAATCTATCGTGGCTCTACTCTGCCCTGTGGCGTGTCTTACAGAATCTACATCTAACAAAAGTCCACTTAAAGCCTTTTAAGTTCTGTTAGTTTGCTTCACTAGCCAGCATCCTAATTTTCTAAAATATTTAAAGCTTTTAGCTGTGCCAACACCAGATACAAGAGATCCTAAAACCCTTAACCTTGATCCCCAAAAATCTACATTATCATCACATTTTGACTCATATACACGCAAAAGCTGTTTTTCTCATCTTGCTCTTCTGTGATCTATTATCATAGATACATTGGGCGTTAAGAGAGTTAATAGTCCCAAAATACACAGTCCTCCAACAGCATTAGAAGGAATTCTTGGTCAGGCTCTATCTCCACAGATCAAGAATACACCATACAGGAGGTTTTGGGGTCGCTGTTCCCACATTATCAAATGACAACCCTTGGATTCTTCTGCAAGGCATTACACCATCGAGTTTCATTTCTATAGTCACCAATGGTAGCGTTAACATTTTGCAGTCTTATCCATTCATGCTTTAGCATATTGTCCTGGCACTTTTCACAAACCAGCTGGATACAAGCGTTCATGGGCACAGATCCCAGCAATTCCAGTTCCTGTGGTTCAATGTCTATTTCCGGGAGACAGTTAATCCAAAGTGCCATGTTGGTATTATTACAGTTTGTTGCAATGCCTCTGCATCGACCACTATTTGAAACAATTGTGTGATGCTGCTGTAGTCATCAAGGGGGATGCCAACCAAGCATGTGTGGAACGGGTTTTCCAGAGATACCATAGCTAGGCATATGGAATCCTGGTCAGTCATGTTGGCTAAAGTACTCCACATGTTAGTCTTTGTCTGTGCGGGCATCCAAAACACAGCAGCTGCAACAATCATTGTCAGGAAGATAGCACAGGTTTCACGTTTCGTGCCAGCAACCATTGCAGCCCTTGATCTGTAAAGACACAAGCAGAACCTCTCCCCCAGGTTATCAACTGATGTGGCCTTTTCCATTGACTAGTGATTTGACCATAACTAATGTAGGTTCCTTCTGATTTAGCATGATTTTGGGTAATACTTGCAAAGTATTTCATCACATACAATGCTTTTGACAATTGGTTTTGTGGTGTTTTCCCTACTTCTCCCCCCTTTTTGTTTTAAAAAAGAACAAAACCAAAACAAAAAAACACAGTTCAGAAGGAGATATGTGCATTGAACCTTGACTACGTATTCAGAATCACAAATCAAATTTAGAGGTTCCTCCTTAAAAAGCTCTAAGTAATTTAAAGCTGTGCCAAGTTCTGCTAATTGGGTTGAACTTTCAATAATTTTTACAGAATGATTCCAATTGTTATCTCCACACCAAACCACTACAACTTTATGAGACTTCCCAGAACCATTGACAAAAACTTTGCAAGTATGTAGGATCAGACCAAATACAAGTATGGCCTATGGCCTGATGTTAAAGACTTGCAGGTTCTGCAGCAATTTACATTTTACATTTATGCATGCCAAAAGCTGTGGTGTTAAGAAAACCAGCTAGTGCAATTTACAAAGACATAGATTACAAATAAAAAAATCAGAATTAAATTTCACAAATGGTACATATATGACAAAAGGATCATGGCCTATTGAAACTTAAAATCATTCCCTGCTTTTCTGGATCAGAGTAACAAGTGGTATATCAGTCTGCTAGCAATCTCATCATACTGTCTCACAATATCCACAGGTTGTTTCTATGTTGTAGCCATAAATAGACAAATCTGCAAGTCCAATCAAATACAGTCAACCTGTAAGGTTGTCATAAATTTATTCCTCAAAGTTTCCAACTCCATTTTGGCTGTCATATTTATTGGATATTGTTTTCCCTTACCAGATCGAAGTCCTGTTTCAGATCAATCAGTGTAGTGTTTGCTTTATCGATACATTGGCTGTTAATACTAGTAGAAATACAGCATTTGATATTTCCTTGGAGATTTCTCACTTGCACAAGCAGATCTGCGCCATCCCAGCAGCTTCTTGTAGGCCATGCAACTAAACAGAATTCTCAGAAAACGTTATTTGAGCTTACAATTTACTTAACAAATCCTAACCTAAGAGAGGTATAGGACTTTCTGGCAACTATAAGAATTCATGTATTAAAACTTTGTTCCAAATTTGGCATTCCATTGGTCTCAAAAAATGGCCTTTCTTTTGTTCTCTCCCATGACCTCAAAAACTAGCATGGTGAATTTACTAAGAAGTCTCTTACAAGTAATTACCACAGAATAAGTCTATCAAAAAATTTTTGGTTTAGTTTTCCAGTTTCATTAGAACTATGGGTCTGCTAAGGATGCCTTTAAACTTCACCCTCGGACTGCTCCAGTCAGTATTACAGTGCTCTAGCAGTAACATTGCTTGGGGGAGGGGTGCGGGGGGGAATAAAACTTCCCTCTCGCCCCCATCTGAGATGGCAAGACGTCCAGCCCAGAATGAAAACACATCAGGTTGAACTCCACATCAAACCAATCTAGCTCCACTCCACACCCAAATCAGTACCACTCTGACCCAGAGAAGCACTGAACACTGTGACCCCCCAAAGCTGACCAGTATGAAAAGACTGACTTCAGCAAGGAGGTAAAATTATGAGCTCTTTTCCCCAGATGTGCCAAAAACTAGGAAACAAGACAGAAGCAAAAATAAACACCAACAACCCCTGATTCAAAGCCGAAAAACAACACAGTGCCACAACAAAAATGGATGACAATACTTCAGGGAAAAAAAAGGACAGAGCGGGGGGAGTAAAGCCCCCCTTTCTCCGCTTAGCAGCAGGAAAACAGGTTTCTCCATTTTTTTTCGTTCTCTTCTTCCTGCAGTTCAGATATAGCCAAGGTCACGCAGCCGGTACGAGGTGGGAGGCTCTGGTAAACTCCTCAGTTACAGTGAGCTGCACATAGGCCTGGAATATTTTGCTGTTTTGTTTTCCCATTTCATTTCAACCATAATATACTTTATATGCAATTTCAAGTAGCTCAGCAATAGTTACATTCCTTAGCTCCATTTACCTGTTACAATTTAGAGATGTCAAAAAACAGTGTAAACCAGTATAATAAACATAAATCCATTATTCTGTTTTCCTAAATCTAAATCAGTTAATATTCTAGCAACTTTTAAATACAATCTCTTCAAATTCACAGCTATCATAGCATTTTAACAATTTAAATGCTTTTCTAACAATATAAGCAATCATTCTAATGTGTAAGGATGCATCCTAAGGGGGAGCAAGGTGGAATTTTAGCAGTGGAACCGGTTCCCATTTTGTAATTATCTCCCCAAACAAGATTCTTTTGGTACCAAATATGAGTATGCAAACTAAAATACTGAGCTCAGATATGAAAACCATATACCAAGTTCAAATATGTAGATGGATCACAGTTACACCAATATAAGACAATATCTCAATTTTTTATATTGCACCTTTGGGCCGCCTACTGCTCAGCCAGGTGGAGGTACCTCTGGGTCTCCCTGACAAAAAAGGTCAGTTGCGCGCTGAAACCCATCCGCACCCGTCAAGCCGGACTGGGCAAGGCCTTTTTGTGTTTTGTTTTGTTTTGTTTTTGTTTTAGTGTCTCATCTGGTGCGCTACAGCTGCCATTCCAAAACCAGGATTCTTTACATGATGTGCATACGGAAAAACCAAATCCAGCACACCGAGAGGAGACACAGCCTGTCACAGAGCTGCGCAAGTCTGAATGCCGGAATAAAGCTAGCATGCTAGAGAAAAAAAAAATAACAGCTACTACACACAAAATTTACCATCACATTCATGCAGTAAAGAACTAAATTACTCATGTTCTTCTGTATTATCACAAAACGCACATTTTGAGTCAATGAATTCTCATGATTTAACAGACTGTGAACTTATCATACCATATAACAAAGACCTACCAAAATTGCAACATGCGTAAACCGATACCCACAAAGAAAACAGGTTAATGAGGAAAGCATCTTGCAGACTTTAGCAAGTTTACTGTGACCTGTGTGTTATCAGTTAACTCTCTCTCAGCTTGTTGACGTTCAAATCCTTCCAGCTGTAAAACTGTCTGTAATGATCTAATGATCTCTTGGAGAGATTTATTTTGTCCTGCTCTTCTCACCTTAAAACCAACATTAATTGTAACAAAATTCTATTCTCCAGACACTTTTACCAATCATTTAACGTAAACAGCACCGAACACTGATTTCAATATTTAACAAGATATTCCTTCCTTATAATTCTGAGTGCTTTCCTAAGTTTTAAAACACCTCCCAATACTGATTTTTAGGAACACAACTGAAAACAATTATTCCTGACCCCATCTTGCAAGTAAAAACCTTGAGAAGGGGGAGGGAGGGAGGGGTGCTGCTTGCAGCATGACTGGGAAAAGTAGGGAGAGAGTTTTACAGCGCACTTAAAACAACTAGTAAAACAATTAACTCACATTCCTAACAAGCTGCTTGATTTTTCAGAGAGGCAATACACAGAAATGCATAATATGTACTGTAAAACTCACAGATAGTAAACATGAGCATTCTCTACTGCTAATTTCAACACCAATGCTTCCTTAGCTTGTAAGTTTTCAACCTGCTTATTGATAGCCTCTTGAAGATGGTCAATAAATTGCATGTAATTCTCACTGGGACCCCGATTAACAGTTGTAAATGATTTGGCCGCACTGCTGGTCCCAGGCACCCCCATCACAGCTTGATATGTGAGGTCTGTTGACTGCTTCAGGATTTCAGAAAGTTATCGTGCCTGTATAGTGTCTCTTCCAGAAACGCAGAGGGTCCCGTGGTTTAACTGTAATCGAAACTGGGGGTAAATCCCAGCTTTTTGGTAAGTTCGGTTTATGCTCTGAAACTCTACCCTCACCCTCAGGAATTCAGTGTGGGAGGGAGGCGGGGGCAGGTTGGAGGGCCCCAAATCTGTAGGAATTACGTTATTTGACTCGATCTGGCTCACCACGGGTGGGTCCTCCCCACCTAAATCTCCAGGCAAGGGGGGATAGGAAAAAAAATGTCCTTTTTTTTTTTTTTTTTTTCCGTGACTGATAGCGGCGGGGCAGAGGGTTGAACTGTGATTAATGGCGGTGACGCAGACGGTGGAACCGCGGTTGATGATGGTAGAGGAGAGACTCGAGGAGAGACTCGAGCCGCGATCGATGACAGCGGAGCGGTCGGCCGAACGCACCGCTCCGACTGGTGCTCCGACTGGTTCTCTGAGGGCCCCTCCCGAGACCATAACGCTGTTTTTTTCATGTGAGTCTTTCATAGCTTTTAACAGATCTCGGGGCCACATATATGTATATGACTCTTTCACAGTTTTTTTCTGATCTCGGGGCCACACATACGTATGCTCCTCCTTTATTCCTTTTAACTTTCCAAGAAAGTGCCGCGGATCCTTGTCCGTGTCAGATAATATGGACTTGGGCAGTTTTAACGAATCTTTAGTAACAGGGGGGATCGGAGTAGTACTTAATCTTGCTTTTTTCTCTGAATCTGGCCCAGAAGAGCCAAGAAGACCATCCCCCTCAGCCGCCTCTGCCTGTTGCTGTTTTAACTCTTTCAGAGTATCTAATAATAAGCACCACGTCGTTAACAGTTCAGTTGCTTCCTTGGACCCTTGGGTAGCACTATCAAACAATTTATCTCCCAAGTCCATCCATTGTGACACACTAAATGCTGTCACAGGATTAACCTCTAAACCTTGTGCTTTGCCCCATAGTAACATTTTTCTTAAAGTCAGTTCCGGAAGGCTAACACCCTGCTTCTTCAGAAGCAGCTTCCATGTAGATAATATAGTACCCTCTTCTTTAGATAAGTTTCCCCCCATGTTCCCGGTAGCTCACCTCCTCCTTCGCGAGGTGTCTTTTCAATCGATCCGGATCTTCGGCAGCTCTCCTGGGCTGTTCTTATCAGCTGTACCGGGCTCTGTCTCCACAGCTCTTCGGCTGTTCACAGCTTTTCGCTGTCACTTTGTTAGGCGAGATCCTCTTCAGGTAGGATCACGTCGGGGTCACCACATGTCGCGGTTGAGACGGACAAGCGACATGGACCAAATTCTTTCAAGATGAAAGTAATAGATGCCATTTATTGCTACAAGTGCATTTTTATACAATTCTGCCAGTTCATGTGTCTTTTCACTATTGGTTACAAGTTACAGCACTAACATCTCATTGGTTAAACTTGCTATCATCCATGTTATTCTTCTATCTCCTTCTCTCTCACGGGTACATCTCCATATCTCCGGATACTCCTTTACTCCCATCCTCCTCAAGGGTAAATCTTAATATCTCAAGGCTGATCTCTACTCTCATATTTTCTGTCAAGGATTCCACAGACCCGCTGCAGTTTCCCACACCACCCCTTATAATATGCCATTCACTGAATACCTAAACCTTATCAATACAATCTATCAACACAATCTAATTAATCACTACTACTATATATATATACATATGTACATATATACACAGGAGTAATTAATCAGTGGACCATCCTTTGAAAAGTTCATTAAGTTCATTTTGTCACAACAGTCTCCCAGGGCAGGAAAAATGGTACAAGTGCATTTCATGACCACTGTTTGTGGGTTAAAGACATCAACTTCGAAGAAGTTGTTAGGCGCCACTCGAAGAAGACTAGCTCTGGTTTCATCATCACTGTCTTGATCTGAAAGACACTTATTAAATACTGTTAATAACAAAAGCAGGGGCAAGGAAAACCTCCATTCTCTGTTGGACTTTGAGGGAAATATAGTTAACAAAGATGAGGAGAAAGCTGAAGTACTTAATACCTACTTTGCCTCAGTTTTCACCAGAAAGACAGGTGGCCCTCAGGACAACCGGCCTCTGGAGGTGGTTGACAGAGATAGGAAGCCAAATTAGGCCCCTTGTATTCCAGGAGGAAATAGTTGGTGACTTACTGAGCCATCTGGATCCTCACAAGTCTATGGGACCAGATGGGATCCATCCTAGGGTGATGAGGGAGCTAGCAGAAGAACTTGCCAAGCCGCTCTCCATCATCTTCCAACAGTCCTGGCTCACTGGGGAGGTCCCATATGATTGGAAATTGGCCAATGTTCCCCCAGTCCACAAAAAGGGCTGCAAAGCTGACCCTGGTAACTACAGGCCTGTCAGCCTGACCTCGGTGCCTGGCAGGGTTATGGAGCAGATCATCCTGAATGGAATCACACAGCACCTTCAGGATGGACAAGGGATCAGACCCAGCCAGCATGGGTTTAGGAGGGGCAGGTCCTGTTTAACATCTTTATTGACGATTTAGATGAGGGGATTGAGACCATCATCAGCAAATTTGCTGATGACACCAAGTTGGGAGGGTGTGTCAACCTGCTGGAAGGCAGGAGGGCTCTGCAGAGGGATCTGGATAGACTGGAAAAGTGGGCTGATTCCAATGGGATGAAGTTCAATAAGGCCAAGTGCCAGGTGCTGCACTTTGGTCACAACAACCCCCTGCAGCGCTACAGGCTGGGCGCGGAGTGGCTGGAGAGCAGTCAGTCAGAAAGGGACCTGGGGGTACTAATTGACAGGAAGCTCAACATGAGCCAACAGTGTGCCCAGGTGGCCAAGAAGGCCAACGGTATCCTGTCCTGTATCAAAAATAGCGTGGTCAGCAAGACAAGGGAAGTGATCCTTCCCCTGTACTCTGCATTGGTGAGGCCACACCTGGAGGATTGTGTTCAGTTCTGGGCCCCTCAGTTCAGGAAAGACATTGAAGTGCTGGAGCGGGTCCAGAGAAGAGCAACACGACTGGTGAAGGGACTTGAGCACAAGACCTATGGGGAGAGGCTGAGGGAGCTGGGCTTGTTTAGTCTGGAGAAGAGGAGGCTTAGAGGTGACCTCATCACTCTCTATAACTACCTGAAGGGAAGTTATAGCCAGGTGGGGATTGGTCTCTTCTCCCAGGCAGTCAGCAATAGGACAAGGGGGCATGGGCTTAAACTCTGCCAGGGGAAATTTAGGCTGGATATTAGGAAGAAATTCTTTAGAGAGAGAGTGGTCAGGCATTGGAACGGCCTGCCCAGGGAGGTGGTGGACTCGCCGTCCCTGGAGGTTTTTAAAGTGAGGTTGGACATGGCACTTAGTGCCATGATCTAGTAAACAGACTAGAGTTGGACCAAGGGTTGGACTCAATGATCTCTGAGGTCTTTTCCAACCCAGTCGATTCTGTGATTCTGTGTGATTCTGTTTATTTCTGGTAAGGTCGTAGATATCATTCCCCACTGTACTGGGTCTTCGGCTGATTTTTGGGATGGGAAGGCAAGCAGTGATGCTACTGGCATTTTGGGTCAGTGCAAAGTCTCGAATTAGTCCTATCATCAGATTCTCTGCCTGATTCTGTACACTCTGCACTACTTGTGGCATCTTTACATCTTCACCATCTCCTATAACTCTTCGTGACCTACTCAATTGTTCCCCAGCAACTTTGTAGAGTAGAGTGGCACTTTCTTCCTCAGACACCACATGTGTTCCTCTTTTAAGGGGTACTTCCTCGAGAGCAAGCAATCTAAGTATATATGCTACCAAGAACACGATACGATAACAAAAATTAGACATCCTGCGGTGTAATCTTAAGCGTGGTAGGACCTAGGATATGTGATGACCACGCTCTTGGAACCTTCTTCACACGGGTGTAATGTATCCAGGAGTCTACTCCGGCAACTTTAACTGCGGTAAACGTGGTCAAGAGTACTTGGTAGGGTCCGTCCCAACGTTCTCTCAAAGGCTCTTCGTTCCAGTTTTTCACATATATAGTGTCCCCAGGTTCTATATTATGTACTGGATTTTCAAGTGCCAGTGGTCAACTCCACACTAATGCAGATCGGAGTTGATTCAGTGTCCTGCCAAGAAACAACACGTAATTGTACAAGTCCTGATTACCCTTTATGTGGACCTCTGGATTTGGGTTTGGTGCTTCATAGGGTTTGCCATACAGAATTTCGTACGGACTTACTGACATTCCACTCTTAGGTTTTATCCTGATACACAACAATGCTATTGGTAAGGCCTGTGGCCATTGAATCTTTGCCTCCTGACAGACCTTACTAAGTTGTCTTTTTAAAGTTTGGTTCATTTTCTCTACCTGTCCACTGGACTGGGGCCTCCAGGGAGTATGCAGATCCCACTGAATCCCTAAACATCTGCTAACCTCCTTTACCAGTTGTGCCACAAAATGGGGCCCCCTATTGGATGATATTCCTATTGGTACCCCAAATCTAGGGATTATTTCTTTTAATAACCATTTCACAGTTTCTTTTGCTTGGTTGGTGCGACAAGGGAAGGCTTCTGGCCATCCAGAAAAGGTATCCACCACAACGAGTAGATATCTATATCCACGAGTTCTGGGGAGTTCCGCGTAATCTATTTGCCAACAATCCCCAGGTTGCATGCCTGTCTTAATTTTCCCATTTCTATTTTTCTTTTTACTAGAGTATTATTTTTCAAGCAAAATTCACACTTAGCTGTAATAGACTTTGCCATTGTTAACATCTGGACCGAGATAATTTGTTTTCTTTAGATAAGTTACCAATGCTTCTGCACCCCAGTGACACTTCTGGTGTTCCGTCTGAAGTATTTTTTCCCATTCAAAGGCAAATAGCTTTTTGCTTTCATGGTCAAGGGGTATGCAGAAGAAGGCATCTTTTAGATCAAGTACAGTAAACCATTTATATTTCTCTTTCACAGATGCTAACAAGGTATATGGATTTGCAACTACCAGATAAATGTCCTTAGTGATCTGGTTTACAGCCCGCAAATCTTGGACTAATCGATAACTACCATCAGGTTTCTTTACTGGAAAAATTGGAGTATTATATTCTGATTCACATTCCTCTAGAATACCATATTTCAAGAATTTTTCAATTAGAGGTACTATTCCTAACCTAGCTTCTAGTTTCAGTGGGTACTGCCTCAACTGTACTGCCTTGGCATCTTCCTTCAGTTCCACTTTTACAGGCTGGGCTGTTTTTGATTTCCCAGGTATGTCAGTCTCCCATACCATAGGAATCACAGCCTCCTCCACTGACTACCAGGCTTTCTTTTAATAACAGAATTTGTCCTACCTTAGATTCTGGAATCTTCATTACCAGGTTTCCATCCTCAAATGTTATTACGGCATCCAATTTGGTCAATAAATCCCGTCCTAAAAGGGAAACTGGACAGTCTGGAACATATAAGAACTTGTGGGTTAGTTCCTTTTCTCCAAAACACAAATCCAAGGGTTGTAGGAATGGCCATACTTCCTCCTTCCCTGTGGCACCAACAGTTGTTGTAGCTCTGTGACCTACCGTCCCCTGTAAGGAATTCAGTACAGACTAAGTAGCCCCTGTGTCTACTAAAAATTTTACATCCGGTTTTGGCAGCTTCTTTTAATCTTTCTAAAAGGCCGAGGGAGACTCATTCTTTTCCTGCATCACATTATACAATTTTGACCAATTCATTTGCTTCGGCATGGCAGTTTGAACGCCAATCAATAACCAATCCTGATACCTCCGGAGACGGCATAACCCGCCTCCCGTATTATAATTCCATCGGGGATCTTCTTTTGGAAAATTTTCATCAACATTACCGCTCACTGTCCCATTCCGAATATCCTCCCTTACTTTCTCTCTTGCTACCCGTATAACCATATCTTTTTCTGTAGAGTCCATTAATGCGTCAAGAATCACTTGCAAATCGTCCCAGCCAGGATTCTGCATTTTAATTATCATTTTAATTACCCTTGCAACCTTGTCCGGGTTTTCTCCGTAAGGACCAGCTGATTGTTTCCAGATTACTAAATCCTCTGACGAAAACGGAACTTTTACATAGACTGGTTCCCCCCCACACCTACTGCCTGCCGCAGGGGTGCTATTACGTTTGATGATCCCCCCCCACCGCTTCATCCCCCGCGGGCGGCGAGCCCGGAGGAGAGGAGCTGCCTCAGCTCTAGCAGTCTAGCAGCCGCCGCTCCCCCCCCCCACCTTTTTCATCGCTTTAGCAGACAGTCAGCTTTTCACCTTTTTTTTTTTTTTTTTTTTTTTTTTTCTCCGCAATTTATCAAGGAGAAGCTGCCGGGCACAGGTGTAGGCTCCTTTTGCCCTTTTCTCTCTCCATTTAATTCCTGCGATTATAAACTTTATATGTAATTCTAATTAGCTGAACAATAGTTACATCTCTCAGCTCCTACCTTTTGTATCTTCTTACAGATGTCAATAAACAGCATATTAAGCATCAATCCCTGACATTAATTTTAGATCCAAATCAGTCTATCCACAGAACAACACTAACTGCAATACAGCTAACTCAATTTACTTTCATGTGTACAGATGCATCTGAAGGGGGAGCAAGGTGGCACTTTAGTAACGGAACCGGTTCTTATTTTGTAATTATTTCCCCAAACAAATTCTTTTGGTACCAAATATAAACATAAAACCTAAAATACTGAGCTCAGACACCCAAACGAATACCGAGTTCAAATATGCAAACAGGTCACAATTACACTTCTTTTTATGCATAAACTGTCCAAACCCAGCCTCCTTCTAATGTTTCAGAAAGCAATTTGACGGCGATACGTTTGAATTGGACATATCAACACAGAAGGATACAGATAAGTAACACAGAAAGATAACACAGGTAACTTTACCAGAACAACAGTAAACAGGATCAAATCACCGGTTTCAACAGTAAATACAGATTAAATCACCAGAACTACAGACCAGGTGCTGAGCAGCACAAATAACCAGACCAGGTGCACGCAAATAACCAGACCAGGTGCTGAGCCTGCGGCACAAATAACCAGACCAGATGCTGAGCCTGCAGAGGTTTCCCTCTGTCTGACGGACGGCTGCCTAGGCAATACCCCGGGAGCTCCCTGCCCAACCGAGCGTGGCTTTCGCCGCGTCTGACCGGCAGGCTACCAGATGCCTGACCAGCAGGATACCAGACCAGGTGGGTACCCAATAATCCAGATAAAGCACCTTCTTACCAGTCAGAGGTCCGTCGTGAGCAGCAGAGGGTCGGTCGCGTCCGATGAACTCCCCAAGAATACCTCGGTGTTAGCCGGAGCAGGATCGAGACGCGACCCGCCTCAGCAGCCCACGAGGTGCCATCTAGGACACATAACCACGGGCGTAGTTATATGCGGTGCTATATTTCAGGGCTGGGAAAACAGGGGTTCGCACCCAAAGCTGGCTTCGCAGGTCAGTTTAAGTTACACAGTATTTATACAGTCCATTCACATACATATTCATATATTCATTAAGATACGTAGCGGTTACTCAGTATTGATTACAACATCGATTACAACATCTTGGAACTATTTAGATCATGTGCAGTGTCCTCACTCTATGCGTATTTAGGCTGATAAAAGCTAGGTTGTTAAGATAAGAGTATACTCGAACACGATATGCTTGAACATCCTCTCAGGGACAGCTTACAAAACTGATTCATCCTTTCAGGAACATTTTGTAAAACTGGTTCGGTTACTAACACAAAGGGGTTTGAGACACACACTGTCCAACAGTGCTTGTGACACACACACGCTTTCCAATGGGGTTTGTGACACAGACACTGTGCAATGGAGTTTTAGTCACATACGCTGTCCAATGGGGTTTGTGACACACACGCCCTCCAATGGGGTTTGTGACACATATACTGTCCAATGGGTTTTTTGACACAAACGCTGTCCAATGGGGTTTTACATTCCCATGCTATCCAATGGGGTTCGTGACACACACACTGTCCAATGGGGTTTGTGAAACACACGGTCTCCTATGGTGTTTGTGACACACACACTGTCCAAAGGGGATTGTGACACACGCACTGTCCAATGGGGTTTGAGAAACACATGGTCTCCTACGGTGTTTGTGACACACACACTGTCCAAAGGGGTTTGTTACACACACACTGTCCAATGGGGTTTGAGATACACACGGTATCCAATGGGGTTTATGACACACACACTGTCCAAAGGGGTTTGTGAAACGAACGCTGTCCAACAGGGTGTGTGAAACACACACTATCCAATTGGGTTTGAGACACACAGGCTGTCCACAGGGCTTTGTGAAACACACACTGTTTAATGGGTTTTGTGTCACACACGCTGTCCAATGGGGTTTGAGATACACACGGTATCCAATGGGATTTATGACACACACACTGTCCAATGGGGTTTGTGAAACGTACGCTGTCCAAAAGGGTTTGAGACACAAACACGCTTTCGAATGGGGTTTGTGACACCCACAATCTCTAACAGAGTTTTAGTCACACACGCTTTCCAATGGGGTTTGTGACACACACACACACCCTCCAATGGGAGTGTTACACACACACTGTTCCATGGGCTTTGTGACACACATGCTGTCCAATGGGGTTTGTGTAACACACATGCGGTCCAATGGGGTTTGTGACAAACAAAGGCTGTCCAATGGGGTTTTTGAAACACACGCTGTCCAATGGGGTTTTTGAAATTCACGCTCTCCTACGCTGTTTGTGACACACGCACTGTCCAGTGGGGTTTGTGACACACACACTGTCCAGAGGGCTTTGTGAGACACGCACTGTTTAATGGGTTTTGTGACACACACATTGTCCAATGGGGTATTGATACACACGCAGGTCAATGGGGTTTGTGACGCACACACTGTCCAATGGGGCTTGAGACACACACGCGGTCCAATGAGGTGTGTGACACACATCCTGTCCCATGGGGCTTGAGACGCACACGTTGTCCAATGCGGTTTGTGACTCACACGTTCCCCAATGGGTTTTGTGACACACACACTGTCCAATGGGATTTGTGAGACACACAGTGTCCAAAGGGGTTTGTGACACACACGTTGCCCAATGGGTTTTGTGACACACACACTGTCCAATGGGATTTGTGAGACACACAGTGTCCAAAGGGGTTTGTGACACACACGTTGCCCAATGGGTTTTGTGACACACACACTGTCCAATTGGGTTTGTGACACTCACACTGTCCAAAGGGTTTTGTGACACACACCCTCCAGTGGGGTTTGTGACACACACACTGTCCAATGGCGTTTGACATTCACATGCTCTCCTACGGTGTTTGTGACACACACAGTGTCAAATGGGGTTTGTGACACACACGCTATTCGGTGGGGTTTTTGAGACATACTCTGTCCAATGGAATTTGTGACACACACACTGTCCAATGAGGTTTGAGACACACACGCTATCCAATGGGGTTTTTGACACACACACTGTCTAGTGGTGTTTGAAACGAACACTCTGTCCAAGGGAATTTGTGACACACACACTGTCCAATGGGGTTTGTGAAACGCACGCTGTCCAATGGGGTTTGTGACACACACTGTCCAACTGGGTTTGTGACACACATGCTGTCAAATGGGGTTTGTGACACACACACGCTGTCCACTGGTGTTTGTGACACACACACTGTCCATGGGGTTTGAGAAACACACGATGTCCACTGGGGTTTGAGATACGCACTGTCCAATGTGGTTTGCGACACACACGCTGTCCAAAAGAGTTTGTGAAACACACGCTGTCCAATGGGGTTTGTGATACACACGGTTTCCAATAGGGTTTGTGACACACACGCTGTCCGATGGGGTTTTTGAGACATACTGTGTCCAATGGAATTTGTGACACACACACTGTCCAATGGGCTTTGTGACATACACACACTGTCTAATAGGGTTTGTGACACACACACTGTCAAAAGGGGTTTGAGACACACTAGCTGTCCAATGGCGTTTGTGACACACACAAGCTTGCCAGTGTTGTTTGTGACAGACACAATGTCCAATTGAGTTTTAGACACACACGCTGTCCGGTGGGGTTCTCACACACACGCTGTCCAATGGGGTTTGTAACACACACACTGTCTAATACGGTTTGAGACACACACACACACTGTCCAATGGGGTTTGTGAAACACACGCTGTGCAGTGGGCTTTATGACACACACTCTGTCCAATGGAATTTGTGACACACACACTGTCCAATCAGGTTTGAGGCACACACGATATCCAAAGTGGTTTGGAACACACGCACTGTCACATGGGTTTTTTGTCACACACGCCCTCCAATGGGGTTTGAGGCACACACACTGTCCAATGGGATTTGTGACACACACACTGTCCTATGGGGTTTGTGAAACACACACTGACTAATGGGGTTTAAGACAGACACACTGTTCCATGGGATTTGAGACACATCCACTCTCCAATAGGGTTTGTGACACACACACGCTGTCCAATGGGCTTTGTGACACACACATTGTCCAATGGGGTTATAACATACACACTATCCAATGGAGTTTTAGACACACACGCTGTTCAATGAGGTTTGAAATACACATGCTATCCAATGGGGTTTGTGACACACACACTCTCTCCAAAGGGGTTTGTAATACACACGCTATCCAATGGGGTTTGTGACACACACACTCTCTCCAATGGGGTTTGGAACACACACACGCTGTCCAATGGGGTTTGTGACACACACACTGTCCAACGGGGTTTGTGACACACACAATGTCCAAAGGGGTTTGTGACACACACGTTGCCCAATGGGTTTTGTGACACAGATGCTGTCCAATCGGGTTTGAGTCACACACGCTATTCAAAGGGGTTTGGAACACACATACTGTCACATGGGTTTTATCGACACACACGCCCTCCAATGGTGTTTGTGACACACACACTCTGTCCAATGGGGTTTCTTACACACACACACTGTCCAATGCTGTTTGTGACACACACTCTGTCCAATGGAATTTTTGAGACACACACTGTCCAATGGCGTTTAAGACACACACGGTATCCAGTGGGGTTTGTGACACACACACTGTTCAATGAGGTTTGTAACACACACGCTGTCCAATGAGGTTTGTGACACACATCCTGTTCAATGGGTTTTGTGGCACACACGCTGTCCAATGGGGTTCGTGACAGACACGCTGTCCAATGGGGTTTAAGACACACACACTGTTCAGTGGGGTTTGAGACACACACACTGTCCAATGGGGTTTTGTGACATACTCTGTCCAATGGGATTTGACATTCACATGCTATCCAATGGGGTTCGTAGACAGACACAATGTCCAATGGGGTTTGAGACACACACGCTGTCCAATGGGATTTTTGACACACACACGCTGTCCAATGGGTTTTTTTTAAACACACAATGTCTGAAGCGGTTTTTGAAACACATGCTGTCCAACGGGGTTTGTGACACACACACTGTCAAATGGGGTGAGAGACACAGACGCTGTCCCACTGAGTTTGCAACCCCAAACCCATTTTCCTTGAAATTCCCCAAAAACTCCACCCCTTAATCTTTCACCATCAGATCCCTCCCTGTACAACCTGCACCCCAAAATCCTGCATGCCCAGATACTGAACATGCGAAACCTGCATCCACAACCCTAAGTACTTCCCCAAAACGTTGTACATCCTAAACGTGCAACCCCAAATGCTGCACCCCGAAATCTCGCCTCCTAAAACATTGCACCCCCAAACCTGCCCCACAATCCCTTCATCCCAAACCCCTGCAACTCAAGATCCTGCTACCCTAAACACTGCACCCCAAAATCCTGCACCCCCAGATTCTCTCTCAATACCCCTGCACCTCAAAACTCTGCACCCCCAAATCCTGCCCTCCCCAAACAATGAGCCCCAAAACCTTGCACCTCAAAACCCTGCACCCCCAGGCCCTTAAAACCCCAAACCTACAACCCCAAATCCCTTAACCCCCAAACCCAGCAACCCCAAACCTTGTACCCCCAGATCCTTCCCCAACACCCTGTACCCCCAAAACCTTACACCCCCAAACCCTGCACCCTCAAGTCCTGCACCCCAAGATACTGCTACCCAAAACCCTGCACACCAGGACCCTGGCCCCCAACCCTGCACACCCAAATCCTGTACTCCAAAACTTCCCCTGACCCTGCACACCAAGCTCCTGCACCCCAAGCCCTGCACCCTCAAATCTTGCAACCCCCCAAACAACCCAGCACCCCAAACCATTCTCCCCCAAATCCTGCCCCTCAAATCCTACAATCCCAAGACCTGCATCCTAAACTCTTGCCCCCAAACCCTGCACCCTGAAATCATACAGCTTCAAACACTGAAAGCCCAAATCCTAACCACTCCAAACCCTGCACCCTAAGATCTCACTACCCTACACCCTGCACCCTCAAGTTCTGAACCTCAGGAACCTGCACCCCCAGACCAGGTACCACCAAATCCAGCACCCCAAAACTCCCCAACTCCCCAACCCTGCACCCTCAAATCCTGCGCCACCTATTCCTCCAACCCCTTAACACTGCACCCTCAAAACCTGCACCCCTAATTCCTGCACCACCAAATCTTGCAAGCTCAAAATCTCCTCCCTGCAAAACCTGCACCCCAAACCCTGCACCCCCAAATTCTACCCCCAAAACCTTGCAGTCCTTAATCCTTCTCCTCAAATCCTGCACTCCCAAAACCTGCTCCCTAAATCCTTCTCCTCTAACCCTGCACCCTCAAAACCTGAACCCCAGAACACGGCACACTCTACACCTCCAGATGCTGAAGCCTTAAACCCTGCACCCCCAGATAACTTCACCTTAAAACCAATGCACCCCCAAACCCTGAACCCCCACATCCTTCTGCTACATACCCTGCACCTCCAAATCCTGCACTCTCATATACCTGCACCTCAAATAATTCTCCCAAACCCTGCACCCCTCAAACCCTGCACCCCAAACCCCAGCAGTCCCAGATCCTGCTTACCCAAACCCTGCCCTCCGCAACCTGGCCCTACCAAACCCTTCACCCCAAACCCCTGAATCCCCAAACCCTGCACCCCAAATCCTGCACCCCGAAATCATACACCCCAAAACACTGAAAATCCAAATCCTAACCCCACCAAACCCTGCACTCTCAAAACCTGCAGCCCCATAACCCTGTACCCAAAATGTACCTTTGTACCCTTCCCCACAAACCCTTCACCCCTAAACCCTCCACCCTAAATCCCTGCAGTCCCAAATCCCGCCTATCCTTGACACCCCAACCCTGGACCCCAAACCCTGTTCCCTAAGATCCTGCTGTTCAAACCCTCCAACCCGAACTGCTGCATCCCCAAATCCTTCCCCCCAATATCCTGCACCCCCAAATACTGCACCCAAAATACTGCTCCCCAAACCCTGCAGCCCCAAATCCCACATCCCCAGATCCTTCCCCCAAAAACTAATGCACCCCCAAACCCTGAAACCACAGATGCTGCTTGCCACATATCCTGCACCCCGAACACCAAACCCCAAAATCCTGCACTCTTATAACCCTGCACCTCAAATAATTCCCCCAAACACTGCATGCCCAAATTCTGCACCCCAAGCCTGCCCCTCCAAACCCTGCACCCCCAAACCCTGCACTGCAAACCCCTACACCCCAAGATCCTGCTACACTAAACCCTGCAACCCCAAATCCTGCCCCACAATCTCTGTATTTCCAACCTCTGCACCCCAAAACCCTGCTTCTCGAAATCTGAACCACCAGATCCCGCACTCCAATATCCTGCAAACCTAAACCATGAACCCTTGAAGCATGCACTCCCAAAGCCTGCCCCCAGATCCTTTACCCTGCACCCTGAACCCTAAATCCTGCCCTACCAAACTCTTCACCCCAAATTGCTGCACCCCAAATTGCTGTTACCCTAAACCCAGAAATCCCAAATCCTGCAGCCCAGATCCTACAGTCCCAAAGCCAGCACCCCAGAATCAAGTCAGATCCTCCTGCCAAAAACCCTGCAACCCAAACCCTACACCCCGAAATTCTGCACCCCTCAACCCTGTCCCCCAACCCCTGAACTCCCAAACTCTGCACCCCCAATTCCTGCACCCCCAGTTCCTGAACATACGAACCCTGGACCACCAAACCTCACCCTAAAGCCCTGTACCCCAAGATCCTGAATTCCAAACTCTGCACCCCTCCAGATCGGCGACGTGAGGGCAGCGGTGACACAGCCAGAGCGGCAGCATGCGCATTCTACAAGTTCCGTTTAGACGTTTAAAGATGCCGCCTCGTGGTCAAAATATTAACTGCACCGGTCCGACTGCACGTTCTTTCAGGAACTGATTTTTACGGGACAAATAAACCGCCCGGCACGTTAAATGGGAAAGTTACCTGCACTCCACCTCAAATCGCCTCTCCATCGGAGAAGGGAGTATTGAGGCTGGGCATAAAAGGAACAGCAGCTCTAACCTCTGGATTCCTTCTGGCTCTGGGCATGAAGGAGATAACCACAGCGCCACGCAGAAAGGAAAGGAGATACTGACAAGACAGATGCCTGGGTCTTGCCTACAGCTTTTGTGTGGAGAGTTTTCGTTCCTGGATGTTACTTACTCATCTTTGGAAAGACAGGGCCAAGGCTATGTCCAGAACAGGAAACTCTATTCCAGTGAAGAGAAGCTGCTAAATTCATGTGTACCGGGATTAAAGTACAAAGAACTTACCCATCATTAACCACTGACATGATAAATGATTTCTAACCACCCACAAAAGGAGGAGACATCTTCCAAATTTTAGATCCTCTTGCATGACAAGCTGGAGACAGAAGATTAACTTGTCTAGAAGCAGGGTGCTTAGCTTATGTTTGACTAGAAATTAATGGTTGTATCATAAGTAAGAAACGAATCAATTACTTATGTGTCTACTAGTTGTGCTTCTCAGAGGAGCGGCCAACGTGGAGAGGGCGAGCAGCGGGCACATGAAAAAACGCTCAGAAGCCCCGCCGAAACAGACTGCATGTCCTGTCAAAAGGCGCTAGAAGGCAGCAAAGACCGTGAAATAACTAACTTCGGTCTAGCCCTAAGTTTATTCTTACTGTAAATGCGCTGTATGTTAAAATTTTCCCCAAATTAAAAAGAATAAGCAATAATTGTGTAAATGTAAACAAGGCAAGCGTCCAGTCTTTGGAGCAGTTATGGAAGATAATAGCCAGTGCTGTTAAATGAAAGAATGCCCGCTTAAGAGTATAGACTTTGCTGTTAAGTTCATACCTTTGTTTCACCAGGGTACCTCTTTGGATATCAGCAAAACACCCTTCACATCTGTAAGATGGGCAGAATTATCACAAAAGCAAGACTTTTAGTTCCTCACACATGGATATTTAATCCCTCTAGTACAGCCTTGTCACCTGCATTGCTCCCTCCCCTTTTCCTGCACTTCTCTTTCACTAAGTCCTGGAATCTCCCTACAGATGGGAAGAAGACACCAGCATTCAGGCACTCAGCTCCCTGCACCTGTAGAGTATTCAAAAGTGGGCCAGACAGTACCTACCAGAAATAAGAAACTCTTTTCCCTGGGCATTATATGTGGCCAAACAGAGATAGCCACATACTTCTCCACCCTGAACCTTGTAAGGCATTGACAATGATTCTCTCCCCCCATCCTTATGTAGTCATTACCATTTAAAGAACGAATAGTGTGGGGGACTGCTAACAGAATGATATGTGAATTCTGACAGCAATTGACCAGTTTTGGGTCAATCTGCTGTTTTCACCTTAGACATCTGGAAGCCTGAGCGATGAGTTGTTTAACATATATCTCGACATTGTAAGAGGGTGTCCGTTAGATGAACTTTGCTCACTGTAGTCATAAAAAACACACCCACACTACTGAAGATGCCAACCAAGCATGAGACCCCTCCTCAGTGAACATGCATAGTATTAAAATTATTGTGTAACCAATAAGCAAATGTGTGACTGATTGGCTCTTTAGCACTGCCCTGAAGGTGTCAACGTAGTGATAGGTTTTGGTATACAATGACTGGCATGCTGCCTGTCTAGCAGCTGAACTTGTGCTACTCTGAAATGAAGAATATCTCATCTCTGTTTCTACGACTGCTTTGTTGCACACTGGGAACAGACTGCCACTCCAGAAACAACATCTCCACTACCTGTTTCCCAGGGAAATGAATGTATGCGTTGAACCTGTTGCAAAACACTTCCTGCAGCAGGTCTCTTGAAATTGCCCTATCAATGGTGGAATCTTTTGACAGAGATCCCAGCTGCCTAGCTTCACCACCTTCCAGTTCAATTGTATCTGCCCCATTGTCCCAGCATCGGAGCAGCCAGGTTAAAATATTCTCGCCTTCACGACGACTAAAGTCTTTTCGCGTATCTCTCAGTTCACCTGGAGAAAAGGACCGAGTGGTGGTCACTTCATCTGCTCCCTGTCCTTATGATGCCCCTTGAGTTGAAGTTGGCCTTGTGCTATCACCTGCTGGATAGGTAGTCTTTCTAGGGACTTTCTTACATCCAGCAACTGATGCTGATATGGGTTCACCATCATTTGATTTATTTCTAGAGTCTGAATGACTGTCACAGTGATTACTATAGTTACAGCAGCAACAGTGCCCAGTGTGTGAAGAAGGGGGGGCTACCTTGTTAGCCTTTGAGGCTGGAGAAGTAATGTTATCTGCAGTGACCTTGGCAGAGGAACTCTGCGGAGGAGCTGTAGCTTCAGCCTGTGAAGCCGCGGTTGGGGGGGCAGTGGCTGCAGCGACAGCTTTCGCTGTTTTGCTCTTTCTCGAGCGGCCAGGAACTCGACTCGATTCGACTCCAAAAACCTAAGGGTCACCCTTGGGTTCCTCCTATTGCTTTCTGCCACTGGCTCCAGGTAAGTCCATTATCTCCGGCTGCGGTGTAGAGCACATTTTTAACATCTAGTCCAGTCCAAATTGGTCCAATGGCCACCGCAAGAGTTATCTCACGCTTAATTTGTTCAAAGGCTTGTCGCTGTTCAGGGCCCCACTCAAATTGGTTCTTTTTAAGAGTCACTCGATAGAGAGGGCTCACAATCTGGGTGGAAACACAGTCCTACCATCTGCCATAGACTGATCCAGACCACGCTGGAGCAAGGTAAATCTCCAGAACACTTGCAATATATTGATGACATCATCGTACGGGGCGACATAGCGAAATAAGTCTTTGAGAAAGGTGAGAGAATAATTCAGATTCTTTTGGATGCTGGTTTTGCCATAAAACGAAGCAAGGTCAAGGGACCTGCACGAGAGATCCAGTTTTTAGGAATAAAATGGCAAGATGGCCGTCGTCAGATCCCAATGGATGTGATCAACAAAATTGAAGCAATGTCTCCATCTACTAATAAAAAGGAGACACAGACTTTCTTGGGTGTTGTAGGTTTTTGGAGAATGCATATTCCTGACTACAGCCACATATAACTATATGGGAATAAGTATAGTATGTACAGGAGTCTGCGCCATGATGTGTAACCAACGGTGTGCATGTGCAATGATGTGACTACATAGAATCCATGCACGAGTTTTTGAGTGTGTACATAAGTTTTTTTCCCCCTCATCTCCAAACACGGTTTCCCAGCTACTTAATTTTCTCTCACAGACCTGCTGCAGGAAGTGTTTTGCAACAGGTTCAAAGCATACATTCATTTCTCTGGGAAACAGGTAGTGGAGATGTTGTTTCTGGAGTGGCAGTCTGTTCCCAGTGTGCAGCAAACCAGTCCTAGAAACAGAGATGAGATATTCTTCATTTCAGAGTAGCACAAGTTTAGCTGCTAGACAGGCAGCATGCCAGTCATTGTATACCAAAACCTATCACTACGTTGACACCCTCAGGGCAGTGCTAAAGAGCCAATCAGTCACACATTTGCTTATTGGTTACACAATAATTTTAATACTATGCATGTTCACTGAGGAGGGGTCTCATGCTTGGTTGGCATCTTCAGTAGTGTGGGTGTGTTTTTTATGACTACAGTGAGCAAAGTTCATCTAACAGACAACCTCTTACAATGTCGAGATATATGTTAAACAACTCATCGCTCAGGCTTCCAGATGTCTAAGGTGAAAACAGCAGATTGACCCAAAACTGGTCAATTGCTGACAGAATTCACATATCATTCTGTTAGCAGTCCCCCACACTATTCGTTCTTTAAATGGTAATGACTACATAAGGATGGGGGGGAGAGAATCATTGTCAATGTCTTACAAGGTTCAGGGTGGAGAAGTGTAGAGCGAGATAAGGACTAAGCAAAACAAGTCAATTCAATGTGAATCACACTAAGCCATTTATTACAGAAACAAGTCTCCTTATATACGTAACTATATTCTAATCACGCGTCCACGCTAAAAGCATGGATTCGTTAAATGAGTATCGTGGGCTGTCCGTGCTCTGGAGTCTCACTGATGATACGTCCGATGATTCATGCCACGCCAGGACCCGGGTGACTGTGGAACGTCCCTCTTTCTCACAGTAGACTCTGTTCTCGAAGCGACCTTGAGTTCCTTTGAGCCTGACTAATTCAGCAACAGAACTTTATCTATAAAAACCCATCCACAGAGAAGTATCTGGCTATCTCTGGCCACATATAATGCCCAGGGAAAAGAGTTTCTTATTTCTAGTAGGTACTGTCTGGCCCACTTTTGAATACTCTGCAGGTGGAGGGAGCTGAGTGCCTGAATGCTGGTGTCTTCTTCCCATCCGTAGGGAGATTCCAGGATTCTCTTTCACTAAGAGAAGTGGAGGAAAAGGAAAGGGAGCAATGCAGGTGACAAGGCTGTACTAGAGGGATTAAATATCCATGTGTGAGGAACTAAAAGTCTTGCTTTTGTGATAATTCTGCCCATCTTACAGGTGTGGAGGGTGTTTTGCTGATATCCAAAGAGGTACCCTGGTGAAACAAAGGTATGAACAGCAAAGTCTATACTCTTAAGCGGGCATTCCTTCATTTAACAGCACTGGCTATTATCTTCCATAACTGCTCAAAGGCTGGACGCTTGCCTTGTTTACATTTACACAATTATTGCTTATTCTTTTTAATTTGGGGAAAATTTTAACATACAGCTCATTTACAGTAAGAATTGAATAAACTTAGGGCTAAGCATAAGCTAAGCACCCTGCTTCTAGAGAAGTTAATCTTCTGTCTCCAGCTTGTCATGCAAGAGGATCTAAAATTTGGAAAATGTCTCCTCCTTTTGTGGGTGGTTAGAAATCATTTATCATGTCAGTGGTTAATGATGGGTAAGTTCTTTGTACTTTAATCACGGTACACATGAATTTAGCAGCTTCTCTTCACTGGAATAGAGTTTCCTGTTCTGGACATAGCCTTGGCCCTGTCTTTCCAAAGATGAGTAAGTAACATCCAGGAACGAAAACTCTCCACACAAAAGCTGTAGGCAAGACTCAGGCATCTGTCTTGTCAGTATCTCCTTTCCTTTCTGTGTGGCGCTGTGGTTATCTCCTTCATGCCCAGAGCCAGAAGGAATCCAGAGGTTAGAGCTGCTGTTCCTTTTATGCCCAGCCTCAATACTCCCTTCTCCGATGGAGAGGCGATTTGAGGTGGAGTGCAGGTAACTTTCCCATTTAACGTGCCGGGCGGTTTATTTGTCCCGTAAAAATCAGTTCCTGAAAGAACGTGCAGTCGGACCGGTGCAGTTAATATTTTGACCACGAGGCGGCATCTTTAAACGTCTAAACGGAACTTGTAGAATGCGCATGCTGCCGCTCTGGCTGTGTCACCGCTGCCCTCACGTCGCCGATCTGGAGGGGTGCAGAGTTTGGAATTCAGGATCTTGGGGTACAGGGCTTTAGGGTGAGGTTTGGTGGTCCAGGGTTCGTATGTTCAGGAACTGGGGGTGCAGGAATTGGGGGTGCAGAGTTTGGGAGTTCAGGGGTTGGGGGACAGGGTTGAGGGGTGCAGAATTTCGGGGTGTATGGTTTGGGTTGCAGGGTTTTTGGCAGGAGGATCTGACTTGATTCTGGGCTGCTGGCTTTGGGACTGTAGGATCTGGGCTACAGGATTTGGGATTTCTGGGTTTAGGGTAACAGCAATTTGGGGTGCAGCAATTTGGGGTGAAGAGTTTGGTAGGGCAGGATTTAGGGTTCAGGGTGCAGGGTAAAGGATCTGGGGACAGGATTTGGGAGTGCATGCTTCAAGGGTTCATGGTTTAGGTTTGCAGGATATTGGAGTGCGGGATCTGGTGGTTCAGATTTCGAGCTGCAGGGTTTTGGGGTGCAGAGTTTGGAAATACTGGGACTGTGGGGCAGGATTTGGGGGCGCAGGGTTTAGTGTAGCAGGATCTTGGGTGCAGGGGTTTGGAGTGCAGGGTTTAGGGGTGCAGGGTTTGGAGGGGCAGGCTTAGGGGGCAGAATTTGGGGATGCAGTGTTTGGGGGAATTATTTGAGGTGCAGGGTTATAAGAGTGCAGCATTTTGGGGTTCAGTGTTCGGGGTGCAGGATATGTGGCAAGCAGCATCTGTGGTTTCAGGGTTTGGGGGTGCATTAGTTTTTGGGGGAAGGATCTGGGGATGTGGGATTTGGGGCTGCAGGGTTTGGGGAACAGTATTTTGGGTGCAGTATTTGGGGGTGCAGGATATTGGGGGGAAGGATTTGGGGATGCAGCAGTTCGGGTTGGAGGGTTTGAACAGCAGGATCTTAGGGAACAGGGTTTGGGGTCCAGGGTTGGGATGTCAAGGATAGGCGGGATTTGGGACTGCAGGGATTTAGGGTGGAGGGTTTAGGGGTGAAGGGTTTGTGGGGAAGGGCACAAATGTACATTTCGGGTACAGGGTTATGGTGCTGCAGGTTTTGAGAGTGCAGGGTTTGGTGGGGTTAGGATTTGGATTTTCAGTGTTTTGGGGTGTATGATTTCGGGGTGCAGGATTTAGGGTGCAGGGTTTGGGGATTCAGGGGTTTGGGGTGAAGGGTTTGGTAGGGCCAGGTTGCGGAGGACAGGGTTTGGGTAAGCAGGATCTTGGGCTGCTGGGGTTTGGGGTGCAGGGTTTGAGGGGTGCAGGGTTTGGGAGAATTATTTGAGGTGCAGGTATATGAGAGTGCAGGATTTGGAGGTGCAGGGTATGTAGCAGAAGGATGTGGGGGTTCAGGGTTTGGGGGTGCATTGGTTTTAAGGGGAAGTATCTGGAGGTGCAGGGTTTAAGGCTTCAGCATCTGGAGGTGTAGAGTGTGCCGTGTTCTGGGGTTCAGGTTTTGAGGGTGCAGGGTTAGAGGAGAAGGATTTAGGGAGCAGGTTTTGGGAGTGCAGAATTTGAGGAGAAGGATTAAGGACTGCAAGGTTTTGGGGCTAGGATTTGGGGGTGCAGGGTTTGGGGTGCAGGTTTTGCAGGGAGGAGGTTTTGAGCTTGCAAGATTTGGTGGTGCAGGAATTAGGGGTGCAGGTTTTGAGGGTGCAGTGTTAAGGGGGTGGAGGAATAGGTGGCGCAGGATTTGGGGGTGCAGGGTTGGGGAGTAGAGTTTTGGTGTGCTGGTATTGGGGGTACCGGATCTAGGGGTGCAGGTTCCTGAGGTTCAGAATTTGAGGGTGCAGGGTGTAGGGTAGTGAGATCCTCGGGTGCAGGGTTTGGAGTGGTTAGGATTTGGGCTTTCAGTGTTTGAAGCTGTATGATTTCAGGGTGCAGGGTTTGGGGGCCAGAGTTTAGGATGCAGGTCTTGGGATTGCAGGATTTGGGGGGCAGGATTTGGGGGAGAATGGTTTGGGGTGCTGGGTTGTTTGGGGGGGTGCAAGATTTGAGGGTGCAGGGCTTGGGGTGCAGGAGCTTGGTGTGCAGGGTCAGGGGAAGTTTTGGAGTACAGGATTTGGGTGTGCAGGGTTGGGGGCCAGGGTCCTGGTGTGCAGGGTTTTGGGTAGCAGTATCTTGGGGTGCAGGACTTGAGGGTGCAGGGTTTGGGGGTGTAAGGTTTTGGGGATACAGGGTGTTGGGGGAAGGATCTGGGGGTACAAGGTTTGGGGTTGCTGGGTTTGGGGGTTAAGGGATTTGGGGTTATAAGTTTGGGGTTTTCAGAGCCTGGGGGTGCAGAGTTTGCAGGTGCAAGGTTTTGGGGCTCATTGTTTGGGGAGGGCAGGATTTGGGGGTGCAGAGTTTTGAGGTGCAGGGGTATTGAGAGAGAATCTGGGGGTGCAGGATTTTGGGGTGCAGTGTTTAGGGTAGCAGGATCTTGGGTTGCAGGGTTTTGGGGTGAAGGGTTTGTGGGGCAGGATTTTGTGTGCAGGGTTTGGGGAGCAGGATTGATGGATTTGGTGGTGCAAGGTTTTGGAGTGTGGGTTTTGGGGGAGCAGAGTTCAGGGGTGCAGGGTCATGGGCTTAATGATTTGAGGGTGCAGAGTTGTAGAAGGCAGCTTTTGGGGGTGCAATGTTTTAGGAGGCGAGATTTCGGGGTGCAGCATTTGGGGTTGCACGTTTAGGACGTGCAGCGTTTTGGGGAAGTACTTAGGGTTGTGGATGCAGGTTTCGCATGTTCAGTATCTGGGCATGCAGGATTTTGGGGTGCAGGGTGTACAGGGAAGGATCTGATGGTGAAAGATTAAGGGGTGGAGGTTTTGGGGAATTTCAAGGAAAATGAGTTTGGGGTTACAGGATTTGGGGAGGCAGAATTGGGTGTGCAAGGTTTGGGGTTTCATAACCTGGGGGTACAGGGTTTGGGATTGCAAGGACTAGGGGAGGGATTTTGGGTGCAGGTTTTTGGGGGAAGGATCTGAGGCTGCAAGTTTGGGGGAGTGCAGGGTTTGGAGGTTCAGGGTCAGGGTGTGCAGGCATTTAAGGTGCAGGATTTGGGGTTGCCTGATTTGGGGGTGCGTGTGTGTGTCACAAACCCCATTGGACGCTGTGTGTGTCACAAACCCTATTGGAAAGCGTGTGTGTCACAAAGTCCATGTCAGGGTGTGTGTCACAAAAACCATTGAGCAGCGTGTGTGTGTCACAAACCCCATTGGCCAGCGTCTGTGTCTCAAACCCCATTGGATAGCATGTGTATGTCAAACCCCATTGGACAGTGTGTGTGTCACAAAACCCTTTGGACAGTGTGTGTGACTCTCACCCCATTGGATAGCGTGTGTTTCCCAACCTCCGTTGGACAGTGTGTGTATCATAAAGCCCATTGGATAGCGTGTGAATGTCAAACCCCATTGGGCAGCGTGTGTGTCACAAATTCCGTTGGACAGAGTGTGTGTCACATACCCCATTGGACAGCGTGTGTGTCACAAACTCCATTGGACAGTGTGTGTATCATAAACCCCATTGGACACCGTGTGTATCTCAAACCCCATTGGACAGCTTGTGTGTCTCAAAACCCATTAAACAGCGTGTCTGTCACAAAGCCCTCTGGACAGTGTGTGTGTCACAAACCCCATTGGACAGTGAGTATGCCACAAACCCCGTTGGACAGCGTGTGTTTCACAAATCACTTCGGACACTGTGTGTCTAAAAAAAACCCCTTGGACAGCGTGTGTGTTTCACAAACCCCATTGGACAGCGTGTGTGTCTCAAACCCCATTGGATAGCGTGTGTATGTCAAACCCCATTGGACAGTGTGTGTGTCACAAAACCCTTTGGACAGTGTGTGTGTCATAAACCTCATTGGAGGGCTTGTGTTTCACAAACCTCATTGGGCAGCGTGTGTGTCACAAATTCCACTGGACAGAGTGTGTGTCACAAACCCCATTGGACAGAGTGTGTGTAACAAACCCTATTGGAAAGCGTGTGTGTCACAAACCCCATTGGACAGCGTGTGTGTCTAAAACTCCATTGGATAGTGTGTGTGCAAGAAACCCCATTGGAACGCGTGTGTGTGGCACAACCGCCATTGGACAGAGTGTGTGTCTCAAACGCCTTTGGACAGTGTTTGTGTCATAAACCCCATTGGACAACGTGTGTGTGTCACAAACCCCATAGGACAGCGTGTGTTTCACAAACCCATTGGGCAATGTGTGTGTCACAACCCCCATTGCATAGCGTTTGTATCTCAAACCTCATTGGACAGTGTGTGTGTCTAAAACTCTAAAACTCACCCTCACAGTCAAAAAGTTTTTCCTGATGTTCAGATGGAACATCCTCTGTTTCAATTTGTAGCCATTGCCTCATCCTGTCACAATTTTGTAGTTGCTTATCTACATTTTTTCATAGCTTACATGCTATGCTGTAAGCGGATGATTGTAAGACATTCGTTGTAAGTAAATAGGTTGCGAACGTTACTGTTACTAATCTTAATAAAAACTTTTTGACAACACCTATCATGGTGATCTACAAAAGAGATCAGTATTTCCCACCTTAGTAGTAAGAGAAGAGGAAATGAGCTATCCAATCTGTCACATATGCAGCACCACAGCAACACTTGGGCCAGAATCCAATACTAGGGAGCACCCAAGACTTTACAAATACAGTCACAGACACAGTTCTAGCCAATAATTGCTTTACAGGTCACCCAAGACTTTGTTTACTTTTTCCTGGAGCATAAAAAGCAATTGCTTTGGGATTATGGTTTTTTGTATTTTTCTCCTGCTTCTAAATTGCAGTTCTGCAATTCAATGTGAAATCATGAAGTCAAACACATCATTGTTAATTAGAAGCCTACTGGCACATTAACAGACTAAAGCGACTCCTGATGGGCTGATATAATAATATTCCTGCAGAAGTGCAATGGGAACCAAAACAAAATTAAGGTTTCATTGTGCCCAGAAACATGTAAAAAGTGGGCTGGATCCAATTTTGACCTAGAACAGGACCTCCGTCTACATCCTGTGTCACACCAAACGGTGCTCAAGAGGACACAAGCAAGTAGAGCAGCACTGGCAACACCAATTACACTCAGTACTTGCAGCTCCCAAGTACTCAAACTGACAAGGTGGGGCAGTGCAAGGGCAGTTCCCATTTCATTTTAAATAAGGATTTAAAGACACGCTTCGACTTTCTAACTCCTTATGTAACTGTGGCAGAATGCAACCCCCCCCACCTCTCTCCCCCTCTCTGCCCCCACTCTCCCCCTCCCTCCTTCAGTATGGAGGAGTGGGCACATCCCCCTCTCTCCCGGCTTCCATGGACCTAACAGCTTCTTTGTCTGGCCCCAGAGCACCCTGACCCGAGTCGTTAGTGACGGTAGGGAGTGCAAAAGCCGCTGGGCGCCCACGTCCAGGGTGGGGGATGTTTTCGGGAGGCTTCTGGGAACAGGAGGAATGACTACAGTCAGGTCAAGGTCATATAAACGGGACTCTCGTCGAAACTTTCCCCCTTTTGCCGTGGAGTTTCTCGGAGCACGAGCTTAGCCACTGCCGCCAGGAGCCACGGCCCCCCCCCAGCTCCCTGGATGGAGTCTCTGCTTGCCTTGCCGCCACGGCTGTGAGTAAACTTCTCGCAGGATTGCGAGTATATTTATACTTTCCGTGCACGTTTGCACACGTACTTTAAATTATTTCCTCGCACAACCGCGAGTGTATTTTCCTCCCGTGCTTCCACGAAAGCACATGTAATATTCCGTGCACACTTGCATGTGTAAGTAAATTAACTCTCGCAGGATTGCGAGTGTATTACAAATTTACCCTCGCGGAATCGCGAGTGTACACTTTCCCACTTTCCGTACTCACTACGAGTACGCGTATCTCTTTAAAAATAATCCTGCTACGGGCTTGGGCAAGTGTGTGCTTCTCCGGGACTCAGGGGCGACTCCGGCATTGTTTTGAGTGAAGCCACGTGCATGCACTCTGTGGACCGCCTGTTGTAGTGGTTGCTGCCCCTAAATAAGTTTCCTCAGCTGATATCTGAACCTTTATTTAAGTCACTTTTGGAATGCTAAAACTCTGTTTTCACCGGTTTAATAAAAGTTGTTTTGGACCCTGTTGTCCCTTAAATTAACCTCGGGGTAATATTCCGTGACAGTAACTAAATGATGATCTAAAAATTGTTTTTCTGACTTGCGTGAAGATGGGTTTCAATTCTGACTGAACTCTTTTGCTGCAGCTGGGGAGACATTCAAAACCTAGCCCACACAACATCCCACATATCAAACTCACCTGAGCAATAATGTCTAAACTGAAGCCCAAGCTCTTGTATCGCTTCCTTGACTGATACTGGCAAGTTAACAACGTGCAAACTCCATTCCCAAAGACTTTCTTATGCATGAAGATGGATGCTTTAAGGCTTTTTTCCCTGATTGCTTGCCTTTTTGGAATACATTTTTCCATTATTCAAGGATCAGAATGAGGATTAGAAAGAATATTACACAACAACTCTTATCATTGTGTTCACTGATGTGATTTCTCAGACATTAAATCAGAGAGAACACGGAAACTGGAAGATGCAAAAAAGTCATGCTTAGAATGTAGAAAATAAAATAAAAAACATTTCTTATGTGAGATAGTGTCACGGAATGCACCCCGAGGTTAAACCGGTGAGAAACAGGGTTTTAGCAATCCAGAAGTGACTTAAATAAAGGTTCGGATATCAGTTGAGGAAAATTATTTAGGGGCAGCAACCAAGACAGCAGGCGGTCCACAGTGTGCATGTACGTGGCTTCACCCAAAACAATGCCGGAGCCGGCCCTGAGTTCCAGAGAAGAACACACTTTCCCAAACCCGGTGCGGGATTATTTTTAAAGAGGTACACGTACTCGTAGTGAGTACGGAAAGTGTACACTCGCGATTCCGTGAGGGTAAATTTATAATACACTCGCAATCCTGGGAGGGTTAATTTACTTACACGTGCAAATGTGCACGGAATATTACATGTGCTTACGTGGAAGCACGGGAGGAAAATACACTCGCGATTATGCGAGGAAATAATTTAAAGTATGCGTGCAAATGTGCACGGAAAGTTACACGTGCATATGTGCACGGAAAGTATAAATATACTCGCAATTCTGCGAGAAGTTTTACTCACAGCCGTGGCGGCGAGGCAAGCGGAGTCTCCATCCCGGGGAGCTGGGGGGGGCCGTGGCTCCTGGCGGCAGTGGCTAAGCTCGTACTCCAAGAAACTCCATGACAATGGGCGGAGTTGCGACGAGAATCCCGTTTTTGTTATCTGATCAAACCTGACTGTAGGCATTGTTTTAGTTCCTCTGCACCCCCCACACTGGCTGTGGGTGCCCCCGAAGCCTCCCAAAAACATCCCCCGCCCTGGGCGTGGGTGCCCGGCGGCTTCAGCACTCCCTACCGTTGCTAATGACCCTGGTCAGGGTGCTCTGGGGCCAGACAAAAGAAGCTGTTAGCCTCAAGTAGCCGGGAGAGAGGGGGATGTGCCCACTCCTCCATACTGAAGGAGGGAGGGGGAGAATGGGGGCAGAGAGGGGGAGAGAGGGGGGGGGTTGCATTCTGCCACAGATAGCTATTATATATTGAAAAGATTAACCTTGTAAAATCACATGATAAAAGATACATACAAATTTCCTATATTGGAACAGGACAACCTATTTCAATGCTACTGGTTTCCCCAATGGTTTTGATGATTCTTGACCTTCTAATTTCAGTATTAACATTATTTTCCACAGTCAAACATATCCATTGTAGCATTAATCTTTAAATAAATCATTATAGAACCTGAATATTGATGGCTCACCCTAAAAAGCTGAAAAAAGCCGTATGGAAAAAAAGCCTCTTCTTTTTGGTAATTTATAATGTACTTAACTTTTTTCCCCTCTGAGGCAGTCTAAGTTTTTTTGTTTCTTTCTCCAGCTTATACAATGGGACATCTAAATTCAATAACTTTTTGGGAAGTTTTAAAGTTTGTAGATTTGTCCTTCAGTGCTTACACCAAGACTGTCCTTAATAATATGGCTTTAAACAACCTATGTTGCACTGCATTAAAATGTATATTCCACATTAAATACAAATATAACATTGTTTGCACAGTATTTGTATTCTCACATAAGTATTTTTTCCTTTTCCCACATACTGAGTAAAATATTTGAGTTAAAATGAAACATTGATGAAATTTTGCAATAAATAAATGTCAAGGGTTTAGATTGTGGGGTGACAATAAACAACCCCCCCCCCTCACTTCCCCCTTTTGCCCCTCCCTCTCCCCCCTTCCCACTAAGGACAAAAATTACAAAACCAATCATGAAAGTCTCAGCAACTGCAGAGCCGGCAACCAAAGTCCTGGGTTAGACTCTGCAGCCAACTGGAGCTGGATTCAGTCTGTCACTAGGCCTCAGTTCGCAGGGACGACTAGCAAGGTCCTCTCCTAATGTCGGCCATAAGCAGAAGGGAAAAAGGGAAAGGGAAAAGGGACGAGATCCTCGTGATCTCCCACTTTTATATGAAGTATTCACGTGAATGGAATGTTATACACAGTTGGTCAGTTACTTGGTCACCGGTTTCTCGTTGCCCCTCTTGCAAGATATGCATCCATGCTTATCAATAAGTTTGCATTCCATTGCTAGCTTTACCAAAACATGTGTCTGCTTCTCCAGGAAAATGCAGCTAATATGAAGGCTTTAGCTGACAGGCAAAATCACTAAAAGAGAAACTTGTCTTTAACAAAACCAGGACATTCCACCCCTTATAATATGCCATTCACTGAATACTTAAACCTTATCAATACAATCTATCAACACAATCTGATTAATCACTACTACTATATATATATATACACATATGTACATATATACACAGGAGTAATTAATTAGTGGACCATCCTTTAAGAAGTTAATTAAGTTCATTTTGTCACAACAGTCTCCCAGGGCAGGAAAAATGGTACAAGTGCATCTCATGACCACTGTTTGTGGGTTAAAGACATCAGCTTTGAAGAAGTTGTCAGGCGCCACTCGAAGAAGCTAGCTCTGGTTTCATCATCGCTGTCTTGATCTGAAAGACACTTATTAAACACTGTTAGTATGGCAATTCACATCCTGCAGTTCAGTATTGCATATTTTCACCTAAACTCAAATCCCCTTGAGGTACACACCGAACTTCTCCATCCTTAAGCATCACCCACCAGGTGCTGCCAGGTCCCTGGGCAAAAACAATCCCACGAATGGGCTTGCCTTTGCCTGAGGCAAGAGTAACCCAGACTGCCTTTCCTAACATATTTGTCATGTGTACTACAGGGACTTTATCTCCTTCCACAGTACGAAGAATTTCTGATTGGCCAGGCCCGGCTCGATTGGTTGATTCCCTAGTATTGACCAACCAAGTGGCTTTTGCTAAATGTGAATCCCAGTTTTTAAAGGTTCCACCACCAAGTGCCTTTAGTGTAGTTTTTAGCAAACCACTGTACCTTTCAATTTTCCCAGAGGCTGGTGCATGATATGGAATATGATATACCCACCCAATACCATGTTCTTTGGCACTATTGTCTATAATACTATTTTTGATACTAGCAGCATATGAAGGAGTTCGAGCTGCTTCAGAAGTGATCGGGACTGAAGCACAGCTCCTTCTGGCACCTCGACTGCCGGTGCTGAGCTGGATGTTCAAAGGGACGGTTCCCTCTCCACATCATGCAACCGAAGTTACATGGAGTAAATGGATTGCACTGATCACGCAACGAGCTCGAATTGGAAGTCCCAATCGCCCAGGGATCTTAGAAGTGATTACAGACTGGCCAGAAAGCAAAGACTTTGGGATGTCTCCAGATGAGGAGGAAGTAAAACATGCTGAAGAAGCACCACCATATAATACGCTTTCAGAGACCGATAAGCAGTATGCACTGTTCACAGACGGATCCTGTCGTCTTGTAGGAAAACATCGAAGGTGGAAAGCTGCTCTGTGGAGTCCCACACGACAAGTTGCAGAGGCCACTGGAGGACAGGGTGAGTCTAGTCAATTTGCAGAAGTGAAAGCCATCCAGCTGGCTTTGGACATTGCTGAACGAGAGAAGTGGCCAATACTTTATACTGACTCATGGAGGGTAGCAAATGCCTTGTGGGGATGGCTACAGCAATGGAGGAAAAGCAACTGGCAGCGCAGAGGTAAACCTATTTGGGCTGCCACACTGTGGCAAGACATTGCTGCTCGGCTAGAGAGCCTGCCTGTGAAAGTTCGTCATGTAGATGCTCGTGTGCCTAAAAGTCGAGCCACCGAGGAACATCTAAACAACCAACAAGCGGATCAAGCTGCTAAGATTAAAGTAGCTGAGGTGGACTTGGACTGGCAACATAAAGGTGAACTTTTCCTAGCTCGGTGGGCCCATGATGCTTCAGGGCATCAAGGTAGAGATGCAACATATAAATGGGCTCGCGATCGAGGGGTGGATTCAACTATGGACACTATTTCACAGGACAATAAAGAAATCTGATTTTAAATCCCTCTTTCAAAAAGCAATTATTTATGTATTGATACTATGAAGAGTATTTATGAGTCTGGGTTTAAAAAGTTCTATCTGGTACCTGGTATTCTTTAGAAATACACTTAGTATAGACAAACAAGACATGCAGAGAAGTTACTGGACACCACTGACACTGGCAATTGTCACCTGCACTGTGTGTGAAGTCCCTTTGGCGTTTTAACTCTGGGCCAAATTGTCTCAGAACATCGTGCATTTGCTATAGACTAAATCACAATTATTGCAAAGTGAAGACAATTACTGCATAGCAGCTGAGGCTTGGTAACATATGGCCCTGAAGCAACTTCTTTGTGTAACTGAGCCCTAAGTGATATTGAAAATCCATGTGGTTTATGCTCCTTAAGGGCTTTGAAATTAGAATTATGTTGCCTAGTAAAAAGTAGGTGCTTCTGAAATTTGTAACTTTCAGTAATATTGCTGTTTGCTATTTGATTTTATTTTGTTTTCCCCTTTTTTCTTTCATCACCTCTCTCACTGTTGATTTTTCCTACTCATAGAAGCATAATTTAAAAAATGTTCTTTGCCACTTCTATGGAATTTTTATTTGTTTTATTCTTACACAGTTTTGTCAAAATTTTGAGGATTTTTTTGGTGTGAAATTAAACTGGAAAAATACTTGATAAAATAATACAAAACCTAGATTAAACTTTCATCATGATTTGAGAGTGAAGGGTGACTAGTAGTCTAGTCAGCATGTTAAGAATTCAGTATATCTGTTAAGGATTTTTTCATCTGTCAGTCCTGAAAACTAAGCATGAGATCTCACAATGTATCTCATGATGGCTTCTTTCTTATTCATGCCTCATCAGCCCCAGTAACAGGAGAAGACTTGGATCTACTTCCATCTACTTGATGGTGGGTTCACTATTTTTCATTCTGTTTCTTTTTCTTTTTTTTTGTCGCTCAAATATACTCGTACCACTCATTGGATGGTTATGAGGTTCACAAGTGTGAAAACATAATATTCACAGAATGATTCTGTGTTACTGATGGAAATATTCTATAGAAGAGATGTCCACAGGAAAAAGAGGGGTGTCATTTCTTCATTTCTTTTAAAGTATTCATTCTCAAGGCCTATTGTTTTTTTTGTTATTATTTGTGGATTTGTTTGTTTGGTCTTGTGTCTTTGGTGGTTTTGGTTTGGTTTGTGTGTGTGTTTGTTTGTTGTTGTGGTTTTTTTGTGGTTTGTTTTTTGTTAACTTTTACATTCATAAGAAAGCCTGCTAGTTGGAAAAGATGCTTTTACAGAAGGGTTTTAACAGGGTATTGTTTATTTTCTTTTTATTTTCCCAGCCTTTATTTCAATGCATACAATTGAACTGAATAGGAAACCATTCCTACTTTATGGGGAAATTAATTCTACCACTTGTCTCTTCCCAAGAAGGTACTCCCTCTTGAGCACAAGGCCTCCATCCTTTTGACAGAAAGTTATATAGTTTATATAACTATAGTTATATAGTTATATTTATTTATTCTAAATAATTCTAAAATGCTTTCTTCAATAATTTTGCACCCCTGACTCCCGTCCACACGAATATCTCCTGTTTTGACAAAACACTTTATATACAAACTGTGTTAGGAATAATAGCCAGTATGTCAAGCTGGGTAGTTAAAACTATCCTGCATTTTTCATAGAATCGTAGAATCATTTCAGTTGGAAGAGACCCTCAGGATCATCGAGTCCAACCAGAACCTAACTCTAGCACTAAACCATGTCCCTAAGAACCTCGTCTAAATGCTTTTTAAACACCTTCAGGGATGGTGACTCCACCACTTCCCTGGGGGTTTAATACATTTGTAAAGATTAAAATATATTTGCAGGTGAGAATTTTGAAGGGAAAAAAAAAAGAGTTTTAGTGGACAGTGTTACTAGCTGAAGCATTTCGGATAATTCAAGTAACTCCCAAAAAATCAGTGGTTTTCAAGCAACCAGCAGGTTTAAAAAACTTCAAGGAGAATACCTTGTCCTCTCTGTAAACCATATCACCCCCTATTCATTACTATTTTCTTTCATATGATTAACTAATGTTTTATTAAAAAAGCCATATCCGCATGAAGTATTACTGATTGCTTTTTGTAATGCGCATTCTGATTTGTGGATGAAAGTATTGTAGATCATAATCACAAGGTTTGCTTACCCAGAATGTTAGCACACTTCAAGGAATATTCAGGCGTGTTTCAAGGGCTTTAAACATGAAAAGTGGCAGATAGGATTTGTTATGAATGTGGCTCAAAATCTCAATATTCTTTCCCTTGACTAGTACAAGAAAAGTGTTTTATGTTTTGTACCAAGCAACTACATTTGATACAAAAAGGTATTTGTGCTTTGAGATGTTTTAAATCAGACTATTCTTATCTGACATTTCCATTTAAAAAAAAGTGAAAATTTACAAAAGTAATATTACATAGCTATTAATACATACAATCTGATTATTTAATATTGTCCCTATTTATTAAAATGAAATATTTAAATACAGAATACACTTGCATTCCTTTGTGAAGGATTCAGGAAATTTAAGTAGATTGCAGAGAAGTAAGCACTGCTACTATAGGTAGCGTGCTTCCTGTATGCAGATTAAATCCAGATAGTTCACGTTCCTATACACAGGTAAACACAGCACTAGCAAGCAAAACAAGCATTTTACTTACTAACTGTGGTTTAATGAAACATCTAAACAAAGAATGCACATAAGCATAAGGTAAAACTCCAAATTATGAAGATGTTCATAAACACCAGATGCTCTCCTGATGTATGTGCATTAGCAGAAAAGGTACTGATGAATTTAAAAGGCTCAATGAATTAAATTAGAAATGGATACTCAGCATCAAGAGAGCTGATGCCTCAATATTCATCTTTTCTCATGCCATTCATCTTGTTGAGCTCAAACATGTAAGAAAGATAAAGTGAAAAATAAGAATTTGCCATACGGAACCAATGGCTAAAACTCCAACAGTTTAGAAGTTTTCTAAATCATGGTAAAAAAAAAAATAGATTCCCATAATACTTACAATATAGTTTATCTGAGACCTCTGAATAATTCTGAAATGCCTTCTTCAGAAATCTTGTGCCCCTCAGGAATTAGTCAAAATTACCTGCCTCCACAGTAGCACTTTTGTTTGGACAAAATAATTTTAAACACAAACTGTATTGCAAATAACATCAAACAGAAATCAGACAAAATATTGTAACCAGAAAATAAACTGTCCTCAGAAAGATCGAATACACTGGCAATTAGTTATGTCTATTACCTTTACATCCTGTTACACTGCTAATTCCATTCTTCATCTTCTTGATATTCTCTAACGAAACTACCTGCTGATCCCTGAGCCTAGGACATTTCCATCCAGCTGCAATGTCATTTTTCATCAGCTTCTCTAACCTACCAAATTCTAACTCAACCTGATCTCAGTCGTCATGGAGCTGAGCCATCCCCACCGTCACCACTTCAAGTATGGATACAGCTGCAGTGAACATGCTTCTCTGAAGAGAGCAACTGCTTCTTTAAATACAGTATCATAAGCCTACATGCAAAATTCTGGTTAGTCTTACTGTGAATAACATTCCTTTTCTCTGGACAAAGCCTGGACAAAATTCTAGAAGTACTATATTTAGGCATACACATATACAACATCTGTATGGAACTGTAGCCCACCATGACTTTAGTGACTGCTACACTGATCCTACTCTTGAAACAAAGGTTTTCTACCAGTAACTTTCCTTTAGACACCTCCTGACAGAATCACTTCATCCTATGCACTTTGCAGAACTATTGCAAGGTACAACTGCTTTACAGACCAACAATAGCTAGAAAGAGAAAGTTATATCTGAGTAGCAAACAGCACTCTGAAGAGGTCTGAATAGCGATGAATTTTAAACTGTAGGCACAGAATAAAGTAATCTTAGCACCCTTAGAATGGTTAATTCTCTTAATTAAAAGTCAGACATATCTGCATCATTTATAAGTATCAGTTGAAAGGATGTGATATGCAAGATAACCTGTAAAAACATATACACAGCTGAACGCAACATTCCTG